>NW_027526385.1:46324353-46789086 GCF_048455015.1 Haemaphysalis longicornis | reverse complement strand
ATTTCTTGGATGCCCTGAAGTGGTAACACCACTTAACTGCCCGGACTTTTTTTTTAAGAGCTTACGATATTTTTTGTGTATACGAAAGGCAACATAAAATTAGTGAATTTTAATCAGCTCAAAGATATAAATGCAACCGCACAAAGGGATATTTTCCTCTCAGCTTTAGTTAAATGAAATATTAGCAACTCGGAAGGCAGATTTGGTGAATAACGGCGTCGAGTCACTTATCTAGGGCTTTCATCGCAAGCGAACTTGTTAATTAAATTGCTAACGCTCGCAGTACAATCAACATCTCACGTTTAGCTAGACTTTTGCGAAGTGACAAGCAGGTTTACAGTACGTGTTGTGGGATATGTGGGGTTCCTCGGGGACCTTCCCAGCACTCTGGGGTAGGCCCCCACGCTAGCTCCCGGCGTGTCAACCACGCGGGCTCCCATGCCTACGGCAGCCCAGCGAGGTTCGCCGATACGAGAACACAGTAGACAGTAGTGCCGAAGCACAGACGTTTATTTGGGGAATCCCAAAGCATGCGAGCACAAGGCTCGACAGCGTTCACGAATCACGCCATCCGGGTCGTGATCGCGAACGGGAGGCAGCCACTCACGGCGCGCGACAAACAAAGCTCCCACCTGAGATACATGTATCCGCCACCGCCGCATGCTCCGCCGAACCAGCCCTGACCGGGACTCCGACGAGACCCTCCCGTCTCCCGCGCGCACACGTTCGCGCCGCCCGCGCCCACGCGCATATGCCCGCACAGATCGGTGGTGCCATCTCTCGGGGGACGATGACGAACCAGCGCAGCCCCGGACCGGTTTCAGCGCACCAGTCACTCCAGAAGCGCGCGCCGGCTCGGGATCGCGGTTCTCCACGACTCCCACACTCCTCCCCCCTAAAACTGGACGCCACTTGAGCTCGAATGACGCCACGTTACACCACACTCGTCACGACGCCTCAAGTCAGCAAAACAGTCACCGAACGCCACTCTTACGCCAGTCCACACCAAAATTCGCCACACGATGCTGCCGTGGCGATGCTCGCCTCACAAACCGGCAAACACATTGCACAGGTTCCGAGTCCCTCGCGGCTGGACAGCACAGCAGGTTGGCAGGCCCGGGGGTAGCCTGCAGCCGCAGCCGACGAACGACGGGGTCGCGCCATGGTGCGACCCCCCCCCCCCCTCCCAGCTCGAGGCGGCAACAGGAACGGCCGCGCCCACTGTGGCTACCCGAAGGCTCGCGCCGATCGCGTAGGCGCCAGATCCCGCCACCTCCTGGGTTGCATGGCCGCTTCGGCCGCAGGTCCTCCCGAACGGTTAGCTGCCGCCCGGCAGGCCGGAGCAGCAACTGCCGGTAGCTCCGCGGGCCGCGCTCGGCCCCGCCGGTGGTTCAGCAGGCCATCCTCGCTGTCCGTGGCAGTGGTGACTGGCGTGGCTCCCGGTGCCATCCGTTGGCTGCAGGTCTCGCTCTCAGCGACTGGTGCAAACGATTCCCAAACTTGAAGTGGGGAGCAGCGGGACTCCGCAATCTCCTGTGACTGGCCGGAAACCTTATCGACGATCTCACGAAATAGGGTAACAAAGATGCCCGAGGGTACTCCCCCTTGCACGTTCGCTTGCTCGCGGAAGCACGAGTCCGCCAACTGTTCTCCAGCAGTCACCCCCGCCTGGAAACAGCTCGCCTGACTATTACGGGTTGTCGGCATCGAAACACCCGTCCGAGTTATTTCGGCCTGGTGTGTTAGTCGGCAAAGCAGCGTCAGCATCAAGCAGGCGGGGCTCCTGCAACTGACTCGCAGCAATACAAGCTGCCGTAGAGCCAGCCCCAACCGCAATACCAGCGCTTTACGGGCGCACATCACCGGTATAGGTCGCCTGAGAGTCCGTGTTTTTGCGCTGCCGAGCCGCGCAAAGCTCTTAAGGCGCGGTCACACTAGCCCGACCATCAGCTGATTTGGTCGACCAACACCGTGTCGGCGAGCTGTCGGCGGCCATGTCACACCGCGCCGACGCCGGCCATTGCCCAACCGTCGGCGTCGGCGAGAAATCGGCGAGGCACCGGTGTCTGCGCGATGTCGGCCGACGCGCTTGTCACACCACACCAACGGCCGCGCGACGTCCCACACCGACGGCCCCGCGACGGCAGACTCCGTCGCCTGGCCTCTCCGCCGAGATCTCTTTCTTTCTCTAGTCAAACTTGGAGTAGCGTGCCGCCGCAGCATGGCTGAAGCCATTCGTGCGTACTGGCGTGTGCGCTGCTTGTACTGTATGTACTCCTCAACTTCTTGTTAGATCACGGACAAAGAAAAACGAGCTGTGCGCTGCTACCGCGGCCGTAATAATATGGTTGTTATGGATGAACCTCCGGCGAAAAGACCTCTGTAGCACGTAAAATATGCATATAAATTAGTGCGTACGTCGGCAGAAATTTAACCTCCTCTAATGGAGAAGGCCTTACTTTGCACCATGGTACCGCATTTTCGATTAACACAGTGCGATAAAGAAAAGGGAAAATAATTGTTGTGGCTCAAGACGCCACCCGCTGTTTCGAAGAAAGTTTTTCGTTGCAAAGGTAGTTGCTTCTCAAAATCACGCAGACAAATTGGATACGCAAATTATACCCCTTAAAAACAGCTCACAAAAAAAGACTGACCCCGCCGGGAAATGAACCCGCAACGTTAAGCGCACGGGCGCGACGCGCGAGAGCACTGCGCCAACGCACTTTTTTTTTATTCTGAAAGCAACTTTTATTTACAAATATCAACATAATGCACTGACACGCTCGATGCGGTGACTAACGCTGGTACACGTAAATACTGTCGCCACAGGAACTCCAACCACCTTTAGGCGTGCCTTCACTTGAGCCGCAAAGTAAGCAACGCAGTGGGACTGCGGTGGCAACAAAGAACAAACAAGCAGGAAAATATGACATCATGAGACACTGTAATCACAGAGTACATGAACTGAGAATCGTGTGAAGGTAACATGTTCCCTTATGGGTGTACACTCTTGGCAAGGATGTACAACGCCTGTTCAGAGGAGAGAAGCATCTCTAACGTACTAGTGGGGCAACATCACAGCCGTAGCCAGCGATGCATCTCTTTTTCTTTAAAGCGCTGCAGTGCTTGGCATCCATTTTGCAGTGAGTGGCGGAGCTCCGTGTCAGAATCTGATGCCCCAACACGCTCACTGTCCATTCAGCCTTTGCCGTGAAGTGCCCCCAGGTAGGCCTGGGGTGCTTGGCGCACTCCACAGCATCCACTCGAGCCCTCCACAGCGAGTGGAGCCAAAGGACAAGCACACAGTTCCCAAGCGCCTTGTTCTCTGTGGGCAGCACTCATGTGCCGAAGGCCTGACCATGACAGGTCCCATCGCTCGGTATACGCGGTCTGCAGCTCGTCCCAGAAGACGGCCGCGGCGTTACAATCTGGGAGGACGTGTTCTGCCGTTTCCCGTTTTCCACAGAGGAGACAACCTGCGCCGCCATGTAGAAAGAAACCCTTATCCTCCAAACGTGCCTTTGCGGGCACCACCCCCACGTGGAGGCGGAAGAAAAAGTCCTTTGAGGCGGTGGGGCACAGGGAGTCGTCTTACTCGTTTCAAGACATCGTTCGGTAATGGGGGTCGTCGGTAGAGAGGGGGCGGCAGGACCTCCTTCACGAGGTCCCAGTACAGTTTTCTGGGTTTTGTTTTGAGCAGATAATCCCAAGAGAAATGCTGCTCGAGCAGGGCTAAGACTAGCGATATTTATTCGTAGAACCTCGTTCCCCGCGTGTCAAAGCAGAGAGATGCTGTCGTGGCAAGCCACGGGGCCAAATGTCTGGTGCCCAGGCACTGCGTGACTGCCACTAGGAACGGATCGCGTAGACCCAGAAAGTACAAGAATTGTTAAATACTCGGTTTGAGCTTCGCGTTGACGAGCCCAAACCCACCCTTTTCTAGGCTCCAGAAGAGGTTTGAGCGGCGCATGGGCTCGAATGTGGAACGCCAGAAAAATACCGCCCAGGATCGGTGCAGCCTATTCAGTGTGTCTGCGTCGATGGCAGTTATGCGGGCCCCGTACAGCACTGCGGGGTATGCAATGGCATTGCACACATGAGCCCTCGTGAACAGAGCGATGTTTCTATTTCTCCATGTTTGCAGCTTTCTTTCCGCAGCTGACAGCTTGGGTTTCCACCGATTTTCGACTGCGGCGCTTTGGTTGAGGTTGACGCCCAAGTAATTGGACATCTCCTCTTCCCAGGCCATTCCAAGTAGGCAACTTGGTTTGAAGGCCCAATCACCCAACCAGGCTCCCCTCGACTTAAGTAGGTTTAGCTCTTCTCCCAAGAAGCGGCAAAACTGGTTTGCTAGTTTAGTTACCTCGCCCACTTGTGATCCACGAGTGCAAATGAAGGCCACGTCGTCCGCATAGGCGAGAACACGGAGCTCCTCGTCTCCCATCTTCAGGCCATTGATGCCCTCGGATGCAAGGGCCATACGGCAAAGTGGCTCAAGATAGAGGGTTAATAGAATAGGTGACATGGGGCAGCCCTGGCGCACCGACCTGCGGATGTCTATGGGCGTTCCCACAGACCTATTTGTTACTACGCAGGTAGAGATGTCCTCGTACCAAGTTTTGATCCAATCGATCATTGTGTCACCGATTCCGCAGTGTTGGAAGAGATTTAGTGGAAAATTGTTGTCCACCTGATCAAAAGCTTTCCTCAGGTCCTCTACGGCTACCCTCATGCGATGTAGGTTGCAATTGATGGACCGCCCTTTGAAACCGCATGTCTGGTGCGGACCAACTACAGCGCTCAATGCACTCTCCAGCCGTCGGGCGAGAACTCGGGCCAGGATCTTGTAGTCTGTTGAGAGGAGGCTGATCGAACGGTAATCGGCGACGTCGGGAATAGAATCGGTGGGTACTTTTGGGGGGATTAAGGCCAGGTGGCTTGTCCGCATGGAGGATGGCCGGCGCTTCTGTTTTCTTATTTCTTCGAAGACCATGGCTAGGATGGGGCTCAGTTCTTTCTAAAGGCCATATAGAACTTTGAGATGATACCATCCAGTCCAGGAGATTTGTTCCGCGGTAGGCTCTTGATGGTACGCTCTATTTCCGCTTCTGTTATGGGGGTGTTGATAAACTCTGGTTTCTTCGGATATTTTGGGAATTCCATTTAGCACTTCTGCTGGGATTGCATCCAGGACTGACCGTCGAGAGAATAGTTCTCCATAATAGACAGCGAAAGCTCTGGCGACTTCCTCATTGCTTCTTGCCATGCCTGCAGGATGTTTGACCTCCGTGATAGTTTTCCGTGCCGAGTTCTCCCTTTCGAAGGATGCAAAAAGCTTCGATGGCCTTGCTTCGAACTCTATATTTTGTTCCCTGCTCCGCACCAGGGCTCCCCAAAAACCCATCTCAAGCTCTCCCAGGAGCTCTTCTTTAATTAACCGGATATCGTCGTTAAACTCCCCTGGTTTTTATTCATCAGCCTCAATGAACACGCAGAGAGCCTCCATGAGGCGGCCCTTTTTTTCTTTTTTGAGTGCGTCCTCCTCGCGCCCTATGGGGACTGCAAAACTCTTTATGCGTGCTTTGAAAGTTTCCCACTTTTCCACACTAATGGTTCCCGACCGAAGTGCTTCAAACGCACAAATGCCGTCCGTTGCGAAATAGCCTGGGTAATAGATGGGTCCCATCCTTCCGTGTCATACGTCGGTCCGTCGGTCCGTGTCATACTGCGGCTTCCTACTGGCACAGAACAGGGAGGATTTTAGAGAAGCAAAGGTATAGCTTTGACTGTAGTGCCAGAAAAAGCGTAGTGGCGGCGTCGTGAACTACCGAGAAGGCCCGCTTGATGGCGCTGTAAACACGGCTTTGTAAACATGGCGGATGCTTTTTGCACAGGCCGTTCGAGCTCCTTAATAACATGGCTGCCCTCGCACGGCGGCCGCCGGCTCGCTGCTCCACGGCCGGCTCGACTCTCCTCCCGCGCGCGAAAGGAGCGTCGAGTCCGGCCGTGGCTGCTCCTGCTGGTTATTGGCTGGCACGCTGGCCGCGTGTTTACTTGCGCCGCGCTAGTGAAGTGATGTTACGCCAGGTGACCAGATGGCCTCGACTGGCACAGACCACAGAGAGCAGCAAGTGAGAACAAATCGTTTATTGACATCCGCAAGTTTACAGAGGGCAGGACATCATTTCATTTCGATCGCTGCAATTGTACGTCGCTTTCGTGAAAACATTTTTTTTTTGCCATAACTCGTTCACTCGCGCTAAGATTTCGAACGAAGGGCACAAATGAGGTATTGACAGCGACGACGGTTTCCTTTGCACCGTCTTTCTAGCGGAGTGCATAACACTCACCTTCTGTTGGAAGAATCAAATATTCTGGCCTCGACAGCTGTCTTCCGATGCGGAATTTCCCATATTTGTCACTTCTTAAGCACTCAATTCCCGTGTTTTGCCAGTCCTCTCAACAACTGATGGACGCAAAAGCACATAACAGCAACAAGTCACGAAACCAGTGCTCCGCGCACATAGAAACGGTGGGCCGTTGCAGCGGTTTCAATTTGAATTGGCGGCTTTGTGGTTGCGAATTCAGAAACGAGGTGGTGCACCAGTCGGCTGTTCGTAAAAAGTTGCGTACATTTTTGCTCAAGGGATGTTTGATGCGGAACTTGTTAACAATATTTTTAAATAACACATTGTAAGTGAACTGTGTGGGCTCTTTGAGTCACGGAATGAATGTTTTGTATTCGATACCAAAAGTAACCTTTTCTTGCGCCGTCTGGTGGGCTTGATGGTCGAAAACAGCGCTGTAGGTTGGTCACGTGGGGCGTCGATTTTTACGCCGCCTATAGGGAAACCAGGGAACGTCCAAGCTTGAGAGCCCTGCTACTGGCCAGTACACTCGTCGCCATCTGTCGGATGTTGTGCGAACCCTTTGCGGCTGATGGCGCGCGATTTGAAATTTATGTACACTTTTTTGTTATCGCTGGAGCCAATTTTTTCGTTACTCATGAGTTAACTTTTGCCAGTGTTCGTCTTGTCGTCTGCTACGGACGCATCGTCTGCTCCCCGCGCCGCTCGACCAGCCCAGTGCCCTGGCTTTGTTGTTGTTGTTGTTGTTGTTGTTGTTTTTTGCCAATCTTCTTCAGTGGGTATGCCTGGCTTGACACACGTGTCCTGGGGGCGCTGGGCGGTCGCCGAAACGCCTGCGCTCGCGTGCGCGCACTCGTCAATTCCTTGGGATTTTAAGTGCAAAGCACTTTATGGGCTCGCCTTGTCGTCGTAGCTCGCTAACGGTCGAAGCGACTGCCGGATTCAGGCGAGGCAGCGAGATAACGGACCCAAGTAGAGCCTTCTGCACTGTCGTCAGGGGGTCACGCAGAGGCTTCGAAAACCACGCGGTTTAAATAGTCATAACCATTCGAACCTCGTGAACCGCTGGTGCTTCTCATACACCTCCTGCTATTCAGCGCAAAGAAAACTGCAGGTACAGTACATTTCAGGCAAAATCTGCGTATATGACCGGCAGCCCCCGCGTTCATTTAGTTAGGAACGCTCGTTGGGTTGGTTTTTACGATAGTAAGCAAAAAAAGCGGCACCGCAAAAGAAATGGCGCGTTCGAAATGCCGCAGAAAGGCTCCAGCCACGCAAAAAAAAATGGCGCGTTCGAAATGACGCAGAAAGGCTCCAGCCACGCAAGGACAAAATTAAGCGTTCGAAGTGACGCAACACAGCTGCAGCATATGAAATTAAAGCAAGCGCAAAAAGAACAACTCCCGCTGGCGCAGTTTCAGGCAGGGGGCGCGCGGGAAATTTGAAATGCACTGGGTGGCAGCAGTGAGCGCATAACGGCGCTGCATCCTACTATGGCGAATCCCTGCTCTGCACTTCTTGACAGCTTTCACATTGAGTGGAACGGGTTTAATTTTTTAGCCACTTCGGCAGAATTGAAGTAAGCTCCCTCTATGCTTCCCTAAAATCCTGGGGCTTCGGGAAGCCGAATATATCTTCATATAGCTTCGGATGGATACACTCACATACCAACACTGTGCCGGATCGTTTGTTTCTTTTTGGCAGAACTGCTCCTGCTAACAAATTAAAAATAACGCTAATTAAACAACTACTGAAACAGAAAATGCAAAGTCTACTTCCCATATTGCATGGTTTAAACATTCAGCTTCACAGTGTAAAAGAAATGATCTTTTTAGCTGCACCACATGCTGGGATGTACCTCTCGGAAATGTCCTATCACTGCGGAAAAAGTGGGGAATTATGGGAAAATATTTATTTCTTTGTTGAAATCAGACTCTATGGCTTTTGTAAGCAGCTTGTACTGTTCCACGCATGGAATTCTTGGAGGGAAAAACTGTACAAATCGAGAGAAAAGTGATACGTAAAAAAATTCTTTTTTGGGCAATTTTTTTTTGTTCCCAAAGACCTATGCGCCCTCCTTTAGGCTGAGGGCCGAGTTACATGAAGCCGACAATACGCGGTGTGGATGGCAGATCGGGAGGGAGGAGGCTCTGCATGCAAAGCCAAAAAATTCAGAAAATTCATAATTCATAAAAATTCAGAAAATAGTTTAAAAAACTAAAATATAAATCAATGTGTATTTTGAGCATAAACGTGACGGGTTTTGAACTCGCTAGAAGTCAAAAATGCCATTTCAGCCTTCAGATTGAAATTAAGAAGAGGATAATGATTGGGTCTGACGTCGTGCCGGGGGCCACAAAATACTGCCCCACTGGCCACATGTTGCTGATCTCTAAAGTGGGCAGTTCTGTCTCAAAGTAGGTGGCCACGAAAAAAAAATTGCGCCCTTCTCCGTCTATCGACGACGATGATGGAACGCGAAGCTTTCGCGTGATGGTTTCCTTGGTTGCCACTTGAGTTTGGACTTGGGCTTGCAGACCATAGAGTTTCGCTCTAATATATAGTCGCAGACGGTTTGGACGGCCTCCGCTTTGACTTTGACTCGTACGCAGTTCGAACTTTTGATCTCGGCACTTGGGCTTTTGGTGATTCGCCATTTGACTTCGCACGAAGGAAGCTTCGTTTTCAACTATCCGCATCGTTAGACCGAGGGTTGCACGATTTTTCTGTCTTAATTTTGCACGTTCATGCTCCTCTCTTTAAATACAAACTGCTTCGACCTTGTCGGAATGGCGCAATTAAATAGATGCCGGCTTCATAAAGGAGGGACTCAGGTTCGATTCCGACCACGGAAGCGTTCTAATTTTACCCCGAAAGTTTTATTCCGGGATACAACCAAGATTTCAGTGACGTCATATCCGTGACGGAAGTGACACCAGTACTACGAAGCGAGCGGCCTGTAAAGGGTGCACCCCTGCACACAGGGCCTTCTTGCGGGGGAGCAACCTTTAGTACTAAGGAGTATGTTATACTTAGGGTTGTTCGTTTTCGGGTTTTATGCCGGGATACAGCATGATTTTACTTACGTCATATCCGTCACTGAAATGACGCCAGTACACCTTTGCCGAAGTGACCCACCAGCAGGACGTCGCTGGCCAAGCACACCCACAAGACAGTCCCGACCCGAAAATCATGCTCAGCTGCAGATTTCACCGCCCATTTCACTTTCGTGTTTAAGCGATTCGTATGACAGAGGAATCAACCACAGTTTTTTTTTTCTTCACTTCACCCGCCACAATCATCATCGTCAGAGAAAGTTGGCTTTCCTGCAGTGCGTTTTCGACGCGACATAAGCCATCAGTGAGACATGCTTCGGTTTAATAGCGAACCCCAATTTTATTGCTCTACGCACATAACTTGGCAACTCCCTCATTTTTTTTTCATACTTATTTATTTATTTATTTATTTATTTATTTATTTATTTATTCAAAATACCTTACAGGCCCAGCAGGGCATAGGGTAAGGGGGGCGAAAAGAGCAGATCAACAAAAAATAACACGAGAAGTTATACAAAAACTATATATGAAACATGAAAACTGAAATATGAAAACATATATGAAAACTATATATATGAAACAAGAGAAAAGGAACATGATAACAGCTAGCAAGAGTGGCAAGAAAATAAGAACAAGCAATAATAACATCTAGTGTGGTAGCCGCAACCGCAAAAAAAAAAGGAAAAGATCATGGTGCTAACAGAAAGGAACGCCAGCGTTCCTGTTTAGTGGTTTTACATGGAAAAATGCTTGTGCAGGGGATTGCGGAATGTTTCTGGGTTAGTCAGCGATACGATATTATCAGGCAGATCGTTCCACAACCGGATAGCACGTGGGAGAGCAGATGAATTGAAAGAGTTTGTGGTGCCTTAGATTCTGGTGAAGCTGCGTTGATTAAATAATCTGAGTCATGCGGAAAGAGGGGTTACAGTGAATAATGCGGAGGGTCTGGCACGATTAATGTATTTGTGAAACATGCATAGAAGCGCGATTTGGCGTCGGATATGCAATGGTTCTAGTGAAAGATTATGTTTTATTTTTGTTATGCTTGAACTGAAGTCATATGATTTGGATATAAACCGGCTGCGCGATTTTGTACGGCTTCTAGTTTGTCAACTAAATAATTTTGATAGGGGGACCAAACTGAGGACGTGAACTGTAGTTGTGGTAATACAAATGTTTTATAGGCTAGTTGACGAATGTTAGACGGATAAGCATGCAAATTTCGGCGTAAGTATCCTAATGATCGTGAGGCTTTAGCACATATGGCGTTAATGTGGGTGGACCATGAAAGATTTGCCGTTACGAGCACGCCTAGGTATTTATATGTTAGTGCCTCAGAACGAAGAGTTAGAGTTAGTGTGTTTTCGGCTAAAGGATATTTTCTGGCATTTAGTTAAGTTTAAAGACATTTGCCATGTGTTGCACCAATCGCAGATAAGGTCTGGGTCTTTTTGAAGCGTTACGTGGTCAGTGGGGTCATTTATATTGCGATAAATTATGCAGTCGTCAGCAAAAAGGCGCATGCATGATGTGACGCGTGAAGGCAAATCATTAATAAATATTAAGAAGAGTAGGGGACCGAGAACGCTGCCTTGAGGCACACCCGAAGTGACTGGGGACAGCGGTGAGGTATAATCATTCACTACCGTGAACTGTTCCGCATAAAAAGAAAGTTACGAAGCCAAGATAATGTTAAAGAATCTAGTCGAAGGGCGGACAATTTAGAGATTAAACGGCAATGGGCGACACGATCAAAAGCTTTAGAAAAATCAAGAAAAATAGAGTCAGTGTGCAAGTTATTGTCCATGTTATTGTGCAAGTCAGTTGTAAATTCAAATAACTTCGTGTCACAAGTAAAACCTTTTCTGAAGCCATGCTGGTTATCAAAGAAAATGTTATTGGTTTCGAGGTGAGAGTAAATGTTAGAAGCGATAATATGTTCAAGAAATTTGCACCATATGCACGTTAGTGAAATAGGACGGTAGTTCTATGCATTCCTATACATAGAAGCACAGGCGTTGTTTGTGTGACGTCAGAAGCAGTATTGCAGCTATTGGCCGGCCATACGTTTCAGTCGGCATAATGAAGTTATCCGTGAGCAGCTTCAATGAAAATTTGAACCTGTTTTGGAAAAAATAGTGGACGGCCGTTCTGTTCTGTAGCAGTGCTTCCAAACACTCAAGAAAAATAAAGTTTTGCATCAAAATCGCTGTAAGGTAACTTTAAGTTTGGTTCATACATTTTGAACATCCCGTTTTTGACAGTATTATCAAGCTGGGTATTTTTTGTGCGGTTAAATGCGAGCACTTTTGCGATAATGCTGCAACCGCTCGTGTGGGGGGGGGGGGGGGGAATGAGGCTATAGATGGCATGAATGAATGAATGAATGAATGAATGAATGAATGAATGAATGAATGAATGAATGAATGAATGAAATAAAGGAATGAATGATACACATTCTTACTGGGTGGTTTTCCAGGTGGGATTGCTGAAAAAAAAAACATTGGACACTTGACAGATCGAAACATTGTGTGCGTGCTTGGTGTGTACGGAACTTAGATACCGACGCGACACATAGATGGCGTTGAAAACAGTTTCAACAAGCGTGCAATATCTCTACTGCGAGAAAACATTGATGTCAAACCGGGGTTACGTTTTCATAAAGCTGTAAGATGTGGACGTGCGACCCACAGCTTTCAGGAAGACCCCGCTCTCGAAATCCTGGCATCCTTAGCGGACCCGCTTAACGCCGCATGAGCACTATCGCAGCTACTGTCCTGTTACTCTCAGTAGCAGCAGTAAAAGGGTCTGACTGCAACTTCGGGGAACATCGCTACAAAAGCGAAACAGACTGATTTACGACAAAGAAAGTCTGAGCATTGTACACTAATCCCCAAGCATTTTTATGGTAGTGCTTCGGATATAATGAAAACATATCATGCAGTCACGACACCCCGGTTACTTCCCGGAAATTTCTCTGTGACGTCACAGTATCTTAAAATGATTTGTTGGACGAGTTGGTTCATGGCTTCAAAAAAATTGAAAAGAGCGCAATGGACGAGCACAGATGCTGCGTTCCAATTCGCGGACAGCTTCGTAGACAGCCTACGAAGCAGACTAACTAGACGTCTAAAGGAATAAAATTGGAACGGCGCCGCGGTCGCAAGCGCAACACCAGCACAGACGACAGCGTCATAGCAGACACGTTGAGTTGCGCAAGCCGCAGGTTTCGTAACTATTATTACCGTTGTTATTACAAATGTTACGTAATTAAAAAAATAAAGTCATCTTCATCACTAGTAACTTATACTAAATATTTAAATAACAGAACAAGTGCTTTTGTTTTAACATTAATACGCAAAAAGGTGGCGCTGACGTCACTTATTAGTTTAGACAGGAAGGTAGCCTGCATCGTTGCTGACTTCGATGCTGTCTCCTTGCAGCAGTCTTCGTTGACTGCTTCGTTCGAATTGGAACGGGGCTTAACATGGCGTACTGTCCGCGAAGACGGCAACGAAGCTGTCTAAACGGTAAATTGGAACGCACCCAGAGAAACACAGCAGACTGGACGAGCGCTGATTACCAACTAGTTTATATCAAAACCCTTCTCAGCATATAAACGTCAGTACCTCAGAGGCGCGTCTGCGCACACGTCACAAGAGCAAGCCACATGCGCTGCTGATGATTGCGGCATAATAGGCGAAACTAGGAAAGGCCTTGTTAGGCCCTTGGAAAGGCCTTCGGAAAGGCCTTGTTTCCAGCGAGGTCAATGGGTTGTTCGGGGTTGCGAAGCCTTCCCTCAGCCATGCGAAGCGCGTGTGCCGGATCATCCGCCATGAAGTTGGGAGACAGCTGAGGATGCTCCACGACCCGCTTCCTGTCGCCTGGTATACGGAAATGGTGGGGACATGGTAGGTGGAAGCCTATTACGTTCACGGCGTCAACAAGCGGGGCAAAGCAGAGTTTCTTTGGCGCTGCACCCCGGTGCATTTACCTAGACGACATGAGAAGAAGCCGGAAGCCCTTCACGACCCGGTTGTTGTCGGGGGAGGTCGCAAGCGTTTTGAAGAAGCGACCCAAGTACTGCCTTGAGCCAGGTTTTCCCGCACACGAACTGCTCGCTATCAGCAGAAGAGTAGCCAACAAGGCAGCAGCTGGATCGGTGCCTTCTGGAGGTTGTCGACAGCCTAATGGCCACGACCCGGAAGAAGCCTCCGCAGCGGAGCAAGTTAACAGGCCGACTAGCGCACTTCTTCAACGATAACTACCTGCATCTTCTTCAAGCTGACAAGGGGGATTTGTCATCCTGTCATATGAAATTTCCTGTCGCGGCGTTTTCAAAAAACTTCGTTCCCGTGAAAGCCGGCTTGCCTAAAGCAAAGACTGAAGCCGTGACTAGGTGTAACCGGCTTGAGCTGAAGAAGCTCGCAAAGAACACTTCTGGGAGAAAGGTAATTATCTATCGATATTCTTTACCGCGAAGAACCATAAAGATGGGGTACCCGTTAGGTCCATTGTTGGCGAGAAGGGATCCTGGCAGCTGTGCGTTAGACACGCCGTGGTGGCTAAGTGGCTAAGGTGTTGTGCTGCTGAGCATGTGGACGCGGATTCGATTCCCGGCCGAGGTGGCCGCTTTTCTGATGGGGGCGAAAAGCAAAAACGTCAGTGTGTACGAGATTTCGGCGCACGTTAAGAATCCCCAGGTGGTCAAAATTAATCCGGAGCCCAGCTGCACGTTAGTCGCTACCTGCTGAAATATTTAGGTGGCTTGACCATCCAGGAGCCCTTTGAAACAATAGATTCGCTTGATGTGGATGACTTTTTACGTGACAATGTTTCTATGGGTATTTATTTTCGGGGGATGTGAGAGACCTTTACTCCATTCCGCACAATGAATTGTTTATTGCTGTTAGAGAGTGCACTGAAGAGAATAGAGACGTTTCAAAATAGTGCTGGAATGACGACTTCATGTACCTCTTGGAGTTTTATTTATGTGCCACCGTCGTGTGCTTTGACCGGAAGTTACTTGTTGAGAAACAAGGTATCTGCATTGGGGCATGTGTGGAGCTGGCACTCATCAATGTCTTGTCATCAGCTGTAGACAGGCGTCTGCACAGTGTTTTTAATAGAAGCAAATTACTTAAAGTGTTTACATATGTAGATGATTTTTAGTTGTTTTTAAGAAGCCGGATTTTATAGATTTTAGTGATGGTTTTAATGACTTCAGTGATGGTTTTAAAGACGTGTCAGACACTTTTAATGGGATGGGACAAGGCTTGCCTTTCATACACGAGCTGCCCTGCCTGCTGAGGGGCAATTGCAGTTTCTAGGTCTTAAACTTTCTGTGCTGCAAACTCATGTATGCTGGGCTTACAACCGACACTCCCGCAAATTACTGCTGCCGTTCAATTCGGCCCGCTCAAAGGCCGTAAAGCGAGCAATTGCTACGCTGTCTAGAATCCGCCCTCTTGCGACCATGCGGCCCCCACCCTTTTTCATCAACAGATTCAGAGGTCGCGGTCACCAGGGTACCCAAACACCATTCTAATGGCGACTGCGGAATCCCTGCTGCAGAAACTTAAAGGCAGGTTGAGGGAAAAAGAAAGGCAAAAGAGCGCCACGAGGCCCGAGGTGATACCGTATACTCCACAAGGTGACACACAACCTTAAGAAGGTGGCGAGCAGGCACAATGTTCCTGTCGTTTTCTTCAGCGCCGCGCAAGCTGTTGAAGTTGTGTGCGCGCATCCCTGGCAATGCAAAAAAAAATTGCAGCGGCTTAGCTTGGCTATGCCAGGATATACGTAGCGTGAGCTAAGGTTCAGCTGGTAATTCTTAGCTCCTGGTTGTCTGCGCAACGGAGGCGCACAGCTGGGCACTCGCCGGCGCCAGAGCGTCTGCCGCGGCTACGACGTCACTCATCTGGAATGTGCAGACCGGCGAGGCGCGCGTGGAGGCGGCGGCTCCAGCGCGCCAGCTGTGTGCCGTGTGACGTCACAGCTCCTCGCGCATGCGCAGCATGGCTTTCCATGAGCCACGCGAAACTGCTCAACCTCGGCCAGTGTAGCTCACGCTACAAAAGGTGTGGCTTGTGGTAAGAAGCACACCAGGCGCTATGTGGATTGTGGTGTCTGTTTTTTACGACTTGCCACTGAACTGCGGCAAGTCCTATATTGGACAAACCGGCCAGTGTATCAACGACCAGGTTCGTGAGCATGAGTTATCAGTGAAATTGATCGACGTGAGGAATCTTCCTGCGCAGAGTGTAAATGTATGCCTTTATTTTCTGAGTTGAAGGTGCTGGGGCGCAGGCTGCAGCAGAGACATGGTGGCACGCGAACTTTTGGAGGCATACTATATCAAAAAGAGGGGCACATACTTAGTCAGACGACGCTGTGCTTGCGGGAGAGTGAGCTTCGCATATTATGCCGTAATAAGTAGCAGCGCATGCGGCTTGCTCTTCCGGTGGTGTGTGGGCAGGCGCCCGCCTTTGATGTACTTTTGAAAAGGGTTTCGAAATAAACTAGTTGGTAGTGAGCGCTCCTCCAGTCTACCGTGTTTCTCTGTCCTCCTCCATTGCGCTCTTTTAACACGAAAGTGTTTTATTCCGGGATACACGAAGGTTTCGCTGACGTCATATCCGTCACGGAAATGACGCCAGTACACCTTTGCCGAAGCGACCCGTCAGCAGGACCAAGCACACCCACAACACAGCCACCGACCCGCAAATCATGCTCAGCTGCAGTTTTCGCTGCACATTTCACGTTCATGTTTCATCAAACCCTATGACAGAGGAATCGACCACAGTTTTTTAATGTTTTTGAAGTCACGGGATCTAGTTTGTTCTGTTCGCGGACGCCCGCCTAAGCCGCCGCCAGGAAAGATGATTGTAATGGGGTCCCCAGTTCGCTTGATTGTATCACTTGAATGCGAACATGCAGTTAAAACACTAAGAAAAAATGTTTCACTGCTGGCCCGTAATGCGTCACTAATGCATATCACTACAGCGCGGAAGCTGAAAGTTTTTCAGTATCTCTCGCTTTCAGCTGCGAAAAAAAGCGCCCTTAGTGTCTGAAATAGCGCTGAGTGATTTACCAAATGCTAGTTCTGAAAGACTGAACAAAGTTGTACTTGGACTTCATGGCCCATCTAAACAAGCCGACCAAGTTGCGCTTTCGCCCGCAGCCGTTCCACCACGCGGCTATGCCTGACGCATCCGAAGCAACCATCGTACTTGTGGCGGTAGTGCCCTAGAATGACGTTTTTTTTAGATTAAGCAACCGGAAGGGCTAAGTATCCCCTAAGATATGTAAGAACAAAACAGCATTGCAATGCACAAGCGCATAACGGTCGCACGTAATAGCGAGTGCTCCGGGCAGCGCTATTTCTTGCACGCCGTCCAGAGAGGCCTTATTTCCGTACTTCTCGAACACACCATCCCCCGGGGTCTCGTTGGACGCCATTAAATACTCCTGTCTACGAATTGATAAGACAAAAAGAGAACACTCACGTATGCCGGGTGTACGGGTGGTCGTTGTGGTCGTTGTGGTCGTTGTGGTCGTTGTAGTCGTTGTAGTTGTGGTAGTTGTGGTAGTTGTGGTTGTTGTGGTTGTGGTCACTGTGGACGATTTGGTAATTGTAATGGTTCCAGTTATTAGCATTTACGGGAGGTGAAGCGGGGAAGATCTGTATTGCCATACCTGTTGTTTTCCTTGGAGTGGTGGTGGTTGGTTTGGGGGCTGCAAGGGTTCCAGTTATTAGCGTTTACGGAAGGTGAAGCGGGGAAGATCTGTATTGCCGTACCTGTTGTTTTCCTTGGAGTGGTGGTTGGTTGGGGGGCTGCAAGGGTTCCAGTTATTAGCGTTTACGGAAGGTGAAGCGGGGAAGATCTGTATTGCCGTACCTGTTGTTTTCCTTGGTGTGGTGGTTGGTTGGGGGGCTGCAAGGGTTCCAGTTATTAGCGTTTACGGAAGATGAAGCGGGGAAGATCTGTATTGCCGTACCTGTTGTTTTCCTTGGAGTGGTGGTTGGTTGGGGGGCTGCAAGGGTTCCAGTTATTAGCGTTTACGGAAGGTGAAGCGGGGAAGATCTGTATTGCCGTACCTGTTGTTTTCCTTGGTGTGGTGGTTGGTTGGGGGGCTGCAAGGGTTCCAGTTATTAGCGTTTGCGGAAGGTGAAGCGGGGAAGATCTGTATTGCCGTACCTGTTGTTTTCCTTGGAGTGGTGGTTGGTTGGGGGGCTGCAAGGGTTCCAGTTATTAGCGTTTACGGAAGGTGAAGCGGGGAAGATCTGTATTGCCGTACCTGTTGTTCTCTTCGCGCCAGTTGTCCTGGGCGTAACGCCAGTTGTTTTGCCGCTGCCGATAGATCTACTGGTCGTGGTCTGTACGCCAGGACTGGTGGCGGGCCCCACGACGCTACCTGCAGTCACATAAAACCGCTAACACAGTAACAGTAGCACGCCCAAACCTTTTTCCATTTTGTGACATTCTGTGGACGCAAGAACGCGTGAAGGATCGAGTGGAGAATCTGAAGTGAACGATTTGCAGCGCAGCGCGTTTTTTTTTTTTTTTCCTGGGGGGGGGGGGGTTACGCTGATAGTTTCCATAATGCTTGTTCTTTGTAGACTGGTTTTCCGCGCTCGAGGAACGATTGTGTGTATTGACACGTTGTAGTTAAAAAAACTAAGACGGTTATTGTCCCTATGAAGTCGCGTGCTAGCAGCACTATTTAAGTGCGATAATATAAAAAAAATATTAATGAATGAAATGAGCGAATAATAACGTTCAAGCAGGAGGGCTATTGCGAGACACTATTGGATCGGTAAAATATATTAGAGATATAGAGTACAAAAATCTCCTATGGATTCGAAAATTTGAGGTAAACTTGTTTCTTCATTATTTTCCGAAAAACGGTCTCAAGGCCTGATTATTATCTGAGGATTTATTTTCTCTCACCTATAAACTTTTTTGTTGGTCTCTTCTGTTGTATTCATTTTATTTAACAATTGCAAACATGTTCTCTTCTCTCAAAGCGGCTCCTGTTAGCCAGTTTTCTACAGTAAATAAGTAAAATCCGCGTAGCATGGTTAATTGGCTATATGGTACTGCTTTATTGACAACCCCTCCCCCTCTTTCTTTGCTTTTGACAACTACAGTGAATTCCCGTTAAGACTAACTCGAAGGGACCATGATAATCTGTTCGTGTTATTAGAAGGTCGTCTTATCAAAAGCCCTCCGAAAAAAGAATCAGCAATATGCCCAGGCGCATGCAAATAGATATCTTGCTTCAAAATGGTGAATGAAGTAGATTACAATGGAGTTAAAACAAAAATGGCTGCGGCTTAGTTCCGCTAACCTTCGATGAGCAAAGAAAAGGCTTGACAGTCTGGTTGAGTCTTGGTTTCACTTGGTTTACCTTTGATTTAGCTGTATTGCCGACCACGTCTGAAAGCCGTTCGGTTCCGTGCAACGCTCGCAGGAGGAGGCAGGGCGACGCGGCGTTTGCCGGGGGCGAACGCGGCGTTCATTCATTGCGAACGCACCGTTCCTCTTCGCCGGGCGCTAGACGAGTCACGTTGCCCGAAACGTCCCACCGCCGCATGCATGGAAGGCCGCGGGGGTGGTTGGTTGCCTCGGCCGCAGTGGCGGTGGCGACCGCTGTGGGCGCCCGCAGGCGCCGACTGCGGGCCCGACGAATCACGCGATGCGCTTCGAGGGGTGTGTCACCGGGGGTGTGTCTCCGGTCAAAAGGTCACTTGCGCATCCTCCACAAAATCGCTGGACGAGCTTGTCATGTGTCAAGGGCACCCCTGAGAGGGATGCAGCAAAACCCACCGAGAAATATAGGAAAAGAACAAAGAAATGCCAAAATCCACGGCGCGCCTCGAACGCATTAATCAGATAACGCCAGCGCCTAAACCCCGAACCATCATGGGCAAATATGGCAGCGCACTGGTCATCCATTCAGGGAAAGCCGCGCAGGAGACCAGTGACGTGATGGCCATATGTCGACATGGGAAAGGCAAGAAGCCAATGAGAGTGCGCCACGAGAGAGCCCAGAGGGGATAAAAGCGAGGCGCACGAAGAGAAGGAGGAGGCAATACATTGGGAGGCAAAAAACCGAAGAAACCAGGAATGAATGAATGAATAAAGCTTTATTGCGAAACTACCGGCCGGGTTAGGTACCCTCAGTTCAGGGCACCTCTAACAAATTTCTTTACGAAATCTGCAAGGCGGCGTTGGTCGTTTAGGGCTGGTGATTGGAGTGCTGCTCGCCCTCCGGGGAACGGGCTGCATCCTTCGAAGATGAGGCGGAAGGCGCACGTGAGCTTCACGGAACGAGCGACGGGGACGTGGCCAGGCCAACGAATAAATGCCTGCCAAGCCTGGGCGGGAGCGGGCAGACTTCGCATCGCTGTAGCATCCTAGGCGCACCACGAACCTGTATCTTCGTGGTCCCAGCGGTGGCGGTCGGGCACCTGCGGCCAACGTCCACGCTCCGTCGACCTTCGTCTCGACGGCCCCGCAGGGCTCGTTCGTGCCGAGCCTACCTGCGACCTCCAGCGGCAGCGGCTACCAGGGGACCAAGAAAGCACGCCTTCCAAGAGATGACCGCGCGCGTCGAACGCCGGCATCAAGGACCTCCAGCGGGAGTGGCTATCAGGAGGTAGCCACAGAGGAAACGTCAAGACGCGCGCAGCCCACGCCGTCCAAGGAGTGACCGCGCGCATCAAACGCCGGCACCGAAGCGAGACGAGGACGTCTACCACCGAGTTGCGGCCACGCAACGGTGCGACACGTCAGCGCCGATGACCGGGGTAGGCCAGTCCAGTAGCGACGCAGTCGTAAAGGACACAAATAGGGAGTTGTGAAGGGAAAGTCATTAACAAGGACGATGTAATGCGCGGATATGATCTAACTGTGTAGGACTGTATTGTAGATACTTTCGGGGATTGCTTTGAATTGTATTTCGGTATATGGAGTTTGAGGTTTGGTTATTCTCGGATGTGTACCACTGATTTCTTAAGTGGTTTGCTTGAGGGATTTTCCGTGTGCATTAAATGTGTGTTTTGTTAAACATGTAAACGGCTCTCCTGCGTACATCTCTCTGAGCTGGTAAAGACAACTTCCCCATCGGTTCACGTGACAGAGCTGGACGAAAGTAGTAAAGCTTTGCTTTAAAATCGTTTATTTTAGTGCGCAACTTGATAGACTATCTTCAAGTTATCTTGCCTGGTCTTATCCAGTCCAAGCGGCGGAGGAAAGCGTACACCCGCTACCTCAAGCGGGTGTACGTGGTGGTACTGGTGACGTGAACCGACGCCAACTCACATGCTCCCGCTGAGAAACGGCTTTGGTCAGGACAGCTGCTACGCTCGCAAACAGGAAGTCTCCGTCGTCGCATTTTTTAACTTTTTATCCTCCTATTTTCGCACCTCTCTCCTCCAGAGCACAGAGGCCACAAAACTAGCCCTCGCTCTTTTTATTGAAGCAAAGCTTTACTACTTTCGTCCAGCGATTTCATGGAGAATGCGCAAATGACCTTTTGACCTTGGACACTCCGGCGACACACCCCTCGAAGCGCATCGCGTGATTCGCCAGGCCCGCTGTTAGCGCCTGTGGGCGCCGACAGCGGTCGCCACCGCCGCTGCGGCCGAGGCAGCCAAACACCCCCGCCGCCTCCCATGCATGCGGCGCTCGGTCGTTTCAGGCAACGTGACTTGTCTCACGCCTGGCGAAAAAGAACGGTGCGTTCGCCATGAATGAACGCCGCGTTCGCCCGGCCTCCTCCTGTAAGCGTTGCACGGAGCCGAACGGCTTTGAGACGTGGTCGGCAATACACTAAGCTAAATCAAAGGATAATCAAGCGAAACCAAGACTCAACCAGACTAAGCCAAGCTTTTGCTTTGGATATCCAAGGTTAGCGGAGCTAAGCCGCAGCCACTTTTTTTCTTTGCTTTGCCGCTGGCTCCGCGGGTTGAAGGGTGGGAGAAGTGGTAGCTTTATCCGCATGTCTTTTTTTTTCGCTCCATCCCTTCTCCCGTGGCGCGAATTCGCTTCGCGCTGTTGATCCCTTTTACTTAATTCTTTCCCTCTGGTAACGTTAATGCCCCCGCCGCATCCCGCAAAGACTGCCGTGTTCGCTACCCAGAATCGCCAGCAGTGGTGCTCGCCTCGAAAGTCTTAACCGAAGAGTTAACGTCTTAACCGAAGAGTATGTGCAAGGCTGTTCGTCTTAAGCGTTTTCTTTTGCCATGGATTTATGGTAAACCAAACAAATGTTCCCACGTTGTTCTTTATAAGTGAGAATTCGTCTTAAACTATTTCGTCTTAACGGGAGTTCACTGTACTCATACAAATATCCTTGACAGAACCTCTTGTCTTTCTTACTGGGCGCTTTAGTGCTTTAAGTTTATTATTCGGTGCGGCAAATTTACATCACGCCTATAATTCATACCGACGTTACGTTTAGATTTAAAGGCGGCGAAAATGCCGATAAAGTGCATCCCACACTTAGCGATGACTGCAGAGACTAGCTGTCCGGTCTCGAACTGTAAAAGTATGAAAGTGACGTAGTTTCTGTCTATGATTCTACAACATAAACTATTGCTAAGCAGGACTAGCTGGTAATTGTAAACAATGACACTAATTATTGACTCCTCCCGTCGCAGAGGCGACGACAATAAAACAATTCTTTGTAACGACAAAATCTCAACCTCAGTAAATGGGCGAAAGCCGGAAGCTCTTACCTTTCGTGGAGGTTCTTCCTGGAATGCCTGAGCCTGCATGCATCCGAGGAAAAAATGACGAAAAAGTTCAGTTAGCGAGGACGTGTTCTTGGCAGGGCTCCTGAACAGCATGCAACAGATAGACAAAAGACCGGCAACGAGAGCGGACCTAGCTTTTTTGAAGACCCTCTTCTTGTCTTGCTACTTACCAGAGTAGCGCGAATGCGTCTAAGCTGCAGTGGGCCTTCCCTCAAGTTTGTTTGGAAAAATACGGACACAGGTATCATGGGAAACAACCAACATGCAAAGAAGGCAAGCCTGGCCAAGCATACCCAATAATATAAATGAGGCTATTCACGAACTTCTTGTGATCGTAGTCAGCCCGACCAGGACCACACCCGCACTCTAGAATGTTTAACACTCGTAATGAGAGTTTTCACTGTCTATAACTAACACACTCTAGCAAAAACAGAATGACCAGATTTTACGCCGTGTATTGTCATTTATTACACCCTGTGAAAGGGTGTTTTAGTGCGCAGGACTACAGCCACACTCAAGAATGCTTAACACTCTTAATGAGACTTTTGACTGTCTATACCTACCACACACTCTAGCGAAAACACGTAATGACCTGATTTTACGTGGTGTATTGTCATTTATTACACCCTGTGAAAGGATGTTTTAGTGCGCAGGACTTTGACGTTCGCTACTGTGGTTTGGCGGCGACGTCCTAACCGAGTGAGCGAAGACAAATAAAACGGCGGAAGAAAGTGTAGAGAAAGTGTGAAGGGGAGGGCAGTATGCTAAGCCCGCTCGAGACACTCGTCGGTGGCGACGCTTGGCGAAAGTGTGAGGGGGAGGCAGTAAGACATGCTCCTCATTGCGTCGCTCATCCGAACCACGTGACATTTGCGCGAGAGGTTCAAACACGATTTGCAACAGCATGCTCGTCGTTGGTGACGTTTAGCGAAAGTGTGAGGGGGAGGCAGTAAGACATGCTCCTCATTGCGTCGCTCGTCCGAACCACGTCACACTTACGCGGGAGGTTCAAACACGATTTACAACAACATACTTGGCGGCGGTGACGCTTGGTGAAAGTGTGAGGGGAGGCAGTAAGACATGCTCCTCATTGCGTCGCTCGTCCGAACCACGTCACACTTACGCGGGAGGCTAAAACACGATTTACAACAACATACTTGGCGGCGGTGACGCATGGCAAAAGTGTGAGGGGAAGGCAGTAAGACATGCTCCTCATTGCGTCGCTCGTCCGAACCACGTGACATTTGCGCGGGAGGTTCAAACACGATTTACAACAACATACTCGGCGGCGGTGACACGCTGCCAGATAACGGCAGAGTAGCGCGCGCCACCGTGCGTTCGCTGTTCACGCGATCACTTCCTGGAACGCCGACTGAGCAGACTGTAGTTTGTGCTGCGCCCAAATTTCGCATTAGAGAGTGGGCATAGCAATGTTCAGCCATTTTTTTCTTTTGTTTTTGATCTGTGTAAAAGTGTTAGAAGGACGTAAATCATTTTACAATGCGGAGCTGTCCCAAACAATGTACTTTGACTAACGTAATTGTACTGTTGCGTCTTCTCACCAGAAGGCCTTGAGATTCACGGAACACCTCATGGATGGTGCAACTGCACTCTTTTCCTGTACACTAAAATTATTTGCACCCTTTTCGTGTATAACACTCTAGTAAGCAAAACTACAAGAAACGTAATAAACGGGTGTTATAAGCGACAAAACACCCTGCCAAAACGTGTTTTGTGTTTTGCTAGGGTGTAACACCCCTGCTACACTGGCGTCCGAATGCCATTCGAACCGAATGTCATTGACTCAACTGAGGGGCTTCAAATGCCATTCAAAATCCGCCGTACGCTTGCCGTGCTGCGTGGCGCTGCTGCCGTCGAGTTCTGTTTTTACCTAATAATGCAACAATAAAATTTAGCAGCAGTCTTTGGGAGTAAAATGATATCAAATTATAAATAACGCAAATTGACAGTTTTTATTAATTCGAAATCGCTATCAAGGTTTTTTGTGCTGTTTTGTGCTGTCTGGCCACACTGGTTTGTCGCTTGCTCGCACTGCTGCTGAGAGTATGGAATTACATCGTGACATCATGATTTAAATGAATGAGAAGTAAACGAAGTCCCACAATTAAGAATATTTTGTTTGTTTTAAATACGCCAGTAATGTATTTGTTCATGCTGACTTAGAACGCTGTGCGCGAGAGTGCTAGAAATGCAATTTGGGAGCCCCAAATGTCTCTCTGGGTGCTCATTTGGCTCGAATGTCATTTGAGCCAAATGGCATTTCAAAACCAAGGAGGTTGTATAAAACTTCTGGAGTGGAGGCCGCCCATAGCGGGCAACGCGGGGAGGTGAAGCTGGGCGAACCGGTCGGCGGCCATATTGCCGTGGGTAGAAAAGGCGCTGCGCCGGCAGGGACGCTGAAGTGCGGTCGCGTTTTTTTGGCTTTACAAGGGAGAAAACGATGGTAAGCTAGTATATCGATTACGATATTTGAGGGAAGACTGAATTTTGCCTTACGCGTAAGGTTTTGACGTAAGATATGGTTCAAGCAGCGAGTTCGCCTGTGTATATCTTACGGTGGTCAACATAGTTGTCGATGCGGGAAAACGCGCAGCGCTATGCTAAAGGCACCACCCCTGATTTTATTTCAATAAACGTTTATTCGGTATAGCTAAGGCTATAGACCGCTCCCTTACCATTAAAATTACCTCATGTTGCGCGCCATGGCAAGAGAGTCCGCGTTATAAGGTTACTATTAGCCGTGATTTCATGCTGGAAGTGCGGGACACGCGAAAGCGCGATTATTTGAGGCTTGTTTCTTTTAGCGGCGTGGCTAGGATTAATGAATGCTTATTCATTAATGATTAATAAATAATAATGCAGTAGCGGTTCGAATGGTTTTTAAGCAGTACTGCGAGAATCATATCCATCAGGATATTGCAATATTTATATGTAGTGCAAATGCGCGTTTTCTGGTTTAAACAACATGGCCAGTTTTGCCCTTGCCGAAGACCAAATTAAGCACGAGCTTTTGATTGATTGATTGATTGATTGATTGATTGATTGATTGATTGATTGATTGATTGATTGATTGATTGATTGATTGATTGATTGATTGATTGATTGATTTATTGATTGATTGATTGATTGATTGATTGATTGATTGATTGATTGATTGATTGATTGATTGATTGATTGATTGATTGTGGGGTTTAACGCGCTGACGCAACGCAGGCGATGAGGCGCGCCGTAGTGGAGGGCTCCGGATTAATTTTGACCACCTGGGGAATCTTTACCGTGCACCGAAATCTCGTTCACACAGTAGTTTTCGCTTTTCACCTTCACCAGAAAAGCGGCTACCGCGGCAGGGAATCGAACCCGCGTTCTAGGGATGAGCAGCACAGTGCATTAGCCACTGAGCCAACGCGGCAGGTCTATTTCCAGCTTTTCAATCGTATTTTGCGAAATGGATTTGGCACACACTGAAGCACATTAAAGCAGGTTTTTTTTTATTCCGCGTGCACTTTACAGAAGGCATGGGACTCGCATTGACTTTATTTTTCAAATCCAGATGGTTACTTAATTAGATGCACGACTACATTAACCGCGCACGTTGGCACAATAGTAGCGTGCTATTGATAAGAAAACTACTCACAGGAGGTTACTCAATCACATTCACAACCTTGTTGAACGCGCAAGTTCGGACGCGAGCAGCGTGCTATTGATAAGAAAATCATGTGGACGAAGAACGCGGAAGAGCATTGCGGTGCGTCAAAAACTTCTACGAAACAGCGCCAACGAGAAACGTCAGTGTATTCACGTATGGCCGGATGTAAAGGAAATATATTAAACAAGAGTGCCTTGATTTTTGACGGTAATTGCCTTAGCAATACTCTGCATTTAAATTAGTGCGGAAAAACAATTTGCGCCCCACATATTTACAAACATGTGATTTCGCGCAGCCAAGCGACTACAGGACCACCACAACTACGAGCGAAAACATTCGCATATCTGCGTAAACAAGCGCGTACGGTATGCTCAGTAAGCGGACGGCAGGTGCTACGGCAAATTTTCCCTTTACATCACGCACAAACGGCGGGCAAATGTGCACTCGTAACGTTATAATACTAGTAATGCCCTCGAAACCCAAAACAAACAGATACCCTCAGTACTTACAGATGAAAGGTGATCCCCGACGCCTTCTTCGCGCGATTAGCGCAGCCGAACGCGACGCACGAGCAGACCATTTCTGCTTTCTACACCTTTGGATCATCCATCCGCGAACGAGGATCGAACGAACACGAGTTCTGCTCTTTGTCAAGAGAGAACTCGGAAGAACGACACATGGGGCAGAAAAAAATGTCATTGTGTCTACTGTTTATTTTAGTTGTTAGCGCCCAAGAATGTAAATAATTACCAGATGTGTGCGCCCCCGGCGCACGCACGGGCGACTTGCGAAGCGCTTAACTAGAAACACGGAGAGGGGAGCATAACCGAAACCACATGCGGCGAAATGAACGCGCGCAAGAAAAGCTCGGTGCGCTTGAAGGTAGCCGCATGAGAGAATCAACTTGCAATACAAAACAAAAGAAAACAAAAAAAGAACGGAAGCAAAAATATAACGTAACCCGCCGCAAAAACAAGTACATTATGCGACGAATGCAATGCGTCTGCTACCGCGGAACGAGTTTTCTACCCACGGCAAGATGGCGGCCGTCGGCGTCAGTTTTCGAGCACCATCTCCACTCCAGAAGTTCTATACAACCTCCTTGTTCAAAACCCAGTGGAATAGAACAACCTCGCATTTCAGTCAAAAGACATTTGGTTCAAATGGCATTCGGACGCTAGTGTAGCAGGGGTATAAGAGTGCCGGTTATAAAAAGTGGAAATTCCCCTCAATGTAAATCATTTTGCAGCGTAGTTACAGTAAATAGTGCTCGCGAGCTTTAAAGTTGCGATTGTTATGGAGCGCGAAGTGGTGTGTGTCAACTCCTCCCGTCGCAGTGGCGGCGACACGATAGCGATTCTTTGTCACGACAAAATATCAACATTAAAGGAGGTGGGGGGCAGCTGAACGGTCTTACTTTTCTGGGTGGTGGTTGTTGCCCCAGTGCCATAGCCTGCACGCATCCGAGGAAGGAAACAATGACAAGCAAGTTGAGTTAGTATAGCACGCAACAGGATGGGTGAAAGCTGGGAGGTCTTACCTTTCGTGGAGGTTGTTGCCAGAATGCTTGTTGCCAAACCTGCACGCACCCGAAGGAAGGAAAAAATGACAAAGAAGTTGAGTTAGTATAGCATGCAACAGGATGGGTGAAAGCTGGATGGTCTTACTTTGCACGGAGTTTGTTGCCCCACTGGTTCCCGGATCTGCATGCATCCGAAGGAAGCAAAAAATGAGAAAGAGTTGGGTTAGTATAGCACGCAACGAGAAAAAAAAAAAGAATCATCCACACCTCCGTCTAACGACGACGTTGTTGAACGCTAAGCTCTCTCGTTATGGATTCTTTGGTTGGCCAATCCCACACTGCGAGTGGGACTGGCCAACTCTGCATGCACACAGGCCTAACGCTTGGGTTCGGGGTGTACGGCGCGAATCGGTACCTGCTGCTGATCGTTCAGTGAGCAGTTTTTTGAGTGGGTGCACCGGTTTGAGGTGTTAGACCCCAAGATGTGACGTTAGGCTTAACGCGATGTGACGTTAGGCCTAACGCCCTGAACTTCAAAACGGGAACTTATTCCTAACGTCTTGCGGCTAAAAAACTTACGGCACGCCGAGCAACGCCATTCTCATCCTACATCGGCCTGTGGATGGCGGCTGTCGACATTCACCTCAGAGCATGACGTTAGGCCTATTTACGCCACGCTGTCACACGCCTGCGTCACACCCTCCCACTGCTGCACATCAACCTTACGCGGAAGGGGCGTACCGGAGCTGTCGCCAAGCTTCGCAGGGGAAGCGTTTTAATTTTGCTACACTTCACCGACAATCATCATCATCGTCAGAGAAAGCTTGCTTTCCTATCGGGCGTATTCGCGCTACAGACGCCGTCGGTCAGAACACTAAAGCTTCGCTTTAAAATGGCTCAGCTTTAAAACAAGCTAGTCATCACGAGTGAAGCGCAGGCTATGCAGTGTTTAGTTGAACTTTTCCCCTTTGTTTGACCTTCCGCAGCCTGCCGTCTGGCTAACAGTCAAACCCGACTATAACGAACCCGGTTAGAGCGAATTATGCTATATAACGAACAAAAATAAATCAATTACGGAAACACACGCGAAACATATTCCTTATAACGAACTTCACATCTGATATATCGAACTCGGCGTGCCTAGAATGGCCACCAAAATGCATGGTCTCTGAGCGGCAATTTAGATGTTGGTTGGCCGCGACACTGAGGAAAGGCCGTGACTGAGACATTGCGCCTCGTATGAAGTGACATGACTCCCGACACATTCCGTAACTGTTTCCGACGCGCGGAACTCATGACGGAACCCGCCCAGTCAGCGAGTCCGGACCAAAACGGAAGCTCGCCAACCTTCCCAAATGATGTGCCAAAAGGAGTGTCTTTCGGAGATTTCCGGAGTGTCGACGACTACGTTGCAGTCACTGTAAGCCCCTCGGACGCGGGCACCGTCAGCAGCACCGTTGTTATGCTGATGAATAGCACCGAGAAGGCAGAGGATGTAGGGAGTGAAAGCCGTCCGACGCTTAATGACGTGCATTCGGCAGTCGATGACCTCCGCCAATATTTCTTCGATATTGAAGGACACAGACTCGAACTGGTGCAAACAATGTCTCGTGTAAAGAATGCTGTGCTCGTTGACGCTGACAAAACGAAAGTGAAAACAAAAATCACCGTTTTTTTTTTATTTTTTGAAGTAGGCAGTTCAGGCGTTAAGGCGGAAAGTAGCTTTATTTGCAATAAATCGATTGTTTTGTTTATGGTAATGACATCCTTTATTTTGTTGCTTTCTGCATGCGGGGAAGGCAAGGGGATTCCCGCGTATTACGAACCCGTAACAATAAACTCATTATAGCCGGGTTCGGCTATATCGAACTATTGGATATATCGAACTAATCGTGGCGCATATTGCAGTTCGCTATAACCGGGTTTGACTGTATCTACTGGATGACCGTATTTGTCCTTTCGCTCACGCTGAACATTGTGCACAGAGAGCCCTTTTGTTACTTTCGAACTTGAAGCCCTGCCACGAGGAGACCCAGCGAGCGCTTGTTTTTTCAGGGCGTATTCTTATTTGCTCTCGCAAAAATTAAGCAGCTGTGAATTAAAAGAACAATGCAGATATTAATTATTCATGTCTTGCCCCAAACGTGCTGAACGTTTTTTTTTAAATCCGGAGCATTTCTTAGGCTCGCGATGTCACTCGTCGATGTTGTCGGCGCCGTCCACACGCTCACTGCGCATGCGCGTAGCGTCGAGGCGCAGGTGCGCGTCTCTCCCCCGTACCCTCCTCGCTCTCAACAACAGGTGCGTCGGTGCGGGAGGAGCGCGTATACCCCGTGCGCTCCGTCGCTCTCAACAACAGCTGCAGCGGTGCGGGCGGAGCGCGTCTGTGCGCGCATGCGTCGTAGCTACCCGTGCGTTGCGTCGCGCTCAACAGTAACGGCGGCAGGGCGTGTACACGTGATAACGGCGTGGTAGGTGCGTGGAAAGTTCGCACGCTTGTGTACGGAAGTGTGCGCATGCGCGTCTCTCCCCTGTACTCCTCTCCCTCGAACGCGGGCGGTGTGTACATAAGCGGCGGCGCGCGCGTTCGGAATTCAGTCAAGGGCGTCTTTGCTTGGCTTTCGCTTGACTTGACGCTTTGCTTGACGGCACCAAGCAATAAAGACAGACTAACTTTACACTCCTTGCCTTCGCTTCTCCTTCATTCAATAAATAAGAATAATAAAGACGAAATAACAATTAAACATTCCCAAACCATACCCAATTACGCAACATTCACTATTAACAGATGTATAGCGCAAAAAAGACGAAGGACAAAGAATGCACGAGGACGAAGCGCTAACTTGCAACTACTGGTTTATTGAAAGAAGCACACATTTATAACAACAGCGTACATGATAACAGACAACCTACGTGACACATATCAGAAACAAGAAAAAATTTTATACCCCACTACACAAACTTATCACCCCCTTCCCGAGCCACGGGCTTCCAATAAGCAATCTCTTTTGCGGATAAAGCAATTGATGCTCGACTAACGCATCCGTCTCTGGCTTTGTGGATTTCTAGCGCTTCCACTATTTCCCTGGTCGTTTGGTTCTTGCTTTTGAACAAAATCTTGCACTCTGAAAACAAAGGCACGCATCCACAATCGCGACAGTGCTGGCTATCGCTGCTCTGCAAATAAGACGAATCCAGTTGGCCAAAAACCGAAAGGGTGCTCGATAAAGCACGAAAACCAGTTCGTACCATGCGCAGAAGGCGTGGTGTACTCCTCTCCGACTCGGTGTGGCAAGCAATACATAGGCCAAACCAATCGATGCATAAACTGCAGGTTGATGGAGCACAACTATAACGTGCGGCAGAAGCAGCGCCACATTGGGCAGCACTGTCGCGATTGTGGATGCGTGCCTTTGTTTTCAGAGTGCAAGATTTTGTTCAAAAGCAAGAACCAAACGACCAGGGAAATAGTGGAAGCGCTAGAAATCCACAAACCCAGAGACGGATGCGTTAGTCGAGCATCAATTGCTTTATCGGCAAAAGAGATTGCTTATTTGGAAGCCCGTGGCTCGGGAAGGGGGTGATAAGTTTATGTAGTGGGGTATAAAAATTTTTCTTGTTTCTGATATGTATCATGTAGGTTGTCTGTTATCATGTACGCTGTTGTGATAAATGTGTGCTTCTTTCAATAAACCAGTAGTTGCAAGTTAGCGCTTCGTCCTCGTGCATTCTTTGTCTTTCGTCTTTTTTGCGCTATACATCTGTTAATAATGATCGAACAACTAGCCCAACAACGTACTTTACTAGACTTTATTTGCAACATTCACGCGATACCCCCACCACTCTGCGACGCATTTACCCGAGTTCCCCCCGTGGGAAGATGCGGGCGGGTTTTTTTTTTCTGCTCATCAATTTTGGTAAGTATATAGTGGTCTAGAAATGCCTTGCCTATATACAGACGTCTTGTTCAAGGATTCTTTAAACTTGCGGCATGTGCACTTAGCGCCTGCTCTCCTCCTCGCAAGGCTATGCCCTCTCCACATCGCTGCAATCGCGCTAACACATTTCATCCCATGAAAGCCTAACCAGGAATAGCTTCGCTGTTAAAGACTTAAGGATACGGCGTACGACCCTATGATGGTTGTAGGGTTCGCTTACGTGATGCACAAACGCAACTGAGCCGGCTCATTTGGCCCTATCGATCCCCTCTTGTTTTAGCGGGAGTGTTTCGGTCGTCAACGGTAAAAGTACGAGCACACTAACGTCGGACTTGCCGTGCCGCCCTGTCGACGGCCGCGAGGGGTCGCGCCGCAGCCTTCACCGATGCAGCACGGCGCGACGCCGCTGGCCGCCGTCGGCAGGGCGGCCCAGCAAGTTCGACGCTAGTGTGCACGAAGCGTAAAGGAGACATTGGGACGCCCCATAGACAGGATACGTCGCTTCCTCGTGCCCGCGTCTTTCGCGCTTTTAGATGCAAACCATCTCTTAGTCGACCCTCCGTCGTCCGGGGTCCGGCGTCCGCAGCTTTCCTCCTCTCCACACCACCTGTGCGCTACGCGCGCTGCTCCCCCTCTCCTCTCTACACACCAGCTGTCCAATCACGCGCATGCGCTCTGCTCCTCCTCTCCACTCCCTCTGTTCTGCATAAAAACTCGGTCCGCGCTCCGCTCAGTTGCTTCTTCGGTACTGCGCCGTCCGATGACTGGAAATGGACGCCAACGATTCCGTCAGCGAACTGGCTGGCACACCTTCAACTAGCGCCAGCCAGCACACTATCAGAAACGCGAGCACCTCCGAAGACAAGGCTGCACAGAGGAGAGCTCGCGACGCCGAACGTAAACGACAGCGTCGAGCAGCGGATTCCTCGCTTCGAGAACGAGAACCCACTTTGAAAGGCCAGCGGCGAGTAGCTGATCCAGATTGCACGGCTTTGCATCCCCTCAGGGTTCCCACGTGTGAAAATGGTGCAATTTTTTCTCCTGTTAGAGTTCTGCAAAGGAAAATTTGACATCACCCCCAAACGCAACCGTACGGCAACAAATAAAAACTGTACAGATTTCTTGGAAACTTCACAGTTGAATTCTAGGTGAGGGATTTGTTTTTCTCCAACAGGACGAGGTTTTCTTCAGCTGCGAAGTATCCAAGAAAGCTTTACAGCTTTTCTTTGTAGCCCTACGGCTGCGTTTGAGGTGGATGTCAAATTTTCCTTTGCAGAAACTTACACCAATTTTGGCGCTTTCTCCCAAGTCTAGTCGATTAACACCTATCCTAGCTCTGTTATCATTAACAGTAACAAACTTTTGCGTTGACGAACGGCGAAGCCATTGCGCTTATTTATGTTTCTGTAATGGTCAAAGCTTTCATTGGAAGGCTTCCGACGTTCAAGCCCACTTTTTGCACACTGCACACAATTTTGGCGTCGCTGTCAATACAGGTGTATCCCTCTCACTTCCAAAAGCAGGAGTGTAAGAAGGACATGGGTCAACTTCTCGGGGTTTTAGTTTAATTTGACGCTGGTGTCACGCACAGAGCTCCGAGGTCGCGAGCTCATCAGGACGTTGTCAAGTGGGCCGACATCGGTTGCAGGTAATGGTTAAGAACGCCTGTGATAAGTGCCTAGCGCAAGGGAATTTGTATTCCACTGTCCCTGCCACTAGGATATTGAGAAAAAGGCCGCTTACTCCCTTTGGCCCCGGGTACATAGGTTTGGTAAGAGGCAGGACTGGTAGCTGAAAGGAAAAAAAATTATGACATTCACTCCCATTCCACTCTGTGAATGCGGGTGACCAGCGACGCTTTGTGGGTGATTGGCTCACCGCAATCTTCAGCTCAAACCGCGCCGTCGCCCCTGAGAATCATTCAGCGGGATTGCAAGTAGGCTTCACCGTGCAACATACTATGTGGGAAATCCCGCTTACAAACACCAAGCTTACACCGATCTCCTTAAAGGAGTACGGACACAAAAATTTCATGTGCCATTTTTATTGAATTCATCGATGCTTAATAGTCTGCCGAACCCAACACAACACTTTAAATGCTTCACCGTGACATAATTACATTTAACGGCCTGAAAATCGTTTGTTTTAATTTCCCGCGCTTTCAGCCCAAAGGCGCAAGTGACAAAATCCCGGCGTGACCTCACCGCTTTGTGCGGACTTCAAAACACTGCGGAGGCCGGTGGGGGCGTTGGTTCGACCGCGCCGCCGCCGAAGCTAAACGGCTGAGCTGCCTAAAACGACGGGGCGTCGCTTTGAAACGACGGGGTAGCGCCATGCAAATGCATGTGTTCTGGGGTTGGGGCCGTCGCCTTGAGGAGCTGTGCACGGAGTGTGAGCCGGAGAAAAGCACTGTGGCAAGGGCGCGAAGTGACAATTAAAACGATGGGGGACAGTGGGTGTCGCTTCGCGCCCTTGCCACAGTGCTTTTCTCCGGCTCACACTCCGTGCACAGCTCCTCAAGGCGACGGCCCCAACTCCAGAACACCTGCATTTGCATGGCACTACCCCACCGTTTCAAAGCGACGCCCGTTTTTTAGAGAATTCGGCCCCTGATGGTGACTTCTATTGCGATTCCGGGCTATGGTATCGCTTCCTTTCCAGTGTGTAACTTTATTTTTGCCTACAGCGCCTTCCTGGGCAGCGGTTGTGCCTGTATCTCTGGCTACGTGCACCCGTTTGTGAAGGCGCCGGCGCCCAGTCGCCGCTCGCTGGATCGCGCGCGTGAAGTTACGTCACCAGTTTTTGACGAGTGCTTTCCGCGTCAATTCTTTTGGCTACCTCGGGATGATGTCACGCTGATGTCCATTTTCTGAGCGCCGCTGCGGGTGCTGTTCCGTCGGCGCGATAAATGAGATTCAATTGAAGTATGTTCCTCGCGTCGCAGGCCGCTCATATTTCAGCCAGGGCATTCTGTTGAGTAAAGGAAGCAAACGCTGCAATATTATTAACGCCCAAAATTGGTGTCAGTACCCCTTCAAAGCTGACTTCTCTGCTAAGCACAACTGGGGAGGTAATTTTTCAAAGGCAATGTGCACCACTTTACATCAAAATACGAAGCACTGTAGGCGCCTAGCTGCCCGAAGGGAAGTGAGGGAAGCAAGCCTATAACAGCTCCACTGTAATAACTGGTCATTGTGCAGAGTCAGATTCTGCAAAAACGGTAAAAATTATTGGGTAGCTATAGTGCTACCCTTTGACACAAAGTGTTTTAACTTTAGCCGGGGCGGTTATAAATATTGCATGAAAGGCAAGTTGGACTTAATCATTGTACATAGAGGTTCGTTGAACTCTTTAGTTACCATGCTTGTTCAAATAGAGCATCGGTGACAGATGCTTTATATTGCCGATTTCGACATGTTGTAGTCGTTTCTCGTACACTTAATGCGCCCCATTGGTTAGTCTATGCACTGTACTCTTAGAATCAGTTCAAATTTTCCCGCTTCGGTGACTGAGCTTTTTTTTACGGCTTTTTATTGCCAGCTTAGGCGCGTGTATTTTTGTGGCATAGGGGGGTGGCTGCTCCACTTGACAAAAAAAAACATGCGAATCGTGGTTATGCTGCATTACCATCAATTGTTTTTGATTAAGTGGCCCAACTGACAAACGATAGCGTGTGTAACATTTTGATTAATCATTAAAATGTACTGTGAAGATAATTTATCTTAAATGTCCAGTTTGCTTGCATCGTCCTTCGAGTAGAAACAAACGTTTTCTGAACCGGAAGCCTTGCCTAAAGGCGAAAAGATCCGGCGTTATTCAACACCGTGCTCCAATCTCAAGGGGCTTACCCTACAGAGGCTTCGTTTACCAAACAGACTACCAGAACAGTGTTTTTCAAGTATTCAGGTTCATGCTCGGAGACGGCAGATTCAAATGGCGAATTTAAAATGTAGTGCGCTACATTATCTTTGAAGAAGTTCACTCTCGCAATTTTTCAAATTTAAGCGGCGAACTTGAGTATATCGCATCGCATTAGCCTTAAAGATAGTGGCGGAATATGCACGACACGAACAGTGTAATCGTTACCTTTGCCTTGCTAGTGCAGCACGTGGCCTGCTATATAGTTCAGGCAGGCAGAATTTCGTTACTTACCTCCAGCGTCATCTGTTCCTGTAATAAAAGAAAAAGGGAACGAAAGAAATTCAGTGAACTGCACATGTGAAAAGCACTTTTCGAACATTCTTGAATTGCATGCCCTTTCAAGCATCGGTTACACGCGTGAAATAAACGCTGAGCTAAATTATACCCCTGGAAGCCGGCCCACCTAAAAGGAAATTAATGGTATGAGGCCAGGTGGTAATCAAAGCTAACTGACCGACAGACAGACCGACAAAGAACTTTTATTTTTGGTCCTGAGGATCTACGTTTGGGTTGTAGTTGCGGGCCGCTCCCACGTAGGGACAGGAAGGCCGTGGCCCTCCGCCCTTTCGCACGCCCTCTGGGCGGCCAGGAGTTGGACAGAGAGGTCGCCGCTTCTGAGGGCTTCCTCTCAATCCTCTTTGTACTTAAACACAGCGTCGCGTATTACAGGGCATTGCCAGGCTCTAATGAGCAATACGCCTCTCCGCAGCCCGGACAGTGCGGGTCAATGTTGGTCGAAAGATGACTCAACCTGTCTTGGTAAGAGAAGGACCCCGTCTGAAGCATTCTCAAGGCCGACGACTCCGACCAAGCAAGCGTTGGATGAGGGGGTGGGTAGATCCTCCGAGAGAGAGAAGATAGTGAGTTACGACCTCGTGACATGTTAGAAGCGGACCCCTGAACCTCTCGGCGTCCCCTTCCGCGAATCCGCCGGGACCGCCACTGTCAGATGATCCTCGCGGACGGTCATGGGCCAACTCGTTGGCGTTGGGAACCTCGGGATGGACGGTGGTCCCGATATGGGCCGGGAACCATTTGATTGTATGATGTCCAGCGGTTCTCTCACGACCAAGGATTGGCGCAGCCTCCCGCGAAATCAATCCCGAGGCAAATGATCGAACCGCAGCCCGCGAGTCCGCAAAGATATTCGGACGCAATGGATCCTTCACGGTCAAGGCGATGGCGACCTGCTCGGCCACCGCCACGGAGACCTTCCTGACCGAGGCAGAGTTACGCATCCTGCCCCGGTGGTCTACGGCGACTGCCACAAAACAATCCGAGTGGCCGTACTGAGCCGCGTCTACAAAAATCGCGAGCTCAGGACTACCCGCGACAGAGTTCAATAGAGATCGAGCCCGAGCGTCGCGGTGCCGTAAATTTTATTCTGGATGTACATTTCTTGAAAAGGGGTCTATCCTAAACCTATCCTTTACTGACGGTGAAATCGACCCTTTACGTTCATTTATCGCCATTGGGCCACAGCCAATTGATTCCAGAATGCGCCTGCCGGCCCGTGACGATGAGAGGCGCACTACCTAAGCCGTCTGTTGAGCCTTTATTACCACTGATAGGGTGTTGTGAATTCCCAGTTGCATTAACTTTTCCGTGCTGGTGCTGAGAGGCAAACCCAGCACACGCTTAATGCTTCTCCGCATGAGTGTGTTGATTTTGGCATCAGATTTGGACCAGTCGAGCGCCGAGGCGACATAATCGATGTGGCTCATGAGAAGCGCATGATAGAGCCGAAGGAGACTGCTCTCGCTCAACCTTCCTTTGCCGTTCGAGACCCTGAGAATAAGCATGATCATGCATTACGACCCTTGGATTCTAACAGAAGTCCGAGGACCCTGATGGAATCAACCCGAGGTATCGTTCGGCCATCCCGTGCGTGCAAGGCGATAGGGATCCGCTCCAGAGGAATGAGGCCCCTAACTCCTCGCTGGATTGGCCTGTAATGCAAAAGCTCATACTTGGCCAGTAAAAGGCTGAGGCCCGATCCAGCTAAAAAGTCTTCTGTGATGTCCAAGGTGCTCTCGAGCGCCTGCTCCACCCCGGCATCAGACCCGCCCATACACCACACGTTAATGTCATCCGCGTATAGCGCGTTGTTGGTGCCGCGCACGGTGTCAAGGTGCTACGAGAGACCCTTCATGGAGACATTAAACAGGAGAGGAGAGATAACAGCCCCTTGTGGGGTGCCCCTCACGCCCAAGATGAATTCTTCGGAATTAATTTGACCAATTTTAATTGTAGCTCTGCGATCCCTAAGGAAGGAGCTCACATATGCGTGGAAACGATGACCCAGACCAATGTCCGAAACCGCCTCGAGTACGAACTTGTGTTGTCAAACGCTTTGGCGAGATCCAGGGCTAGGATATCCCTAGTGTCCCTGGTGTAGTCGTCTATGATTTTTGATCAGGAGCATTACATCCTGCGGGGACAATTCAGGCCTAAAGTCCACCATGTTGTGGGGAAACCGTTTTTTTTCGATGTACCGCGACACCCGATTGGGAATAGCGTGCTCAGCCACCTTGCCCAAGCAGGACGTGAGTGAGATGGGCCACAAATTCTCGTGCGCAAGGGGCTTGCCTGGTTTTGGGATGAGCACCACCGAGGCGGTCTTCCAAATTCGGGGACGAGTCGCGTTTCCCAGATTTTGTTGACCTCCTCGGTGAGCTTACCGATGGAGTTGCCATCCAGGTTATGTAAAAGCTTGGAGATGCCCTCCGGCTGGTCCCGGTGCAGAGCGTCTGTTGAGCTCGAGGAGGACCTCCCAGATTTCAGATTCAGGGAACGGGGCGTCCAGCTCTCCTACCACGGCCACCCGCGGGTAACGAGGATAATGCGCGTCTCCCGAGGGGCCCAGCGGGAGGTATCTGTCCGCCAGCTCTTGAAGGAGGGTCGCTTCCGACACTTGCTTTCTTTTTTGGCTCTGAACAAGCCTGCCAACGGATAATCTTTGATTGCATTTAGTTTGCTAGTCGTCAAGCAGTTTTGCTTAAGGAGGTTCCACTTTCCCCCAACACGCATCTGCCCGCCAACTGAAGAACAGATCTCGTCCCACTGCTGTTTGGACAGTTCCTCAGAGTCTCTCGACTAAGCTCCGCGATCCTCTTTCGAAGCCTGCGATTCAGTCTGCGTCTTAGTTCTAGTTCACCGGGTTAGGTCTGAGCCTACCCGTTCCTCGCCGCCGGCGTCATCTAGCCCGTTAGGGTTAGCGGAGTCGCGGAGTGGTCTGACAGGAAAGTTCAAACAGTTCGGTAAATGGACCCCTCATCAAGAAAAGTCCTGTATCAGCGTAATACTCAAAAGAAGCGAAGTCGATTGATGCCCAATTTAGCCACAGGAACCACAAATTTCCGACCAAAGACATTTACTACAGAAGCGGGAGCCGATGTTTCCACGATGATGATGATGATGATGATGATGTTGATGCTTAGCGGCTTCCCCTTTGCAACGGGGTGGCGTTGCACAGCGGCCTTTGTTGCAACGCCACTGTACAATCACCTCGCGCAAATACAAACAAAATAAATAAAAAGTAATACAAAAATAAAAAGAAAATACTTTTACGAAATTTTCGTGCTCGTCTGACTTCTTCGTTCGCATGTCTTCCGAGATTGTTCTCTGCTCTTTTCCCGCCAACATTCCAACCTTCTTTTACTAACCTCTACTGCTGTCCAATTCACTTTTCCACTAACCTTAAAGCCAAGGGTTCGCCAAGGGTTCGCCAAGGGTTCGCAAGGGTTCGCCAAGGGTTCGCAAGGGTTCGCAAGGGTTCGCACGCACTGGTCGGCGCCCCCTGGCGGCCTAATCAAAGATAAGCTTTACGCGATGCTGCTAAGCTTTACGCGATGCCGCATCAATGCAGCATCCTTGCATAAAATAGCAGCGGGTCTTGCGCGCTCCTGGGACTGGTTCACTTCAAGCCGATATCCAATTTCTTCGACTGCTAGGCCCTCATGGCAGCTATGATAAATGCAAAGCGAACGTTGGAGACAGAGTTAGCAAAAAAAAGCTATCATGCTAATTAGTGACGATCGTAACGTACTAGTTATGACAGCGTTCGTTAGGAAAAGCATTTTACGTATTTCAGGGTGAATAATACAAACTTTCAAGAGAGCTGGTGTTCGTTTACACGAAGGCTAAGAGGCGCAAAAACTTTATACCAGAAACGAGACAAAGAACGACCGGGAGAAGGGCTAACCTTCCGCCGATGTCTAATGTTTGTGGAACACAGTAAGGAATTAATAAGGCGGAAGACGCATATGTCCCACTGGGAGGTGACCATGAATGACCTCGTCGACACGAATTTTACAAAATCCCCAAAAGGCCACAAGCGAACCAAAGCACGCCAGCACTGTATAACAGATATTTACTGATTACCAAAGTTAATGACTAACGTAGAAAGCTGGGCCAGTTGGTTCGTAGTTTTTGAAGTGGGAACCACTGTTAAGATGCTACACAAGAAGAGAAGACATGCAGACACGGATGGCACCACTGCCGTCTCTTCACCCCGTGTGTAGCGTCTTAACACTTGCAATTAATGATTTACTAGTGATTGATAATAATAAGAGTATGTAAGGTGGATTAGGGTGTACCCGCCGTGGTGGCTCAGTGGCCAAAGGCGTTTGCGGCTGAGCTTGAGGCCACCGGTTCGATTCCGGCCAAGGCGGCCGCCTTTCTGATGGAGGCGAAATCGAACGCGCCGTGTGTCGAGACGCTGGCGCGCGTTAAACATCCCCAGGTGGTCAAAGTTAATCCGGAGCCATCCGCTTCGGCTCGCCTCCTAGCCCAGGAGTGGCTTCGGCGCGTAAATATAATTTTAATTGACGGGGTTAAGGTATAAACATTTTTATCCGTTAATATACACAAGATCAGGACATGTTCTGGGCTGTGTAGCGCATGCGCAGCAACATCTTCCTGTCGACTGCGCCAATTATAGGGCCGCTAGCACAGCCCACTGATAAAATGGCAGCTCCCAGGACGAGGGAGTTAAAAAGGTGGATGTAAGGTGAATTGAGATAAATTAAGGACGGTAAAATAGCGGCGCTGCAGGGTCTGCTGGTGTACGTGTATTCACCGAAACGGTCCGCAGTGCTGTCGCGTTCGAAGCATAGCACGGAAGCAGACTTAAGTGCCCCTCAAATTTCTTTTTATTGGCGAACTTAGGTTGTAGCAGGCGGCCTTGGAGAACACGCGGGAGGAAACAGCATTACAGCAAAAAAAAATAATGAATGCAGAACTTCGGCAACATTTGCGCGTCTTGTGCGCAACGTGATCAAGCTATTTAGGGAAAAAAAAACTGGTTGATTCCTCTGTTGTAGGAATCGGTAAAACACGAAAGTGAAATGTGCAGCGAAATCTGCAGCTGAGCATGATTTGCGAGTCGGCGGCTGTGTTGTGGGTGTGCTTGGCGGGCAAGATCCTGCTGGCGGGTCACTTCGGCAAAGGTGTACTGGCGTCATCTCCGTGACAGATATGACGTCAGTTAAGTCTTGGTCTATCCCGGCATAAAACACTTTCGTGTTAAAGGGGCCCTAAATAGGCTGCCAAATGTTACGATTTTGCGTGCGCAGTCACTGGAGTACTATCCAAGGAACGTCATCCCGCAAAAATTGTTTAAATGCGTTAAGTATTAGCCGAGTTATCGCTCATTAAAAGGGGCCACCCATAAGGCATGGGGCTCTCCTCCTCTAGTAGCTCCTCCGAAGCACTGTGGAAGCCGCGACGTCATCGACCCGGCGCAAGACCACCGAGAGAAACAGGGCAATCCATCACCCTCCTTGATGTACGTGCAGTCATTGGCTGCGCCAAGCCCTGCGCGCGCTTTTTTTTTTTAGCAGTCGACGCGCATGCTCCGCCCACCAGATTCCGGTTGCACGGTGAGCGCTGTTGCTGTGGTTCGCGCTCGCGGCGCCGCACTGGGCAGTGTCTCGTGCGTCATAGAGGCGCGTCAGAGCCGGAAAGAACTGCGTCAGAGCGCGCAAGTGTGGCGGCAAGGTATGGTTGGTGAGCCAGGGGAGGAAGTGAAATGTTTTTTTCGTGTTTGTGCGGCCCCTGCTTTACGCAGAGGTGTAATATTTGGTACACGTTGTCGTGAAGGGGTACTCTAGCGATTGCGCGATTGAAATGGCGACATTCGGAAGCCTATTTAGGGCCCCTTTAAAATGTAAAACCCGAAACGAACAACCTCAAGTATAACCAGAGTCCTTCAAAGCATTGAAGGACTCTGGTATAACGTACTGATGATGATGATTTCTATTGGTTTCCCCTTTGTATCGGGGTGATGACATGTCATCTTACCAAAAAAGACTAATAAACCTATGTTTTACACTTTTGGTTCAATACTAGCGCTGCTTAGGGCAGGCACAAAAAGCTTATTAGGCACAAAATACTTTTTTTTTCTGTTACAAGTGGTAACTGTCCTAGGCAATATTCCCCTCTCTGCTTTTCGTCCACCAGCATTCTAATCTTCTTTTCGTCCCCTCGACAGCCTTGAAGTTAACTTCCTCTGTGATACTTTTAAATCCTAGGGCTTCTGACAGCTCAATATTCCCTTCATGTAGATTTGGATGGATACCCCCACATTCTAGCACGATGTCCCGCATAGTTTCTGTTTCTTTTCCGCAGACCACGCATACCCCATCATTTTGTGAATACTTCCCCACAAAACTCTTAGTTCGCAGGCAACCTGCTCTAGCCTCAAAAAGCAAAGCACTGCCCTGGGAATTATCGTAGAAATTTTCCTTTCTGATGTTCATCTTCTCAGCCCTGTACATCTCTAACGACGTTTTGGCTTCCATTTTTTCCCTCCATTTATTCGTTTCAATCTGCCTTGCCTCTTTTTTGGTTAGCTTGGCTGTTTTGGATTCCCCGCTGTTCTTTCCGTATTTCATCGTTAGCCTTCTAGTCTTTCTTAACCACTGCGTGTCCACGCTTTTCAAGTATAGGTACTTAAAAACCTTAGCTGCCCACCTTCGTTGATCCATTGCCCTCAACCTCATCTCAAAGCATATTTTACTCTGAGCTTCTCTAACTTCAAACGACGCCCAGCCCATATCTCCCTGAACTGCTTCGTTAGTTGTTTTTCCATGCGCGCCTAAGGCCAGACGTCCTACCGTTCTCTGGTTTACTTCAAGGCGTGATAGAACGTCCGATTTTAAGCAGAGTACAGCATTCGCAAACGTGAGACCCGGAACCATTACTCCTTTCCACATTCCTCTTACTACTTCATATTTGTTATACCCCCACAGAGCTCTATGCTTCATTATAGCTGCGTTTCGCTTTCCCTTAACCTTAATTTGCTCCTCGTGAGTACTTAAGTAGCTATCCCCTTCGTTTATCCACACTCCCAAATATTTATATTCCTTGACTCTAGGTAATTCGCCTTGCTGGATAGACACTACGTCGGTGGCAGCGTCATTGAAAACCATTATTCCTGATTTTTCTGCACCGAAATTTAACCCGAGGTCAGTGGCTTCCTGGCCGCAAATATTTATTAGCCGCTGCATATCGGTTTGGTTATCAGCTAAAAGAACAATGTCGTCTGCGTATAACATTCCCGGAATATGCTGTTGTACCACTTCGCCTTGCAGCATATGGGTTAGGCTAAACCCTACTTGACTTTCTTCCAGTTTCTTTTCTAACCCTGCCATGTAAAGCATTAACAGTATTGGGCTCAAAGGGCATCCCTGTTTCAGTCCCCGATGGATGTTGACCTGCCGGGCGCATTTCTGTCCTTCCCAAGTAAGGTGCACTCTATTGTCTTTATAGATTGCTATAAGGAACTGTACTAACTCGTCATCTAATCCCTGGAGTTTCAACATTCTCCACAGCCGTTCTCTGTTTACGTTGTCATATGCCCCTTTAATGTCCAAGAACGTAAACCATAGTGGTCTATTCTGTGCTTTCGCAATTTCAATGCATTGCGTTATCACGAACAAATTGTCATCCAGTCACCTGTCTTGTCTAAATACATTCTGCAGTTCCCCAAGTATTTCATTTTCTTCCATCCATGCTTGAATTTCTGATTTTATCGCCTGCATTACGAATCTATACACCACTGACGTTACTGTGAGTGGTCTGTATGACTCAATACTGGCTTTGTCTCCTCTGCCTTTATATATTAAATTCATCCTACTTTCTAACCAGTCCTCTGGTACTTGTTTGGTTTCTATTACCTTATCTATTGCCCTCATAAACGATTCCTTACTTTTAGGTCCAAGTAGGTTTATTAGTTGCATTGGTATTCCGTCCGGGCCCACTGCTGTCTGAGGGGAAACCTTTTGCTCTGCTTTTTTCCAATCAAGGTTGCTCAAACTTATTGCCCTTTCCGCAGTCTTTTGTGGCGCTGATGTTATCGGTGCAGGTTTCCCTACCACTATTATCCTAAACTTCTCACTAATCACTCGATGAATATGCGCCAACGCGTGCTCTCCTTCTAAATGTTACCCCTCCTCATCAATCAGGAATTTTTGATGGTTATCGTTTTTTGAGCTTAGTGATTTTACATGGTTCCAAAACGTCTTGGATGCGCTTTTGTCCTTCTTCCGTATTTCTGCCATCCATTGTTCGCTTTTCTGCTTGATCTTCGCTTGCACCATTTTCTGCACTTCTAGTTTTTTCCCACGGTAGACATCCCACTTTTCCTTCACTACCTCCGGTTCCATACTAGTTCTTTTTGCTTCTCTATGTTCTCTCGACGCCTTTCTTCGCTGGTCGATAGCCTCTTTTATTTCCTTATTCCACCAGCTTCTCGGCTCTCTCTTCCCTTTCCATCGGTTTCGTTCCTTTTCTTCATTAATCTTACCCTTTGTGAACGCAATTATTTCATCGTAATCCCAATTTTTGCCTGGGTATTTATTGATTTCATCTTCCAATCTATCAGCGATGATCTTTAACTGCTCATTATTCAAATTATTTCCTCCTATTGTACCTATTTCTGCATTTGTCCGGGTTGCGCCTCCAAAGTGCAAGCTAAACCGCTTGTGGTCGCTTCCTAAGCTGTCTGTTCCATTTTCATCTATCCTCATTTCCCGCAGCCTTCCGTATACTGTCTCGGATACTAAACCGTAGTCTATGCTGGACTGCCTGTTACCGCTTTCCCACGTTATTTGTCCGTCACACTTTTCCGTCACACTTTTGTCCGTCCGTACTCTTTGGTTCAAAAGGTTGCTTCCCCGCAAGAAGACCCTGTGTGCAGGGGTGCACCCTTTACAGGCCGCTTGCTTCGTTGTACAGGCATCACTTCCGTGACAGGTATGACATCAGCAAAATCTTCGTGTATCCGGGAATAAAACACTTTCGTGTTAAAAAATGATGAGCACGCAATGAAACATTTATCAACCCTTTCTGCAGCTGAGATCATTTGGATTTTAAATTCAGCCTTTCGCCAAGTAGTAGTAGTAGTAATAGAAACTTTTATTATGCCCGTGATGGGGTCAAAAAGGAAAGGGACGAAGGAGAAGGTGGTGTCTTCTACTTGTCTTCCTCCCCTCTTCCTCAGTCGTCAGCCAGAAGTCCTTGGATTCTGGCGGCGGCCTCGGCCATCCGGACGACCCGAAGCTGCACTTCCGGGTCGGGGCTGAGCAAAGCGGTCTCCCATTGCTCCGTGTTCGTTATAGTAAACGAGTTGCACCTAGCATTTGCTGCACCATTTTGATTCTGCCGTGCGGGACAAGACCATAACATGTGGTAGAGGTCCGCCCGACCTGCGCATATCTTACAATCTCCTGAGTATATTTCGGGATAGCAGCGACTGAGCGCAACCGGGTTTCGAAACGTGTTCGTCTGGAACTGCCTCCACCATACCGAGTCCCGTTTAGTGAGGCTGCGGTGCGCGGCGGGATACTTTCGTCTTGCCAACCTGCAATGATCTATGATTTCTCTGTACGACACCATGCGATGTCTTTCCGACCTGACGAGGTGGGGTGAGGTGGGGTCGACGTCTGTCTGGTCAATTAAACCTCGGGCGGCGTCGTGGGCCCCCTCGTTTCCTGTCAGACCCGAGTGTGCTGGTGTCCACGTTATTTGAATTTTTCTTACATTTTTCGCTTTCGCGAGTGTGCTCTGGGTTCGAGGCGATACCCTACCCTTTGCAAAATTTCTAACTGCCGATTTCGAATCGTTAACAATTACTTTTGCGCTGGTGTTGGATATGGCCACGGTAATGGCCGCCTCCTCACCCTCCGTAGGTCGGACCGTAGCGAGCGAAGCGCCAGTGAGTAGTATCCTTTTTATGGCCCGCCTGTGTTTCGTATGCCATTCCTAGCGAACGACGGATGTGTCTTCCGGTCTGGCTCTGGGATAGCCTTTCGTAATGGGCCGATCTCTGTGCCCCTACCAAATCGTCGAGCGTGTTGTGAACGCCCAACACTTCAAAACGATCATTTGCAGTGCAGAATGGAAGTCCGATCGCTTGTTTGAACGCCTTTTTGATGAGGCCATTGATTTTTATTTTCTCGTCCGCTTTGAAATGGAGGAAGGGACTCACATAAGTAATTTTGCTTAGCACGAAGGACTGAATGGGTCGTATTAGGCTTTCTTCTTTCATGCCTCTGTTCCTGTTTGTTACCCGTGCAATCAATCGCATGGTTAGTTGCGTGCTTTTCTCTAATTGTTTAATGATTTCCTTATTGTGGCCATGATCTTTGATATTAAGGCCAAGGACTCGGATACTGGCCACTGTACGAATGACTTGGCTGCCCGCGTAGAGCTCGATGTTAGGTGTAGCAGGATCCCGTTTGCGTCCTCTGCTAGTGGGTCTATATATCAGGAGTTCGGATTTTTGAGGGGTGCACTCGATCTAGGGCGTACATAATCGATAATTGCGTCTATTCCGCTCTGTAACGTGCCTTGCACATGTCCGTCGCTGCCACCGATGGCCCAGAGGGTCACGTCGTCGGCGTAGAGGCTGTGATTTAGAGTGGCTATCTCATTTAGTTTGTAGGGTAGTCCCATCATTGCGGCGTTAAATAGAAACGGTGAAAGTACAGAGCCTTGTGCCGTCCCACGGCTAAATTGCCTCGATTCGGTGTTTCCAATCACTATAACGATGCCGTTCTGTCAGAAAGAAAATTGCTAATGTAATTATAAGCTAGTTTTTCGGTCCCTAGTATCTCAGGGCCCTCGAGAATCACCTCGTGACGGACGTTGTCGAACGCCTTGTTGAGATCAATACCGAGAATACCCCGGGTGTCGAGCGGGAAGCAGCCTTCGCCGTCGATTATCTGATGTTTGATGCGTAACATGATGTCCTGGGTCGATAATTTCGCACGAAAGCTATCATGGTGTGAGAATACAGGTCGTTTTCATCCATGTATACATTTATTCCGTTTAACACCACATGCTCCAGAAGCTTACCCAAACACGAAGTTAAAGATATAGGCCTGAGGTTTTCAAGGTGTAGCTTTTTCCCAAGCTTCGGTATCACGACTATTTTCGCCGTTTTTCATTGGTGCGGTATGCGGAAGACTCCCAACAATTGGTTAGTGCCTCTATAGATGCGTCGTCTAGATTTCGAATCATCTTATTCGTTACGCCATCCGGACCAGGTGCGGATTTAGTGCGCAAGTCATGTATTGCAGCGCGAACCCCGAACGTGGTGATGGGGCGGTCTAGTTTCGGGTTTGCAATTCCCGCATAATCTTTGAGTTGAATCTTAGGGTTCGTCCCAACGTACCCGTCCTTGATTTCTGTAAGTATTTCAGCCTCCGTACCTTTATGCTCGTGCACAAGCCGGCCGACGTTTTGTCGTTGTGTTGTTTTGCTGTTGTCTGGGTCAATGAGGCTGCGTAACATGTTCCATGTTCGTGATAGCCCCATTTGAAGGTCCGTGCGCTCGCAGGCCTCATTCCAGTGCTGACACGAGAGCTGATTCGCATAGTCTTCGATGTCTCTACCCAGCCGCGCTATTTGCCTCCTGAGGGATCTGTTGTATTTCTGCTTACTCAAACGTTTCTGTAGGCTGGAGTTTGCTTCCCACATGTGTAGGAGCTTCGCATCTGCACATTGAAGCTCGGCTTCCTCCGGAACGGTCTCAGTGGAGCGTTCTACGTGTTCCCGGAGTACTGTCGTCCATTCGTCTATGTCAGTAATTTCCGTTACATCGCCCCCGTTCCTAGTTATGTGTGTCGTAGGGCCTGAAATGCGTCCTATTTCGTTATTCTTATTTTGTTTCCCCTAGGTTTGGACGGTCCCGCCCTCAGGTTCGTAGAAACGATGTAGTGGTCGCTACCCATACTTTCTTCGTATTATTCCATTCCGCAACGAACACGTTTTTCAGGAAAGTCAGATCCGGCGTGGTATCTGCGCTAACGCTGTTGCCGATGCGCGTGGGAAATGCCGGGTCTGTAAGAAGGGTCAGACGTTCTTGTTGCGCATCGATCCATAATTGTCTGCCCTTTGGTATTTCCTTCGCGTAACCCCAAGCCGCGTAGGGCGCGTTGAAATCGCCAACTATTATTAGTTGGCGATTATTATTATTATTATTATTATTATTATTATTATTATTATTATTATTATTAATTTTATATCATCATTATTATTATTAGCGTCGTCGGTGTATTGTATGCTGTGCGCTGAACACTTCGCTTAGGTTTTTAAAGGTCCACAATATTGGAGAGATCCGAAGAATCAGAGAAAGCGGTCCGGCCCAGTCATTTTAGTTCGTAGCCCTTAAGCAGCTACTACAGTGGTTTGGCGGCATCGCCTGCTGCGTAACCGATCGAACGAAGGGAACACCGAAGACACGGAAAATGGAGGAGTGGCGGAAGTGCGAGGGAGAGGGCGCTACGCCAAGGCGGCGCGAGACGCTGGCTGGCAGCGACGCGCTACGAGATAATCGAGAGAACGAAGGCGCAGCCGAATATGAGCCCGCACGGAAGCGCGGGATGAAATTGTGGCGCAAGTGCGATGGAGAGGGCGCTACACCGAGGCGGCGCGAGACGCTGGCCGGCAGCGACGCGCTGCGGGATAACCGAGAGAACGAAGGCGCAGCCTAATATGAGCCCGCACAGAAGCTCAGGATGAAAGTGTGGCGCAAGTGCGATGGAGAGGGCGCTACACCGAGGCGGCGCGAGACGCTGGCCGGCAGCAACGCGCTGCGGGATAACCGAGAGAACGAAGGCGCAGCCTAATATGAGCCCGCACAGAAGCTCAGGATGAAAGTGTGGCGCAAGTGCGATGGAGAGGGCGCTACACCGAGGCGGCGCGAGACGCTGGCCGGCAGCGACGCGCTGCGGGATAACCGAGAGAACGAAGGCGCAGCCTAATATGAGCCCGCACAGAAGCTCAGGATGAAAGTGTGGCGCAAGTGCGATGGAGAGGGCGCTACACCGAGGCGGCGCGAGACGCTGGCCGGCAGCGACGCGCTGCGGGATAACCGAGAGAACGAAGGCGCAGCCTAATATGAGCCCGCACAGAAGCTCAGGATGAAATTGTGGCGCAAGTGCGATGGAGAGGGCGCTACACCGAGGCGGCGCGAGACGCTGGCCGGCAGCGACGCGCTGCGGGATAACCGAGAGAACGAAGGCGCAGCCTAATATGAGCCCGCACAAAAGCTCAGGATGAAAGCGTGGCGCAAGTGCGAGGGAGAGGGCGCTACACCGAGGCGGCGCGAGACGCTGGCCGGCAGCGACGCGCTGCGGGATAACCGAGAGAACGAAGGCGCAGCCTAACATGAGCCTTCAGGGAAGCGCAGGATGAAAGTGTGGCGCAAGTGCGAGGGAGAGGGCGCTACACCGAGGCGGCGCGAGACGCTGGCCGGCAGCGACGCGCTGCGGGATAACCGAGAGAACGAAGGCGCAGCCTAACATGAGCCTTCAGGGAAGCGCAGGATGAAAGTGTGGCGCAAGTGCGAGGGAGAGGGCGCTACACCGAGGCGGCGCGAGACGCGGTCCGGCAGCGACGCGCTACGAGATAACTGAGAGAACGAAGACGCAGCCGAATATGAGCCCTCAGGGAAGCGGGGGATGAAAGTATGGCGGCAATGTGAGGGGGAGGGCAGTACGCTGAACCCGCGCCACACAAAGCCAGCAGGCGCTGCGTGATGCACGTAAATCGGCCCTTTCGCGTCCTCATCATTGCCTTACTCATCCGAACCACGTGACATTTGCGCGGGAAGTTCAAACACGATTTATATCAACACGCTCGGCAGCGGCGACGAGCAACGAGATAACGGTAGTAGCGCGCGTCGCCGTGGGTTCGCTGATCATGCGATCATTTCCTGAGACGGAGCAGCTATATATATGCGCCGTGACCGAGAAGACTGCAGGTCGAGCTACGGGCAAATGTCGCATTACGGAGTATAGTAATCGTCAGCCATGTTTTTTTTTTTCGCTACTATATCCGTCGTATGATCGACACGTGCAGTATGCGCTACAAATAAATCACTATATTCGAAATATAGCTTCACTCGAAATTTTTCGAAGTCACCACTGGAGGGCACTAAGAGCGAACCACCTCCGCTAGTAACAAAGTATTGTTTATAACGAAGCCAGTTTACTGCCCCCTGGACTTTGCTATAACGAGGATATGGACTATTTATACGGGTGGAGTAGTCGCTAAAGCCACTTCGGGCTTCCTAACTAGTCAGCGTTTTTTACGGGAGACGCGGGCATGTTCAGAAATGGATGGCGTCGCATTGGGGGTGGCTGAGCTCAAGTATTCAGCAATGGTTGATTTTGTTGCACCTGCGTTTCTTGTTTGTTGTTTTCCCAGTGTTTTGTATTTGCAATTTTTCCAAACCTTCCTGCGGTGTTCTTGTTTTGTATTTTCTCTCAAGTGTTTAACTGCACGTTGTAGGCAATCAGTCCGTTCAAGGGACCCTGCAACAATTTTTTCAACTTTTTTCGAAATCTCAAATGCTCGCAAAACGTAGTCACCCAGCACACCCGGTACTTAGATTAGGGGGTCCCAAAGTACCTCAGCCAAAAATGACTGCTCCACGCCCATCAAATAACTTGTAAACTCGCTCCAAAGATTTTTCTCTTTCCCGGTCTTGACGTTCTTCGACGGCCCGAATTACGTCACTGGGGCCATGTAGCGGCTGTTGGCCGGTTTTCCATCAGTTACAGCAATGAACACTTTTCGATAGCAACTTTCAAAATAAAGGCCCAAAAACAAAGCAGAAACGGAAGGCGTATCTGGTGGGACGAGCAAATCACGCAGTGCCGCTCCGTGCTGGCGATAACTGTAGCTTTCGCAGTGCTTCCAGGCGTGAAAGAAAGGGCGAAAGCGTTTATCGAAAGTATCTTTTTGAGACTACCGACGCAAAAGCGATGTCGTAATCTGTGGAGGCAAGGAAACAGCATGTCACGCAGTGCGGTTGGCTGAGACGTGAAATGACGTCATTTGAAGTTATTACGACAGTTGCGGCAACAGTCTGAACCCGGCCGGAATCTATCGCTGCTGCAGCGCGTCGCCACACAAGCCTACGGAAGGCTGATGATTGTCCGCGATGAAATTGGCAATATAGGCGCGTTGCACCGCACAGAGGCCGCTGTGAGCGCAGCACTTTTCCTACTAAAGTTCTCTGCAGCGCGCGCTGGGGCATCGATAAAGGAGTGGCGATTTCTCGAGCAGTTATCACCCACTACCTGCAGCATGCCGTGCCAACAATTATGGGCTTGAAACTGAGACACTGTGTAAAGAAAGGCGGCCGTGATGAATCCATCGGTTCCGCCCTGCCATTTGTATTGTCTACGATCTGACTGGTCGGCTAAAATATCAACAGCCAACGTATTTTCGTCTGCGCCACATAAGCTGTTCGTTCTTCTCGGCCTTGTTATCATGGCATTACCTTAGATGCCTTCTTTGTTTGGGCACCCGTGCGTGACTCGTGGTAATCCCGGCTGTCGGTGTTTGGGGCTATGAAGGCTACGAACCGAGCCTGTGATATCCGTGGCATCTTTCACAACAGAAATGACCCCCCCGAACCACCAGGATATAGAAAACGGGGCTGCTGCTTGCAAGGCAAGCATCAGCGCAACGTGCCTATTGCTGCCAATGGCATTACCGAGTTAAACCTCATATGCTGAATAAAGTCGTGAGCTTGAATTTTTTTGGGCCATACAGGCTGCGCTTAGACGGAGGCAAAAGGAAGGGAAGTCCCAAAAATATCCCGCGTGGGCGATATTTTGGTGCACGCGAAGGAATTTCGGGTGGAGCCCAACACTGAACCGGCATTTCTCTGCGCTTCGGCACGCCTAAAAGCCTTCCGACAGCTTCCCTGCTGGAAACCCTACTATGAGCATTTAGACGCGTCGGTCGTGAATTTTCATTTCTGTCGTGTCCGCGAAGTTCGTCGGTTCGAATCCCTTCCCGTTCGTTAAATGCCAGATACCTTGTCTCGGGCAATAGTAGTGGGCACAAGTAGTGCAGCAGCGTTAAGAAACGTGAAGCAGCCCCTTTATAAAGGTCTTCGTTTCCAAGACTAACAAAAGATGGCAGCATCTCCACTCCGTGGATGATGGCGAGGGTGCGGAGTGCGGGGACTCGAAATGACATCCAAGTTGCGCCCCGACCGTCATTCGATTTGAGCCGTGAGTTGCATCTTGATTATTCCCGAAATGAAACTGCAACTCACGGCGGCTCAAATCGAATTTCGCGCGATTTTCGCTGGAAGGCGGTGTGCGCACGAATGGACGCGGACGGACATTGTGCGGTCCTAAGGTACTCCGCACCGTTACAGGCGAGGGAGTAAGCCGTTTGACTCTCGGTGCACTATCACGGTCGTAGCACATTCTACTTCCGGTCGCCCTAGCGTTCGGACGTGCGAATCATGACCTCCGGCGGAGCGGTAATGGCGGCTCAGCAGAGCCGCGGAAACAGGCCTAACGGAAGCGACAGCGAGGATTATCAGGTAATACTGCCCCAACTTCCCACCGGTCGTATTGTCGTGAACACGTTATTTTTGCACGGTGATGTGACAGCAAGACCTTTCAAGGTCGAAGACTTCTTCAGGGACGCGCTTGCACGGACTGGTTTGCTCTCCCAGGTTGTCGCCTTGGGAGCCTACCAAATAAACCACGTGTGGGCGATAACATTCAACAGTGCCGAAGCGACGAAGAGGATGTTAGCAGTCACCGAGCTACAGGTGAAGGGCCGGCGATGCGTCATCATTGACCCGCAAGACCAACAGGTACGGCTGAAACTGCATAGGCTGCTGCGCGGCGTCGCCGACGAAGACATTCGTGCCGCCCTCGCGCCGTACGGCAAAGCGGCCGAAGTGAACCGTGAACGCTGGCGTGTCCAAGGCGTTGCCGACAAGGGGTCAACGACGTGGACGGTGCTGCTCAAGCTGAAAAGAGGCGTCAAGCTGGACGACTGGCCACATCACATAAGAGTCGCGGGAGAGCTCGCCCTAGTGGTGGTGCCCGGCCGGCCTATGCAGTGTCTTCGCTGCAATGGACAGGGACATGTGCGCCGTGAGTGTAAGGTGCCGCGTTGTACCCAGTGCCGGCGATTTGGACATCTCGCCGCGCAATGCGTGCCCTCGTACGCGTCGGTGACGGGGCGCGCTGACCCCGAGGAGTCCGCCGAGCACCTCATGGACGTCGCCGAAGCAGAGGAAGCAGCGCAAGGAACGGGTGGCAGCGAGACCCCGGGTACTGCGACGACACCGAGGGAAGCCGACGCTAACGAGGAGGAAGGGGACGCTGATGACTCACGCGGAACGCTGACCAGCGAGGAGGAGGGCACGGATAAGAGCGACGAAAGACGCTCGAACGCCGGGGCCTCCGGGGAAGCGTTGGTGCAAGGGGACGAAACCATGGACGCGGACATGGCTGTGACTGCGGCGGGTTCAGCCAAGCGTCCGCACGTTGAAGAGAAAGACGACGCAGGAGACGCTCACATCGGAGGGCCACCAGTGAAAGCGACCCAAGGGCGACGGCTATCATTGGGCCTCCTCGATTATCAGTCCTGGATTGTCCGCAGACTGCCCGAGACGCGATCCGGCGCTCGATTTTCCCATGTATTCCTACGGAACCTCCGGTTCGAACGTAGTCCTCGGACTGCCCGCGGACTGTCCAGGACTGGTAAATCGAGGAGGCCGATTGAGGCCCAGGCCCACTATTCCACCGGATTGGCGGTGAGATGTTTGAGTGGCGCCCCCTGGCTCTGACGTCGGCTTAGGGACTCGCGCCGCTGTCGTCTGCTACACTCCGCTTGTGAGGGGGGGCAGTGTCTGTGCTAGAAAACGCCCGCTTTGTTGCGGTAGTGCATTAAAAAGCGTATTTATAGTGATTAAGTTACTTTACCAACTCCTGACGCATCTGAATAATTTGAAGCTGTCTCCCCCACAAGTTTGCAACCCACGAGGAGATAGAGAACAACTTTCTTCAGGGCATCGGTCAGAAGAGCGTGCGTAACTCGTCCTTTCTAGCTTATTCGCGAGGATCACCACTCAGAGCTCCTGTATTAAAAATGCGTAGACTTCCCTGCAGTATTTTTTAGATGCTCTTATGAAGAATCAGCAGTCTAATGCTACGTACCAAGAAGCGGGGCCCTACACGCCCGCATCGCACAGTAGGAAGTAAAACAACTGTCTTGCAATTTCTTTCGTTGCTGTTGTCTTGTATCAAATTAATGTTTCTTTTTTTTTGTGCCCAACGTTTTAATTTTTCTGCACCGTCACAAACGTCTTATTAGCAGGTTTGGGGATGTTTGGGAGGCTCACAAAGATACTGTGGATATTTTCTTCAGGTTGTATGGAATACATTCCCACCTTCACAAATTGGCTTTAATTCCGGCTGTGTGCAAGAAGGTGCATATTCATAGCGTGCTTTCTTTATTCACATGCAAATACAATGAGAAGGTTTGAGCTACGCCACCGCGATCGCGCCCCAAACAACGCTGTCCACAGTACTCGAAGGCGGCTTGTGTACTCCGAATTTCTATCGTAACCATCGTTATCATAACGAACTGACTTTCAACCCGAACAATGATGACATGATTATGGTATTGAAGGCATGATATACTCGCTAACTAACGGAATAAATAGTATACCTGCTTATATTACAAGAATCGCAACCGACTAATATTTCCAAGCAACTCTTTACTCATTTCCAACTGTTCCAGGCGCAAAGAACAAATCCTACTACTCAGGATGGCATTCTATGAATCGAAGAAAATTACTTTTACTATCTTGTCCTGGACTGAGGACCCGGCCCACTAACCAGATCGATTTAATTGTTAAATAAAGTTTTCTCCTCCTACCCCTACTCCTCCTCTTGAGTGCAGTTTTCCTATAACGCATATCTGAATATCGGGAAGATATGGCTGTTGAAAATGTAACGAAATATCACTCAAGGTCTGAACAAACATAGTGTTACTGTATCTTTAACGTAGACGTGACTCGTTTTGCTCAATAAACCTCCATACTGGTTAGAAGCCCGGTATAAAACCACCACGCGCCTATGCACACAGTGGGTTATTTGGAACTCAACCTACAGTTTTTGCGCGGCCCATAGTGCATGTTGGCATACTTTCACGCCATGAGCAGGTAATGTGATGTAATACAATTCTTTCGAGCGTTCGGCAAGGTTGCAAAAACTGTTTCACCTTACATGTAATTACCGGGAATTGTAATGCCTTCTATCAAAGCCGGCAGCTTTGAAGGCCTAGAATTTATTTTGGTCTTCCATTTTCTCTGTTGGTTATTAGCAGCTGACTGTTCCCTTTGTTCGAAAGGTGGCTTAATACGAAAGCTGACGCCTAGCTCGGACTCTTCGCGCTCAGCACAGGACCGGCTTCGCGAGGAATGGGCGACGTCGGCAATGTTTCTTCCGTAGCGGTATCCAAAACTTACACCATGAGCTACTGTATACGATTTTAAGACTATTATTGTGATAAAAAATTACCCACACGCCAATTCTGGTGCGGAGAAGCATCAGACGTTGACCGAGCGCAAGGAAACCGCAGGGAGAGCGAGCCTGAGTGAAGCAGACGGCAACTGCGAGAATCCCTAAGCCGACGTCACGGAGGCGCGCTTCGCAGCGCCGCCCGTGTTCGTGCTCACCGCCAATAGGAACCCTGCGGAAACGCCGCCCGGGCAACGCGTAGCGCGACCCGAGACGCGAAAGGTAGGCGCCATGCTCTCGGCCTCTAATTGAACTGAAATGGCACAGGGCCCGGCCCTGAACATAGCTACGCTTAACATAAGAACATTGGCAAGCAAAAGAAACCAAAGTCAAGCGCACAGACTGTTAACTGAGCATGACGTTGATTGTTAGCCGTTCAGGAATCCAAAGTTCAGGGGGAGGCGGATACCGAGTGCATGGTGCGACGTTTCACGGCGAGATACTATGTGTGCGTTAGTCATGCAGTCGGAACCTCGGCGGGTTGTGTGCTTTTTGTGCGAAAGCTGCCGGGTTTAGGGGTTCAATCTGTTATCACTTGTGTGTCTGGAACGTTTGTTGTGTGCGACCTGTCTTTCTGTAAGGTTGAGTGGCGTATCGTGTGTATTATGCGCCTAATTTACTCGACAAGTGAGTAGAATTCTTTGCGAATATAGGAAGGCATTTATCTAATGATAGGATGATAATATTATTAGGGGACTTTAACTGTGGATTAACCGAACGTGATAAGACAAGCAGCCGCTGCAACAAGCACTGAGCTGTTACATCAGCAGATTGTAGAATGCGGGATGGAGGATGTCGCTGAATGTATGCAGGGAGCCAGAAGCGTACATACACCCACTTCCAGGGTACATGCCACGCCCGTCGGGACCGGATATACATAACTTTAGAACTGGTTCCGAAGTGCCGCAACTTCAGTGTTCTGCCAATGTCCTTTTCTGACCATTGTATGGTCAAGTGTAAGGATTGGATGCAAAAAATGGAGTAATAGTTTCACATAGGACCTATGGAAGTTAAATGCAAAGCTTTTAAAAGATGGATCTTTCACTACCTTAGTCACAGACAAACTTAGCAAACTTGAACAGGACGGCCAAAATACGGGGGCGGCAATGTGGGAACTAACTAAACAAGCGGTCAAAATTAGAGCTATTGAAAGGGGCAGCTGCATAAAGTACGAACAAAATAATAAGGAAACATCGCTACGAGCTTTGCTGCAAACATTAACAGAACAAGAAAGCAAACAGCCTGGGGCTTACAGAGACGACACGAGACAAAAAAAAATAAAAAGAAATAATAGATGAACGCTATCAAGGAGCGCTAGTGCAAGCAAGAGCAGAACAGGTGATAGCGGATGAAAGGCCTACGAAGAGGTATTTGGGGTTGGAGAAGGCGCACGCTAGACGGAACCACATAAGCGAGATTGATTGGAATGGCGTTACATCAGACAATAACAACCACATTGAGCGAGCGTTCTTCGAGTACTACAAATCGCTTTCCGGGAAGTTGATGTGAAAAACTTCAAGATAGAATTTCTTGGGAACATGCCGAGACTGGATGATGAAACGAAGAAGCTGTTACAGCAACCAATAACAGTAAGAGAAGTTGAAGAGGCTATTGGCAATTTAAACACCGGGAAGTCGCCAGGGCCGGATGGTTTTAAGTGCGGCATTTAATAAAGAATGTAAAAGTGAAATAGCTACGGTTCTAACTGCCGTTTTCAATGAATCCTTTAATTTGAATGTCCTGCCACCTTCTATGGATCTGCTCACACGATATTAATCCCAAAAACAGAAGATGGGGAAAAACTTCAACAAGTTGCTTCATACAGGCCCATTTCACTCACGAATGTTGATTATAAAATTTTTATGAAAATATTAGCAAGTAGACTCCAGGAAGTGATTCATAAAATAGTAGGCTCTCATCAAACCTGCGGTATACGAGGAAGATCTATATGTACTAACATTCACAAGGCCAGGTGCGTGCTTGAGTGTAGCGATGCCGCAAAAGTAAGTGTCGCGGTGCTTCAGCTGGATCTCGAGATGGCTTTTGATTGTGTGTCACATGAAGTGTTGTTTTGTATACTAGATTATATCAATGTAGGTTCTGTTATCAAAGATGGGGTGACTCTGGCGTACCGAAATTGCACTACGCGGTTAGTGGTGAACAAGACATTGGGAGCGCCCATCGACGTGCAACGTTCGGTGCGCCAGGGATGCCCACTCAGCCCATTATTGTTTTTTATTTACATTGGAACCTTGTGTTTGCGTATCCTAAAAGACGTAGAGATTCGTGGTTTCCGCCTCCTGGAGACCGAAGTGAAACTGCTGGCTTATGCGGATGACATTGCTGTGTTCTGTGAAAACAAGGAGAGCATTTATAGAGTAGTCCAGGTCACAAAACGGTTCAGTACCACAACCGGAAGCCTAGTAAATTGGGGAAAATGTCTTGGTTTCTGGCATGGCGAATGGCAATCCACCCCCAGCGCTTTTGCCAACGTAGGCCGGACAACCCCAGTTAGGTATCTTGGAGCCCCCCTACAGTTTTATAGGGATAGCGAACCATATTGGCGAGAACAGACAAGAAACTCGCGCGAAAGCGGGCAAGCGGAAGGGGGCTTATTTGTCCACATTTGCTACGGCGACCGTGTGTAATTTGTTCTTAGTATGCAAAATGTGATGCAGGTGTTGCACTGCTCACGCACCAACGTGCAAAAGTTGCACCGAGTGTTCGCTGCTTTTGTGTGGGCCTCGAATTGGGAGAGGTGCAGTCGTAACAACCTTTTTAGGCGTGTGAAAGATGGAGGAGTGGGGCTAGCGCATTTATTTGTGCGACAACTAGTAAATAGATTTCTTTTTTTGTTGAAAAATAAGTGACCCTTTCCTTCGTACAGTGTGTCAATTAAGGCTAGGCCGGGTTCTCCCCGATTCAGTGATTACGACTGAATACATGACGGGAAGTATCTTTGGATATTTTAAGGAGGTTGTGGCCAGCGAGAAGTTTTTAAACGCAGTATTTTCAAAAGAGTATATAAGTATGGTTGCGACTAAGAAATTGTACCATGATATTGTCGATGTGTTCCCTGTTCCCATGTACAGGGCTATGTACTGTGGAAGACCCGGTAGCGATGTGCTTAAGAGGATTAAAAGAATGCAGATTCAAGCAGGGGTCAAGTCCTTTGTGTTTAGGTTACATACAGGAACATTATTAGTACGAACGTTTATGGAAGAAAGGGGGTTACTCGTACCGCGTGGGGACAGATTATTCTAGCTGTAAATCCCCCGAGACAATATATCATGTATTTTTGCATTGTTTGGGAGGGAGTATATTTCTGGGTTGTGCTACAGAGGACATTAAACAAAGATTTTCCACTAGATCCTCACGGTATACGTTTCCTTGCAATAGACAATTAGAATGGAGTGCCTTACGATTTAGTCATGGCACTGGGTCTCCATAGTATACGGCGCTCACGTACAGCAAGGTTGTACAATGATGTTGATGCGCGATGTGCAAGGGAGTATTTCAAAGAGATCATTGGTCGATTTGTTGAAGTTATTAAGTTCCACCAGGAACTACCTGATTGGCTGCTACAAATATAGCTACTAATCGATATGATGGCATTTTAAATTGACAAAGTCAGCCCTGTAGTGGCTGGCAACTCTACCTCTTGTATGTGTACATATTTACAATGTTGAGATGTCATCTGTTGCGAATTGTCAGACAGGCAATAAATACAAAAAAAAACGGTCTTAGCCCAATGGGTACGGTGACTGGCACTAACTCTGCCTGGTCTACCAGGCACAGGCTCGAATCCTGCCGGTGCCTGTGGGATTTTTTGCGATTGTAAAGGCTATGCGCACGGACGCGGACGACATTGTGCGGTACTAAGGTGTTCCGCACCTAAAACCGCTTTCGTCGATGCTGGGCGGCGAGATGTTAGCAGAGCGTTTCCGATGCAGGTACCGTATTTACCCGATTCTAACCAGTGTTGTACGGAACGGCGTTACAAGGAACGGCGTTCCTGGAACTAGTTCCTTTTTGGAGGAACGGAGGAACGCTATCGTTCCATTAAGGGTCGGTGGAACTGTAACGGTAACTCGTTACGTTTATGAAGGAACGGCAGGAACGGCGTTCCTGCCGTTACATCGCTAGGATTTGGCTGTTTTTGATGCCAAGGCTCGAGTACAAAAAACCACAAAGCGCTACTGGGTTTCTCTTCCTATAAGATGGTCAGTTTGCCCGCCCTTCAGACGTATGGGCTTCCTCGAAAGTGAAATGCAGAAGAATAACCACGCAACAGGCCACAGGTTGTGCTTGCTTTCATGCTGGTTGCTTACGCGGGGTTCGACGGGTGAATAGCGTAGCCGCGAGAATGCTTTTCACCCTTCATCGTTTGTCTGGGGAGGCCAGAATGCGCGTCTGGCCGATAGAATTGTTCCTTGGCGTGGAAAGAATAGGGAGTTTTAGCAGTCCGTTGGTTCTGTCGTATGCGTTGTTACTGGGTTGACCGGGACCCGGCTGGGCCACTTGGGCATTCGTCGCGGTAGGGGGATTAGTTCCGCGGGCCTGCCTTCGCCATATCCGTGCCTCCGCACCCTTCCTACTCGCCCTTCCGTGCGCTCGGGAGCAGACCGGTTAAGGTCAACCTGGTAACAACGTAGCCAACGAAACGGACGGACTGCTAAACGGTATCCGGAAATTTCGGTGTCGGACATTTCGGTCCAGGACGTTTCGGTGTGGACATTCCTGTCAACGGACATTTTGGTGCACGACGTCTTGGCCCAGACATTTTGAGTGAGAGGATGTCCCAGGCATTCTTTGAACATTTTAGCTTTAATATTGTAATTTCATGACTTGATATGATATTACATTCGAGACTAGTGCTTGCGCCGCCGTTCGTGGAAACGAACGCTAAACCCTGGCGAAGCATTGCCACGTGAAACCCAATTTCTGTAGCAGATGGTAAAAATTAACGTTGTTAATATGGATCCGTTCAACCATTTTTTGTTATTTTAACATTCATGTGAACAACCCTAATACTTTAAGTGTTACCAAAGCGCTTTCCTTTCACTTCACCGAACGGTGCAAGACGATACTGCTTGTAGTCTAATCCTCCTCCCCTCCCCAGCAAAACAACCGAAAAAAAACAACAGAAAAACGAGGTCGCTTAGGCGCGTGTGCATTTCGTTTTAATTATTCCCTCAATCAATCTCGCCTTCGTTGCATTCGCTGTCAGTTCTTCTTAAAACTAGAAAACCAACGATCGCACTTACGGTGGCGTTACTTAGGGGAGGGGAAAGCTGAGCCCCGCCGGCAATCATCCCCCTAAGTAGAGAGAGAGGGGTGTCACTTGTGCTTCACCATTGCGTCCACTGGACTTCGAAAACTTAAAGACGACTGTTGCCGCTTTCGTCACACTAGTCTATTCATTTTTTTTGCTCCTGATAATGGGAGGAAGCGATGTATACCTGGGGTGTCCATGATATGCGCGACTGATGAGTCAATTCCCAAGGGGGCGACTGAAGGCGCAGAAAGAGCGATTCCTGGAGTGGGGGCGCCGTTGATATGACCGCGACGGGCGGAAGGGCGTAGCCAGCAAACGATAGGGGCCATTGTGTTCTCAGCGGCTCTTTGGGTGGCTTTTTGTGTCACATTATAGAGGTTTCGTGCGCCCATGGTGAATGTAAAGCTATTTCTCTGTTTTAAACGCGAAGTGTGCTATGTCATTGTTCTGAATGTATCACCCAATTCCTGCAAAAGCCTCCACTAAGAGGCAAGCAGTATGTTCTAAATAAAAAAACAAATAAATCACTGCGGTGACGCTTCGGAGACCGTGAACTCCCCCACGCCAGTAAGATTTTCAGGGGAAAACGAAAATAATATGGCTGAAAAAGAAATCTGGTCGAGATTCGAGAGTACAGGCGGGAGGGGGGGGGAGGGGCGCTAGAACAAAGAATTAAAATGTGGTAAATGTAGGCTTGTAAACATTAAACGAAGGTTGGTTGTCCCGAACACAATGGGTGGAATTTGTATGCACAACCGGTACGCGCTTAATCAGCATTTAGGACATTAGAACCTGCGGCTCTTTTCCAAAAGGCCCGTTTTTCCTCCCCGACAATATCCTAGACCAGTGTTCGCGAATTCATTTTAGCAAGGCAGCCCAGCCCTTGTAATACTCTTCATAAGGTTTTCTTCATTCTGGGGGGCTAGCTAATGTTTGTTACTTTTTGGATATTGAGAGTGTGCAAGTAATTTATGTAATTTGAGGGTGTGCAATTTAAAAAAATACAAAAGAGGCGATTGTAAACACGGGTAATTGTCTTTGCTAAAAAAGAGCAAATATAAAATAACAACCTCTCATAAATGAAAAAAAACGTGTGGTAAAGAATTCAATCGGCTGCATAACAGGAAGAGGTAATAAAAATATATATATAAATATAGAATTTCTAAAACTACCTGGCAAAGATCGAACATGGCATCAATTAAAAAAAATAAATTGACTGCTCCAGATTGTTGTCCATAACCCACGTTAAGCGGAAATAAAAATATAACGGCTGTCGCAAACAGGCAAGCACCGGATAATTTGGTCGCCGAAATGTCCGTACACCGAAATGTGAGTGCACCGAAACGCCCGTACACCGATAAGTCCGTACACCGATATGTCCGTACACCAAAATTTCTCCACCGAAATATCCGCAACCGAAATGTCCTCGAGCCGTCTGGAGTTTGTCCGGTGCTCCCTGAAAAAATTCGCCTAGGCGTGTTTCTTTTGATTATCTTTATCTCCAGATAATCTGCTGCCGGTGGTGTTAATATTCGTATAATGTACTTAGTTCGAGGTGAGTTTTAAATGCCTCACTTAATTTTGACCCAGGATTATCCTACACTATATTTTAATTTAAAAACCTAATTGTAACGTTAATGTAACGACTCGTTCCAATTTTCGAAGTGTAACTGGAACGCGTTCCTTTCGTAATAAAGGAACTTGTAACGGGAACTCGTTTCAAAATTGGCAAGGAACGAGGAACGAGCTTTCGTTCCTATTTTGGAGGAACGTGTACAACACTGATTCTAACGCGCCCCCGATTCTAACGCGCACCCGATTTTCCTGGCAAAAAAAAAAACCCGAAAAAATTTGCACCTACGATTGTAACGCGCACGGGACTTTGTGACCCAGACAAACGAATGCGAGAGAAACGGGCGATTTATTTCCTGAAGTAATCTCACTCATCTCGCTCCTCGTCGCTCTCCGCTGACCACAACATCTCGGCCTCGGTACCTTCAAGCGCGTTCGCTATGCCACACTTCTGAACGAACGTTCAACCATGGTCGATGGGATCATGGCCCACGCCTCGCACGCCCATCCTGCGAACTTCTCCAGAGGCGCACGCTTCAGCCGACCGCTCGTTTTGAACGCGTGGGAGCTGCTGCTGCCATTGCTGTTATCAAGCGCCCAAGTGAAACGATTTGACGATTTGTGTGAACGCCGATAGAAAAGCCTAGGTGCCTAGGCTTGCTGCGTCCGAAAAATCGTTGCTAAAAGCTTTGGCGCCATCTTGAGATGGCGATGGCGATGGGTGGGACGAAATTTCCGCTGTTTCGGTAGTTTCGGTTTTGTATCCGATTCTAACGCGCATGCAATTTTTCGGCCTATTTTTTCGGAAAAAAAGTGCGCGTTAGAATCGGGTAAATACGGTAAGCGTGCGGGAACGGGCAGCCAAGTGGCAGCAGCAGACTGGGCGGGGCGGCGGTACTCACCGATGTAGACGTTGGAAAGGAGGATCAGCAGGATAATCATGATGATCACCAGGATCGTGATGCAGCAGCAGATGACGGGGATGATTTCATCGGGATAAGTGTCTTCATCCTCATGTTCCGTTCTGGCGGTCGGTTGGAATAAATAAAAAAAAATCGATCAATAAATCGACCGATCAATCAGTAGTTTGCTATCATTTATTAGAGTAACAAATCAATCAACCAATCAATCCATTTGCAGTCTATCAGTGAATCATCCAATTGCTTGCCGGTATGCAAATCGTCAATTCAATATCTAATTGCTTGCCAGTAAAATCGTTAAATGAGTAAGTTTAGTAATGAAAAGGTTGCAGGGACGTCTACGTTTGGATCCTAAGATGTAAGGGTGCGATAGCGATACTTCGACTCCCACGGAGGGTTTTCGTATGCAGTGGCTGAATTTCCGATCTACGCTTCACGAGCACTAAATGTCATCGAAGGGACAAACACTGGCAATGAGGGTTTTCAATCGCCGTGGCACAGGAGAGACAGTGGCTCTCTGCGCTTCTGTGGCTCAAAGTGTGAGCGTGAAAGGTTTAGGTTTAGCGAGGAGGCGTGAGTGTCAGTTTATCAAAATGCTTATTCCGTGGTGTCTACGCCGGGCTGAACAATTCTGCTTTTTCAGAGGGAGGGAGGGAGGGAGGGAGGGAGGGAGGGAGGGAGGGAAGATCCTTGTTTCAGGAAGAAATATTGGTGGTTTAGGAAAGTGGGCTAAAGAGATGGCAGAGAACTCAAAGGTGGAACCTGAGTTTACGGTGGTGATGGGTGGTGGTCGTTTACTAAGCAAGCAGGGAAGAGAAAATAACTGGACATGTTCAACTCAGTCGGGAAGTTCATCCCCATACAACCCAGTCCAGAGAAGGGAATGGGGGGATTCAAAGGATAGAAAGAGAGAAAGAGGAAAGAAAGAAGAGAGTGGGGCACAGTCTATGAGCTTACGGCAAAACAAGCAGCAGCTCCTTCCCTCGCCCTCTGAATCAGCTCGCGCTGACCTTGAGGTCACCAGCTGGTAAAAGCGGCCTCCCATGCCTCGATAGTGCTAGAATAAGTAATGTTCTCCCCTGAACATACCCCTGGTCGTGGCTAGGTTGCGTGCAAGAGGGTCGATGTTTTCCAGATATCAGCAGAATTTTAGTTATTGCCTGATATTTCCACCGTGCACCTTAACGCACATAGATTTTCATATACTTGCGTGAGTGTGATTATTCGGCATTGAGATCTTGTTGTAACGAGGGAAAAGATTGGGTTCCTAGGCATATAATGAGGACTCATTAACGTTTTTCGGGGTGGTCAGTGTGGTAGTCGTGGTCACGAGGAGCGCGGTATGCGAGTTTACATGCCTCTTTGTCAGTGCGTCGTTCGCTTCCAGACCATCGGGTTCGGGCGTCCAGGTGACGTTATTAACTTTTTCAATTGTGAATTGGAATGTGTTACTAAAGCGTTTAGTTATTCTGCCAGCCCAAAACAGTACAATGCCCTTTGAGAGTTTGTAATGATGTTACGCTTCATTTGATACTTCCGCTATTCGGACTGCCAAGAGGATGGCTCCAACTAGCGTCACTAAATAAAGGCTTTTAGAGTATCGGCACTCTTTTCTGTAATTGCTATGTGCCGCCGTGATTTCCATTGGTTGGTCGGCACCTCGTGATGTTTGTTTACATATGGGCGCAGCCATTTTGTTTTTTGGTCGCCTCTCCTCTCTCTCTCTCGGCTGCGCGGGCGCTAGAGCGGCCGGTCGCACTCTGCCCGTCACAACCGGCGGCGGTTTCGTTCGGAGAGATGGCAACACTGCAAGCCAGAAACAAAATAGCCCCCAGACGCCTCCGGGTGCGCGAAGTGGCGGTACTCTTAAGCGTAGCTTATTTAGTGACGCTAGCTCCAACTTCCTCTTACTTCCTCAGCCGTTTGGACTTTGACTCAGGTTGCATGAGAGTAAGCCTCGCGTTTTAACCTCTTTCCCTTAAAAGTGGGACTTTGATTTTTGATAATTCGAGTGATTTTTGTGTAAAAATGTTTGAAGTCGCTACTTGTACCAATTTTTCTCGTAAATACCAGTGCTTGGTACGTTTTGGTAAGCCGCTTCTGTACGCTTGAACTGAGTGGAAAGACGCGTATTGGTTTTGGCGGTAATTTCCCTTCGTCCTAAGCGGTGTCATCCAGTAAGAAACCAGCAATTTTCGATCAGCATTAAAATTTGGGTTTTTCTTTCGCAAAAAGGCATCGCAAAGTTTCGCTCTGTATGTCCCAGGTGGCGCTGCCGTTCCAAGCGGGTCACGGCCATAGAGTTTCCCAAAGCACACACTACAGAGGAATGCGGCGCTAGCGTCTACGCGGCTCACATCAGGGCCGTCTGTGTCGTCATGGGCCACCGTTATACCGTACACTCGCCTTACTTTCGTCGTTGGCTTGGATTGAAACAATTTAGTGGCCGTAAATTCAAACGTAGTGCCACAAAAAAGCCAAGGAGAGCACTTGGTTATATATATGTACAAAACAAAAATGAAGGAAGCTCACACCAACGGTCGAGAATTGAAGGTAGCGAAGCTGTGCGCAATCTTCACGACGGTTTAAGTCCACAGTTGCAGCCGATTTGCTTCTTCGCTGCCGCAACGACCTTTACTCAATTATTGTTGCTATAAGCGTGAGCTCCTTTCATTCTTTTTGAAAGTGACAATCATTGGACATCACCTTGGAGGGGCGTACGCTATTACGTGTCTTTCTCGTCGTTCCAAGCGAGTGTTGCCGCGATTACGGCGAACGCTAGATTTCTTTTTTTTTTTTTTTTTTTTTTTTTGCTGAGCACGAGTTCGCGGGTTCGATTCCCGGCCGCGGCGGCCGCTTTTCTGATGGAGGCGAAAAGCAAAAACGCCCATGTGTACGAGATTTCGGCGCACGATAAAGATTCCCAGGTGGTCAAAATTAATCCGGAGCCCTCCACTACGGCGCGCCTCATCGCCTGCGTTGCGTCGGCGCGTTAAACCCCACAATCAATCAAATCAGATTTCTTTTTTCGGGGATGGGGAGGGGGGCAAACTTGGCCAATCTCCCCAAGTGGGTGCGCTTGATTTGACAAACGTGCGCGGGGGACGCTGGGCGGTCACCACGAGGCACGTACACACGAGCGCTCGGCAATTTCTTGGTATTTTTAACTGGGGACACGAAAGCCTAATGATTTGATAAACAGCTTCGCTGTTAAAAATCGCACTGTTTTTAACGATAAGGAAGAATGAAGTCAAGCGTATTCCTTTCAATGAGGGTGTCGGAACGGTTGTTTTGGCATATCAATGCATAGCGAAGAAAGCAAACCCACAAAAAAAACGCTTCAGAATCGACATTTCATGCCACGCCCAAGCCAGCAGCAGCACTGATCTTCCCATACCCCCCTCCCTTCCCCTCACCTGCCGACGGATTGCCAGGTAGTTTTCTCTCTAGTATACTTACTAAAAAATTAGCAGTGGCTTAGCTCGGCTATGCCAGGATATACGTAGCGTGAGTTAAGGTCCAGCTGGTTATTCTTGGCTTTCCTGGTTGTTTAGGTTGCTTCAATAACACGCACACGGTATAAGCATTACGTGACACATGTACATTTATCAAGCGGCTCCGGCGCAGCGTCAGCAATCACCCCAGAGCTAAGTTGGTTCCACAGGCGCACGCCGGTGTTGCTCCCACGCACGAGCCATCGTTTCCACACCCGGCCGCCACTCGCATGATCATCAAGTGGACCGGGCCGCCTCGTGCGGAACGGAGGTCGGCGAAGGCGCTGGGCGCGTGGGGTGTGTGAGAGGCGCCGGGCAGCGAGCAACGTTCTTTGCGCCGTGTGACGTCAATGCTCCTCGTGCATGCGTAGCACGGCACTCCAGGAGCCACGCGAAACTGCTCAGCCTCGGCCAGCGTAGCTCACGGTACAAAAACTATGGTCACGGCATCCGAGATGGCCGCGGGCTATATCTTACTGGCGAACATCGCATTTATTTGTTTTCTTAGTAAGCATTATAAGTGCGTCGCCGTTCTTGCGTAAAAAAATAGACCACGAAATGTGACATTCGTGTAAAGCTTAAGTGCGAACGAAGAAGTGGTGTGGCGGGGAGGATCCCTGAAAGGGGCTAATTTATAGCCGTAAAACCATGTATACACTTGCACACTTGTAGCATGTTACGTTTTCGGAAAAAGAAATACATAGAAGTACAGCACTCACGCGTGTTCCATTCTCTCTGTCCCCATCGATTTCTCGAGAAAGCTGGGCTCGTCCTCTGTAAGGGAAATGGGGGCAACGCCGTGTTCGTTAGCACGCCTGCTCGCCCGATGCGCCTGGTGCGAGAGTACAAATGCACACACAATGAAACCGCAACATATCTGAGGGAACAAAATCCCCATGTGAGCGGGATGGTGCATTATGTCGCAGGGTAACCAACCGCAAGAAAACGAGGAAGATAGAATAAACACGCACAACAACACACTGCCGACACCCTCAAGCGTCACATGTCTGACAACCGATACTTGTATCCAGTCTTGGGCAGTAACTAGTTACTATACTCGGGGACAACTTTCTGTGGCAATGGAGACAAAGCTACGCAAGGGGGGGGGGGGGGGACTGCTTTGTGTTACTGCGCCAAATGGTTCTCAATAAACTAGTTTCGGTTTCGGTTTCGGCGTGACGCATACGCATTTGCTACAGTTCGTTTCTTCGCATGAGCTCTTTGGTTGAGTGCGCTGAACCGCCATCACCAATCATGCAGGCATATTGGCGTATCCTTGTCTACGTTTCATTTGATTCTAAGCAAAAGCCAACGCATTCACTGGAGAATTCGGACCGACTTCGCAGGAGGTATCCCACCCGGCAGTGCATACATGGTTCGCGGCAATATCTAGGCATTGTATAGTTTAGATTCGGGATATAACAACCACACACGTATCGGCAAGATCCATGCGCACTTTTTAACGCCGCAGAGTTACCAGGTCAGGGGTGCTATTGCAGAAGGCTTGAGATAGACGGGAATTCGGGAATCGCAAGCTCTAGCGACGCCCACGTGCTATTTGCTGATTATTGGGGCGACGTAACCAGTCCAGGGCAGCGCGTCCCAAGGAGGCGCGAATAGGGCGTGACGCATTTTAAATGCAGAGCATTTCAGTAACTCACGACGTCACCCGCGTTGACGTCCGTAGTCGTAGTACGCACCCCTCCCCCTACACTATATAAAAAAAATACTATCCGGCGCCTGGTTTCGATCCCTCGACCCTGCGGGCGGAACGCAATGTACATGGTGCTCTTCCCACTGCGCCACAAAGCCGACACAGAATGGGAGGCTACGAACGCGCCTTATATCCTTGACTCATTCAAATTACTGCTGACGAGCGCTCTCTCGTCAGCAGTTGCCACAAGTGCAACAACATTAACGTAACGCAAACTACTTAACGTCGTGCGCCCCCGGAAATGCTCTGCATTTGATCGTGACCTTCGCGAGGGGGATGTTTCACTGCGTCGTTTTTCACTGCGTTTCTCGCTCCCCTGCTGCACTGGTGGCTACTGGGGGCAAGCCATAAAGTTTCTTACAATATACACTATAGAGGATTCTGGCAGCGTTTATGCGGCTCACGTCAAGGCCGTCTGTGTTGTCATGGACCACCATTACATCATGCGCTCGCCATTATTTTATCCTTGGCTTGGATTGAAACGTTTTGGTGGCCACAAATTTAAACAAAGGGCCACCAAAACGCGAAGAATAGTGTGCAATTATGTAAGCGGAAAATAAAACATGCTGTTTTAAAACTAAGGGAAAAGAAGTAAAGTGTTTTTTTTTTCGATAACGGTTGTGCCTACTATTCTGCAGGCCAAGCTGGTAGTTAACAATGATAATATTTTGGGGGAAACTCATAAAAGACTCTTGCTTTATTAATGTTATCATTATTTCAAATACGTTGTTTCAAGAGTTTGGAAAGCTTTTTGAGCGTGCCTATGAAAACGTCGTCTTCGTGGTGAACCGGTGCACCGACCGTCAGTTACAGTTTAACAAAACTTGCCGAGCGAGTTGGTTTATTTGAAGAAGGGCTTGCGTTCGGGCTAGTTGGTATTCCATAACGTTCATCTTAAGCGCAGAAAAAAACACGGACACAGAAGCCAAGGACAAGCACGTGTCCTTGTCTTCTGTATCCGTGTTTTTTTCTGCGCTTAACTGAACGTTACAGAGCTTAATGAACGTTTAATGCGCTTAATCTGCGCTTAATGAACGTTACAGAGTTGGTTTATATTTGAAGAAAAAACGAAAACGTGGCGTTAAACAGTCGTGAACGATGACAAGATATATGACTGATACAGACGCCCGTATCTGTCGTATCTTCTCTTCGTCGGAGTACGTTTTGTTTCTCTCTTCTTTTTTTTTCGTCAGCTACAAATTTCGCGGCGACATATTACCCGCTCAGTCACACGTCCTTCCGACTGCGGCACGACCAACGTCAGGCACGGTCACGCACGAGAGTTGGACGCGAATCAACGGCCTAAGGTACGCGAATTCATTCGAGGTCCCGATATCGTGCTTTATGACCGCATGGCAATCGAGTCTGCGGCAGGGTTGCATAGCGTTACTGCACAAAGAACCTGCAATTAAAATGAGTTCTGACCCGAATATGTTTAAATGCGCGCGTTTTCACGAGGAAAAAAGATGTCAAAATGGCATTTTGGAAAAAATAACGCTTCCTATAGATATGTGTGCACGAAAGGGAGGAGAAAATATGTAAACAACCTCTCCAACTACTAACTCTGGTTTCACAGTGTATATAAAAAAAGTAGCAGTGGCTTAGCTCGGCTATGCCAGGATATACGTAGCGTGAGCTAAGGATCAGCTGGTTATTCTTAGCTTCCCTGTTTGTCTAGTATTAGCTGATTATCATGCTTACTGCTTCTAAAACTATTTTCAATCCAATCCAATCCAATCCAACTGCGGCGGCTCCCGCGCCAGCTGTGCTCCGTGAGACGTCACTGCTCCTCGCACATGCGCAGCACGGCTCTCCAGGAGCCACGCGAAACTGCTCAAGCTCGGCCAGTGTAGCTTACGCTACAAACGCTAGTAAAAGGGTTTGTAATGGCTGTATTTACTAACTCCTTACGAATTTTACTACACCGCTGAATGGTACGTAGACTCTGCCACTGAGTATGGACCTTAAATGCTACCGTTACTAGTGTATACCGCCGTGCACCTAGGAACAGCTGCTTGTTCATTGATACCAACAAAATTATGGCTTTTTGAACAGAAGAACTACAGTACTTTTCCCACTCCACCTTACGATTAAAAAGTTCTTTGCAAATCCACATGCTGATTTGTATATGCTCACATTAAACTGCATACTTCCAAAATTATCGCTAGAGTATTTGCTTTTGTGGCAAGTCCCCCGACTTTATCAGAAGACTTCCCGCTCCTGGTTGTAAAAGCAAGAGTGGATGTATTTCTAATGTAACTAAGTTATTATCTGGTCCCCGCGCATCCCGTTGATTTTCTTGCTCAATGCAGTTGTGGTCTAAGTGTGGTATGTGCGTGTTGAATGTGTCTCTTTGTCGTGCTGCGCGCTCAGCCGATGCACATTGTCACGCACAGCCGCACTTCCCCCCCCCCCCCCCTTACTGTAGGACGTTCACAAGCACACCCTTTTTTCACCCTTACACTTTTTTTGTTAAAACGCCTTTTGAAGGTGTGCGCTATGGGACCAAAATTTTTGCACCCTTTTTGGCCAAAAATTGCGTAAAAACGTTTAGTGGGTACACACTATAGATTAAGGTACGCTTTTTACTGGGTTATGCATGACCAGCTATACTCGGGAACAAATTAAGAACCGCAATAGCTCATGTATGGTATCACTCCGCCTAAGCGACGGACCCGTATGTCAACGGGCGCGCGCGTTTTGAAAGAAGATTGCTATGAATGCGTGATATCGTCTGCCTTATCTCACGCAGTTTGTTTGTCGTCGTTGCAGTCCTTTATAAGCATATTAAGTACAAAAAATCACGGAAACAGCTCGTGCCATGCGCAAAATATTCCCTGTAACACACGCACTACTTGCGGCACGCGGAGTAACATTAGGCTGCGGTAATGAGGCACCGTTTTTAGCTGATAACCAGGCCCATGTGCAACGGCTAATAAATATTAGCGGCCACGAAGCCACCGACCTCGGGTTAAATTTTAGCGCGGAAAAATCGGGAATAATGGTTTTCAATGACGCTACAACTGACGCAGTGCCTATCCAGCAAGGCGAATTACCTAGAGTGAAGGAATACATATATTTGGGAGATTGGATAAGAACTCACGTGGAGTGTAGAACCTAATAACTCACGAGGAGCAACTTAAGGGTAAGGGAACGCGAAACGCAGCTATAATGAAGCATAGAGCTCTGTGGGGGTACAACAGATATGAAGTAGTGAGAGGATGTGGAAAATAGTAATGGTTCCGGGTCTCAGATTTGTGAATGCTGTAGTCTGCTTAAAGTCAGACGTTCTATCAGGCCCTGAAGTTAACCAGAGAACGGTAGGCCGTTTGGCCTTAGGCGCGCATGGGAAAACAACTAACGAAGCAGTTCAGGGAGATATGGGCTGAGCGCCACTGGAAGTTCGAGAAGCACAGAGTAAAATATGTTTTGGGATGAGGATGAGAGCAATGGATCAGCGAATGTTGGCAGCTAAAGTTTTTAGGTACCTATACTTGAAAAGCGTGGACACGCAGTGGCTAAGGAAGACTAGAAGGCTAACGATGAAGTACGGAAAGAACAGTGGAGAATCCAAAACAGCCAAAGTAACCAAAAAAAAAAAAAGAAGAAAGGCAGATTGAAACTAATAAATGAAGAGAAAAAAATGAAGCTAGAACGTCGATAGAGATGTACAGGGCTGAGAAATTGAACATCAGAAAGGAAAATTTCTGCGACAATTCTCAGGGCAGTGCTTTTGCTTTGCTTTTTGAGGCTAGAGCAGGTTGCTTGCGAACTAAGCTTTCTAGGAAAGTATTCACAAAATGATGGGGTATGCGTGGTCTGCGGGAAAGAAACAAATTATGCGGCACATAGTGTTAGAATGCGAGGGTATCCATCCAAATCTACATGAGGAAAATATTCGGCTTCCAGAAGCCCTGGGATTTACGGGTAGTACAGAGGAAGTTAACTTCAAGGCTTTCGAGGCGACGAAAAGAAGATTAGAGCGCTGGTGGACGAAAAGTAGAGGGTAATATTGCCTAGGACAGTTACCACCTGTAACAGAAAAAAAAAGTATTTTGTGCCTAATAAGCTTTTTGTGCCTGCCCTAAGCTGCGCTAGTATTAAACCAAGAGTATAAAACATAGGTGTATGAGTCCTTTTTGGTAAGATGACATGTCATCACCCCGCTACAAAGGGGAAACCAATAGCAATCATCATCATCAATCATCATCGTTGCAGTTCTTAAATTGTAACCGAGTATAGTAAGAGCATGTAGCTAAGTGGAGTGTTATTCCCTAGGATGTTCCTGCTGAAGGTAATGGCGCTTACTACCTGCTTCAGTTAGAAAACTTGCTAAGGCTACATTTAGTACCTCAAGTTACGAAGTACCTAGTGGATGCTGTGACAAGTTACTGCTCTGTTAATAAATGCCACCACCTTTTTTTAAGTGTGTATAGCGCAGAGGAATCCTTGAGCACACTTCAGGGAAAACAACCTTAACGGAAGGCTGCACACTTCTTTTAGCAGGATGAAATGGTAATTGAACTATTTGTTCGGTTGTTATACGAAGAATTCATTCAATCCAGGCTAAATAAACTGCCTGGAAAAAGCCAAAAGACTTACCGAACGCAAAAAAATAACTGTGGTTGATTCCTGTCATAGGAATCAGTAAAACATGATAGTAAAATGTGCAGCAAAATCTGCAGCTGAGCATGATTTGGGGGTCGGCGGCTGTCTTGTGGGTGTGCTTGGCGAGTGACGTCCTGCTGGCGGGTCGCTTCGGCAGAGGTGTACTGGCGTCATTTCCGTGACGGATATGACGTCAGTGAAATCTTAGGGAACCGCGGCACTTTCGTGTTAAAATATAAAACCCGAAAACGATCGAGCAACCCTAAGTATAGCCAGAGTCCTTCAATGCTTTTGAAGGACTCTGGTATGACGTACTCTTTATAATACTAAAGGTTGCTTCCCCGCAAGGAGACCCTGTGAGCAGGGGTGCACCTCTTACAGGCCGCTTGCTTCGTTGAACTGGCGTCACTTCTGTGACGGATATGACGTCAGCGAAATCTTCATGCATCCGGGAAGAAAACTTTCCTGTTAAAAATTCAGTGCTATCCCCCTGTGTGAAGAACTATAACATGCGAAGCTATTGTGCGTAAAGTTAGAGTCGTCTTAGCGGCTAATTGACAAATATTAGATACGACGCATCTCTTTCACTCGCCTTGTCTTTCCGGCGTCGTCCGGCGTAATCCGCATTCCTCCCCCATTCTCATCGCCGCGCCAGCTGCGCGCTAGCACCGCTCTCACCGCAGCGCCATCTGCGTGTTAATGCTCGCCGGCGCTCGCTCCGTCACCGTGCCAGCTGTGCGTGGGTGCGGGTTAGCGCGCAGCTTGCGCTCGGTTAACACATGCGCATGCGCTGCTATGCGCTGCTCTCTCTCATTCCGCTGCATATAAACGCGGTAACTGCGCCGCTCCGCTCAGTCGTTCCGCCGCCGCTCCGCCGATGACATCCTCCGATGACCACCGATGATTTTAATGGAGACTAACAGGCCTGCTATCGCGATGGTCGGCGCAACCGTAAAAAATTTACACCATCTTCCCGCGAGGGGAACCATAGGGTAGATGCGACGCATCGGGGGTGAACATGCTGCGTAAAATATGGACACACAACAACAATGGACACGCTAACATAACGGAAACGCAACGGAAACCCCCGATGCGTCGCATCTACCCCATGGTTCCCTTCGCGGGAAGATGGTGTAAATTTGTTTTGTTTCGGGATGCTTTCGATCACGCAAGAAGTTGAGCTGTTTCCTGCAATTGTACTCCCTCCGTAGATGGCAATGTTTCACTACGCAACTCACAATGAGGGAAGTCTCACTTACGAAGCGTGCACCACTACTCTTAAACTCGGCTTCACCTCCTAACACACGTGCATGGCTGGGAAGATACTATTTCAGGGGCAATACAGGCCGTCTTATATGAACAGTATGAAGGCCCTCAGGCCTTAATTTTTGCATAAACTTTTTTATCTTCTGGGAACCGGTTTTGCACGGCAGGCCTGCTCCAGAGAGCGTTATACAATACCAGCAGGCAGAGTTCCTTACAATATACACTAGAGAGGAATCTGGCGCTGGTGTATACATGCGGCTCACATCAAGGCCGTCTGTGTCGTCATGGGCCGCCATTACATCATGCGCTCGCCTTAGTTTCATCATTGGCTTGGATTCAAACGCTTTAGTAGATGTAATTCGAATAAAGTGCCACAAAAAACGCTAATAATGGTGTGTTATAATACATAAGGAAGATAAAACAGGCTGTTTTGAAGCTAAGAAAAAAGGAAGTAAAGCGTAATTTTTTCGAGAACGGTTGTGCCTACTATTCTGCAGGCAAGCTGGTGGTTAACAATGTTAATATTTAGGAGGAAACTAATTAGAGGCACTTATTTTATCAACTTTACCATTATTTCAGATAAGTTGTTAGAAGAGTTCGGAAAGCTTTTTGAGCGTGCCTATGAAAACGTCGTCTTCGTGGTGAGCCGATGCACCGACCGTCAGCTGCAGTTTAACAAAACTTGTTGCTGAGCAGTTGGTTCATACTTGAAGGGAAAAGAAAATGTGGCGTTAAACAGTCGCGGAAGAAGGAAAGATAGGACAGATACAGGCGCCCGTGTCTGTCGTATCTCGTCTTCGTAGAAGCACGTTTTGTTTCTTTTTTTTTTCGGCTACAACTTTCGCGGCGGCATATTACCCGCTCAGTCATACGTATACTTCGACTGCGGCATGACCAACGTCAGGTAGTACGATCACACACTGTCTGCCTTTTCGCCGAACACGGCTACGACAGAACATGGAGGATTTCGCATGCCTCGCAGCTCGTAGATGTGTCAATGCATAGTGACGATAGAAAATCCTAAAAACCGCTTAGGAATCCAGTTGTCATGCCAAGCCCCAGGCAAAAGCGGGGATCTCTTCCCATAACCCCCCCCCCCCCCAGACGACGTGGATTCCCAGGTGCAGCCTTCTCTCTACTATACTTTCTAAGAAACTATGCCAACAGAGACTCTTCAGGGCCAGCCCTAATACAGGTCGGCTGCGAAAAAAAACTATGGAACCACAGCTTTAAGTTGCTGAAGCCGCTTTGGTAGGGTTGCCCCCACTCCCTTTCCAAAAAAAAATTACGCCCACCTCCCCTCGCGGGAACCCTGGTGTGATGCGACGCTGAAAAGGGTTCCATTGTGCGTTTCCGTTGGGTCGATTACTCGAATTGCGTGAGCAGTCGTCGGGTAATGCGAGAGAGAGAGAGAGAGAGAGAGAGAGAGAGAGAGAGAGAGAGAGAGCAAGCGTAGCACGGACGACCGTCGACTGAGAGACCGGCCGGAGCGCGGCACTCCGCTTATATGCGCAGCGCGCCCGAAAGAGAGGAGACCGCGGAGAGAGAGGGCGCTGCACATGCGCACAGCGCGCTTGCGCCGCGCGCAGTGCCGCCCACCGGCGGAGTGAGAGTGCGCTGCGCCACGTGCCCGCAGATGTTGGGCGAGAGTGTTCGCTATCGGAGAGAGGAGAGGGGGTGAGCGGAGGAGAGACGCAGCTGTGCGGACGCGGACGACGACGACGCAGGAAGGACAGGCCGCCGGCAAGAGATGCTCCTCTCAGCGTCGCATCTAATAACCTGTCAAAGGCTATCAGCAGGAGCCGCGCACCTGCCGTCCCGATAACACACCCCACAACACTGCCGCTGCTAACTACGGCCCCAATCTCAGCATAGTTGTTGCCGTTTATATCTGAAGTTTCATACAGCGCATACAGTAGGTCCCATGAAAAAAAAAAAGTAAGACAAGTCTACCCAGTGCGAATCCTGCTGTGGGTTGTCTTTAGGAAGATTCCGCTTAGCTTCGGCTTCTTTCTTGTGCATAATGTTAGAGTCGCTTTAGTGGCTAGTCGTGACAATGTTTTCCGGATAGTCGCGGAAAAACAACAGTTAAAGCCAACTTTTTTAACACGAAAGTGTTTTATTCCCGGATACACCAAGATTTCCGTGACGTCATATCCGTCATGGAAGTGACGCCAGTACAACGAAGCAAGCGGCCTATAAAGGGCGCACTCATGCACACATGCTCTTCTTGCGGGGAAGTAACATTTGGTACTAAAGAGTACGTTTTACATAGGGTTGCTCGTTTTCGGGTTTTATATTTTAACCCGAAAGTGCCGCGATTCCCTAAGATTTCACGGACGTCATATCCGGCACGGAAATGACGCCAGTACACCCTTGCCGAAGCGACCCGCCAGCAGGACGCCGCTCGCCAAGCACACCCACAAGACAGCCGCCAATCCGAAAGTCATGCTCAGCTGCAAATTTCGCTGCACATTTCACTTTCGTGTTTTACATATTCCTATGACGGAGGAATCAACCAGTTTTTTACCCATAATCCCTCCGCAGTTGGTCATGTATTGACAGCAGAGTAATTTTGTAATGTTCACTGTTGTGTCGCAGGCGGTGGCCGACGACAAGGGCCCGGGCCAACTCGAGCGAGGCGCGACGTGTACCGGCGCAAGTATGCGGCGCGAGCAGAGCGTACGAGTCCTGACCCTCTGAAGCACAAAAAACCGACTGAGCAGACAAGCGGCCTTTATTCCCGATTACCGCTACGGAGACATGCGTACACACGTGATTGGCTGTCTCCAATCACGTGTGTCGTTCGACTACATCTATAAGCCACTTTTGACACAGAGACGCACCTAGTGCGCGTGCGCTATAAAGGAAGAAACAGTAATGCAGTCACTGACCAAGTCAAAAAAGTAAAAAGACGTTTCGGAACCCGTACGGGTTCCTTGTTCACAATGAGGCAAAAATGGACAAGTTTTGGATTTAAAGGTTGTTTGTGGCGCAATGACCGCATGTATATCAATGGTAACGTCCCTTCATTTCGATTCATCGTATCGGAGTGCGTTTGTATGAACAATTATTCCAGTAAAAGACGTGATGCCACGTTTCGTTCTTTAGACAGAACTGCAGCAGCGTCGTCCCAGTCAATACCGTGCCGGTGGATTTAATTGATTGAAGGGCTTAACGCGCCGACGCAACACAGGCGTTGAGGCGCGCCGCGTAGTGGAGGGCTCCGGCTTAATTTTGACCACCTGGGGATCTTTAACGTGCGCCGAAATATCCTACACACGGGCGTTTTTGCTTTTCGCCTCTATCAGAAAAGCGGCCGCCAAGGCCGGGAATCGAACCCGCGACCTTAGCCACTGAGCCACCGCGGCGGGTGACACCGTGCTGGTGCTTGTGCGCATGCTCGGCAATCGCATTAGAGGTCACCTCTTGGTTTTTCACGTCGCGTTGGTGCTCTTTCATCCTTTTGGGGAACAAGCGGAGCGGAAGATCGTAAAAGCACGGGCCCAAGAATGCCGTCAGAAAATCAGGCGCTTAGAGACTGCAGTACTGATGCCTTCTTTGCGCGGCGGAAGCTGGAACACGCCATTCAAGGTCATTTCCCTGACGTCCACCTGCACACCAACTTTATCGCCAACTTGATGGCACGCCCATGCGCTTCGTCTCAAGAAAAGAAACTTCAGGCCCTGCCACCGCGCCACAACCGACAGAGCCCAGCGAGATGCGATCAACCTGTCCTCTTGCCAGCCCACAACTGCAGAGGCGTGCGTTCTTTGCCGCAGAATGAATTTTAATGCTGACCGGGATCCGGACAAAAGGAAAGTAATATGCTGTGTGAAGCAAGCGGTCAACCAGTTGCCACCTTCCAAACGGGATGAAGTACGTTTCCGGGCCATTGGCGTAATGTCCAAGTGGCGGAAAGGCGCCAGGCCCTCGAATGTTGGAAAACAAGCCATCAAGAGCCTTCGGTGCAAGGATAATATTGTCGTTCTACCGGCCGATAAGGGAAATGCAACTGTACTGCTTGACAAGGAAGACTACGACGGAAAGATGAGAGACCTTCTGGAGGACAAGGAAACGTATGCCCGTCTGCAGCGCGACCCTACGGGAGTGCTACAAAAGAAGCTGCAAGAATTTCTGGCGGATATCTTTCGGTTTGTGCCACCGGACAAGAAGGGTCTGTACTACCGCCTACTCTGCACAAATGGCTCAGCTACTGCCATTTATGGTCTTCCCAAAGTCCACAAAACAGGCGTTCCTCTTCGACTCATCGTAGATTTCAGCAAGTCTCCTATTTATAGCCTCTCCAAGTACTTGCACAGCAAGTCCTTTGGCTGGCAAGACAGCCACGCATGTGGCCAATTCTTGCGACTTTGTGGAAAAAGTACGCAACGTACAACTCGAGGCTAAAGATGTGATGGTGTCCTTTGACGTCAAATCATTGTTCACCAGTGTCCCGGTCAACCTGATTGATTGATTGATTGTGGGGTTTAACGCGCCGACGCAACGCAGGCGATGAGGCGCGCCGTAGTGGAGGGCTCCAGATTAATTTTGACAACCTGGGACGTTTTACGTGCGCCGAAATCTCGTACACACGGGCGTTTTTGCTTTTCGCATCTATTAGAAAAGCGGCCGCCGCGGCCGGGAATCGAACCCGCGACCTCGTGCTCCGTAGCTTAACGCCTTTGCCACTGAGCCACCGCGGCCGCCCACAAAAGAGCCTTCGTTTCATCGCTGGTGGCGCGTGCAAGAAGAATCTGCAAAGACGGGAACAATCTGAAAACAGAACTTCAAATAGTACGCCGGGGAAACGGCTACCCGCAACATTTTGTGGAAAGAATTGAGAAGCAAATACTACAACCTAAGGCTGCCAATCGTAAGGTCTTCACCGCCACTGCTGGCGTTCGACGGGGTATAAGCGAAGCTTTGGCCAGTATTTTTGCGGATTATGGCCCACGCATTGGACGCGTACCGGCCAGCAAGCTTCGGAATGAGCTGGTGAAAGTCAAGGACCCGCTGCCCGATAATCTTTCCCCCGGTGTTGTCTATCGCATCCCCTGCGCCGATTGCAACCATGTTTACATCGGCGAGGCAGGAAAGTTCCCCAGAAGGACGAAAGAGCACCGACGCGACGTGAAAATCCAAGAGGTGACCTCTAATGCGATTACCGAGCATGCGCACAAGCACCAGAACGGTATTGACTGCATGGGACAGCGCTGCAGTTCTGTCCAAAGAACGAAACGTGACATCACGTCTCTTAATGGAATCATCGTTCATACAAACGTACTCCGATACGATGAATCGAAATGAATGGGAGTTACCATTGATATACATGCGGTCATTGCGTCACAAACTGCGCCTTTAAATTCGAAACTTGTCCATTTTTGCCTCGTAAACAAGGAAGCCGTACGGGCTCCGAAACGTCTTTTCTTTACTTTTTTTTACTTGGTCAGTGACTGCATTACTGTTTCTTCATTCAATGCCTGACCAGACGAACTATCGTAGAACCATTGACTACGCTACAGAGGGCGCCACTGACCTACATTACATTCACAACTTCACCGCGACCTAACTAATCACGACAGGTAAATGATATTCGACCCAATAGGGTCGTCTTAGCGGCTAATTTTCATAAAATTTGTTTTGGGACACCTTGCATAACACCTTTGGGCAACACAAGAGTTACAGCCATTTTCTACAATCATACTCCCTTCGCAAATGGCAATGCTTCTCTCTGACACAGGCCATGTGAAAAAGCCAGGCTACAAAGACCATGATTACACCGATCCCCCTAAAAGTCGGCTTTCCCTCTAAGCAGAAGTACCTTGCTGGGAAGGCGTATTTCTAGAGAAAATATGTGCCTTCTTGTATCAAAATATTAAGTCCTTGGGGCCTTTTTGCTATGATTTTTTTATACTGGGAACAGTTTTTTCGCGGCAGTTTCCCCGCCGATACCACACGTTACCAGCTGAGACAGCCGTCAAGGCCAGTGGTAAAACAGCTCTTCTGTTAAAATTCCTGCATGTGAATTCCTGCATGGGAATCAAGGCGAACCCCCCAGATTGCTCAACACATTGTATGCTTCGCGGTCTTTCTGCGCATAATGAAAGTGTTCGAAAGGCGTAACTGATGACGTACCCGCGCATCGACGGATGCTGTAAAAAATTCTGTATTTTTAAGTACAAAGCCTACGTAAAAAAAACTCCCAAGCATTTCCCCGAGGGTGAACATGGTTAAGTGCGAATGCACGGGGTGATGCTATGAGGGGGAGTAAAGTTAAAATCCGTTGGCATTCGCCCGTGAGCGCGCGCGAGCCGACCCACGGAGGTCTGGCAGTTTATCGCTGCATATATAGGGGGGTACGCCGCGCCGAGCCAGGTGGCTGAGAGAGGAGGCGAGCGCAAGGGGAGAGGGACAGCGGCGCACGGCAGCTGCAGCCGAGCGAGGAGGAGAGGAGAGAGTGTGACGTCACGGTGGAGAGAGAGGCGCGCGGCAACTCAAGGCAGCTGCTAGGGAGAGGAGGCGCGCTGTGACGTCATACCATGACGTCACGGCGCGAGGAGCGGTGCGGGGAGCGGCGCGCAACCCGCGCAGCCAAGTGACGTCACCGCGCCGTTGCTACCGACGCTCCTCTCCGCTCCACGCCGTTGCTAGGGAGAGGAGGACTGCGGACGCCGCCGCCGCCGCCGCCGCCGGCGGTAGAAGGTTTGGGGTCGCTTATAAAGTGCATTCGCACTTAAAAAACGTAGTGCTTCCGCATTTCTGAAAACGTAGGAAATGTCCCTAATCCGGCACAAAACCTCCTTAAAAGCAGACAGTTTTCGTATTTCGGAAAACGTACGGAGTTTCCGTTTTCACACGCGCGCTTATAAGCGCGTGCGGAAGTACACACTGGGGCGTTCTACATGGTCGAGGGCGAACAACATGCCGGCCAGAACCGCGCCGGCCGCTAGAAGACTGAGGCCTAACACCTCTGGACCCGCCTCAACCAAAGCTAGCCTTATTCACTATTTCATAAACTCAATCGAACGACGAATGCTACAGACAGATGTTATAGAACAAACGCATGGGAAATACACCGTGCCGGGCCATTCTCTGTCTACACAGGGGGCCGACTAGCCGCCCACTGTAGGACGGGTTGGTGGCTAGCGCGTGGGGGGCTCAGGGTCGGTGTGCGGATATCTAGTTCGTACAGACTTCGGCACAGCAGGCGCGTACCAATACACTTTCTCTATGCCGTGGTACGTTCTACGCGCGCTGACCCGAAGATGCGTCAGTGTGCGAGTACGTCGCGGAATACGCATCCATGCGGTTTGACACTTATCGTTCAGGTAAGGTACGTATACACACTAGCGTGGCCGCACCGTGCCGCTTTGCCGACGGCCGCCGGCGAAGCCTACACCAACTCCGCAGGCGGCGGCAACATGGCGGCGGCACTATTGGCGGTGAGCGCGAACACAGGCGGCGCTGCGAAGCGCGCCTCCGTGACGTCAGCTTAGGGATTCTCGCATTTGTCGTCTGCTTCACTTAGGATCGCTCTCCCTGCTGTTTCTTTGCGCTCGGTCAATGTCTGATGCTTGTCCGCACCAGAACTGGCGTGTGGGTAACTTTTTATCATAATAATAGGCTTAAAATCGCATGCACTAGCTCATGGTGTCAATTAAAGTATAGTTTTGGATACCGCTACGGGAGAGACATTGCCGGCGCCACCCCATTTCTTGCGAAGCCGGTCCTGTGCGGAGCGCGAAGAGTCGGAGCTAGGCGTCAGCTTCTCATGTAAGCATTCGAACAAAAGGAACAGTCAGCTGCTAATAACCGACAACAGCGAAAATGGAAGGCCAAAACAAATTCTAGGCCTTCAGGGCTGTCGGCTTTGGCAGAAGGCATCACGATTCCTGGTAATCATATGTAAGGTAAAACAGTTTTCGCAACCTTTCCGAACGCTCGAACACGTTTTGTCTAATCACTTTACGTTGTCAAGGCATGAAAGTTTGCCGACATGCACTATAGACTGCAAAAACTGTAGGTTGAGTTCCAAGAGTTCCAAATATACGCGCGTGCTTATTCTATACCAGGCATCTAACCAGTATGGAGGTTTAGTGAGCAAAACGAGTCACGTCTTCATTAAATTTATAGTAACACATATATGTTTGTTAAGACCTGGAGGGATATTTCGGAACATTTTGCACAGCCATATCTTCGCGATATTCGGATATGCGTTATAGGAAAACTGCACTCAAGAGGAGGAGGAGGAGTAAGGGGAGGAGGGGAAAACTTTGTTTAACAATTAAATCGATCTGGTTAGTGGGCCGGGTCCTCAGTCCAGGACAAAAGAGTAAAAGTAATTTTCTTCAAATCATAGAACGCCATCCCGAGTAGAATAGGATTTGTTCTTCGCGCCTGGAAGGGTTGCAAAGCAATAAAGAGCTACTTGGAATTCTTCTTCGGTTTCGAGTCTTGTAATATATACAAGTATACTATTTATTACGTTAGTTAGCGAGTATATGATGCCTTCAACACCGTAATAATGTCATCATTGTTCGAGTTGAGAGTCAGTCCGTTATGACATAATTACGATAGAAATTCAAAGCACAAAAGCCGCCATCGAGTACTGTGGACCACGTTGTTTAGGGCGCGATCGCGGAGGCGTAGCACAAACCTTCTCATTGTATTTGCACGTGAATAAACAAAGCACGCTGCGGATATGCACCTTCTTGCACGCAGCCGTAATGAAAGCCAATTTGTGAAGATAATGGAATGTATGCCATACAAAATGAAGGAAATATCCACATGACCTTTGTGAGGCTCCCAAACATCCCGAAACCTCCTAATAAGAAGTTGGTGACGGCGCAGAAAAATTAATGCGTTGGGTAGAAAAAAAAAGCAAGAAACATTAATCCGATACAAGACAACAACGAAAGAGACAGAAGAATGCCGCTTTATTTCCTGCTGTGCGATTAGCGTGTAGAGGCCGCTGCTTGGTATGTAGTATTAGACTGTGGAGTCTTCATAGGAGCATCTCAAAAATACTGCAGGGAAGCCTACGCATTTTGAATACTTATCGAGAAGCTCTGATCGCTGATCCTCGCGAATAAGCAGGAAATGACGCGTTACACACGATCTTCTGACCGATACGCTGAAGAAAGTTGTTCTCTATCTCTTCGTGTGTTGCAAACTTGTGTGGGATACAGCTTCAAATTATTGAGATGCGTCAGAAGCTGGCAAAATAACTGAGTCGCTAGAAATACGCTTTTTAACGCACTACAGCAACGAAGCGGGCGATTTCTAGCCCAGGCACTGTTGCCCGTCACAAGCGGAGTGTAGCAGACGACAGCGGCGCGAATCCCTAAGCCGACGTCAGAGCCAGGGGGCGCCACTCAAAGATCTCACCGCCAATATAACTCGGTGACAACTTAAGAACGGCACCGGAAGTTGCCGCTGTGCCTTATCACCGTAGCCGGATGTTTCTCCGCGCGGCGCAAGTAGGGCGTTACTGGGAATATTTTGAAAATGGCGTGAGCCGTTCCCGTGATTTTTTGGACTTAATATGGTTATAAACGACTCCAGTGACGACAAACAAGCTGCGTGAGACAAGGCAGACGATATCACGCATTCATACCAAACCCCTTTCAAAACGCGCGCGAACTGACGTCACGGGTCCGGCGCTTTGGCGGAGTGATACACTACATGAGGTGGTGCCGTTCTTGAGTTGTAACCGAGTTTTGGCGGTGAGATGTTTGAGTGGCGCCCCCTGGCTCTGACGTCGGCTTAGGGACTCGCGCCGCTGTCGTCTGCTACACTCCGCTTGTGAGGGGCAGCAGTGCCTGTGCTAGAAATCGCCCGCTTTGTTGCTGTAGTGTGTTGTAAAGCGTATTTCTAGTGACTCAGTTATTTTGCCAGCTTCAGACGCATCTGAATAATTTCAAGCTGTATCCTCCACAAGTTTGCAACACACGCGGAGATAGAGAACAACTTTCAGAGCATCGGTCAGAAGATCGCGTGTAACTCGTCCTTTCTAGCTTATTCGCGAGGATCAGCGCTCAGAGCTCCTCGATAAGTATTCAAAATGCGAAGGCTTCCCTGCAGTATTTTTGAGATGCTCCTATGAAGACTCAACAGTCTAATGCTACGTACCAAGCAGCGGGCCCCTACACGCGCGTCGCACAGCAGGAAATAAAACGGTTGTCTTCTATTTCTTTTGTTGTTGTTGTCTTGTATCAGATGAATGTTTCTTTTTTTTTTTTTTGTGCCCAACGCATTAATTTTTCTGCACCATCACAAACGTCTTATTAGGAGGTTTGGGGATGTTTGGGAGCCTCACAAAGATACTGTGGATATTTCGTTCAGGTTGTATGGCATACATTCCCTTCTTCACAAATTGGATTTCATTACGGCTGCGGGCAAGAATGTGCATATCCGCAGCGTGCTTTGTTTATTCACATGCAAATACAATGAGGAGGTTTGTGCTGCGCCACCGCGATCGCGCCCCAAACAACGTTGTACACAGTACTCGAAGGCGGCTTTTGTGCCCCGAATTTCTATTGTAACCATTCTTTTCATAACGAACTGACTCTCAACCCGAACAATGATGACATGATTATGGTGTTAAAGGCATTATATACTAACGCAATAAATAGAATACCTGCAAATAACACAAGAATCGAAACCGATGAATATTTCTAGGCAGGTCTTTATTATTTTCCAACCATTCCAGGCGCAAAGAACAAATCCTATTCTACTCGGGATGGCGTTCTATGAAATTAAGAAAATTGCTTTTACTCTCTTGTCCTGGACTGAGGACCCGGCCCACTAACCAGCTCGATTTCATTGTTAAATAAAAATTTCTCCTCCTCCCTTTACTCCTCCTCCTCTTGAGTGCAGTTTTCCTATAATGCATATCCGAATATCGGGAGGATATGGCTGTGGAAAATGTACCGAAATATCCCTGCAGGTCTGAACAAAGAGTGTTATTGTATCTTTAACGTAGATGTGACTCGTTTTGCTCAATAAACCTCCCACTGGTTAGAAACCTCCCACTGAAACCAGCAAACACAAAGTGGGTTATTTGGAACTTAACCTAGTTTTTGCAGCTTATAGTGCATGTCGGCAAACTTTCATGCCATGACAACGTAAAGTGATGTGATACAATGTGATGTGATACTTTCGAGCGTTCGGCAAGATCGTAAAAACTGTTTTACCTTACATATGATTACCTGGAATCATAATGCCTACTGCCAAAGCCGATAGCCCTGAAGGCCTAGAATTTGTTTTGGTCTTTCATTTTCGCTGTTGTCGGTTATTATAGCAGCTAACTGTTCTCTTTTCGAAAGATTGCTTCATACAGAAGCTGACGCCTAGCTCCGACTCGTCGCGCTCCGCACAGGACCGGCTTCGCAAGGAAGGGGGGGACGCCGGCAATGTTTCTTCCGTAGCGGTATCCAAAACTATACTTCAACTGACACTTTAAGCCTATTACAATGATAAAAAGTTACCCACAGGCCAATTCTGGTGCGGACAAGCATCGGACGTTGACCGAGCGCAAAGAAACCGCAGGTACAGCGAGCCTAAGTGAAGCAGACGACAAATGCGAGAGTCCCTAAGCTGACGTCACGGAGGCGCGCTCCGCAGCGCCGCCCGTGTTCGCGCTCACCGCCAATAGGCGTGAAGTGGTGCAGGCACCTCCAGCGATCGCTTCTAACCGCTCGTTCAAATGCAGCACGAGGCGCAAATGAGTTGCTCATGCGAGAAAAGACCTTATACGCCTCGAGCGCGGCCTGTAGGGGCGCCACTGAAATCCCCCTAGCGGCCCGTTTCAAAAGCAGGCGCGGGAGTCCCCGGCCCGCTCCCCCACGTCGCCGTTGCTTTTGGGGCTCGTTCAAGACAGCGATTTACCGTTTGTCCGCGTTCGAAATACCGAATAACGTGGAGCAGGCACTCCGTTTGCAAGTGTAGTATGTTCACGAGAGTATAAACGTTTATGACGCGATCTTAGTGAGATCTATATGAGCGCCGCGCGTGTGTCACAGGCCGGCGTCCCGAAGCCAGCATTTGCATGCAGCTGATTGCAATTCCGCTGCCCTGAAATTTAGTGACTGTGTCTCCGTAAGCAGTGTTTCTTCCGATGGTCATGTTCCGGCCATACACACTATGATGTAAATCGACTTTGTGCACTTACAAAATCGAGCGGAGCACTCATACCTGACAGCACGCAAGTTACGCCTGCCAATATCACTTATCAGATATTGATCAGTACCATGAACAAGTCAATGGGGCATAAATTTCACAAACATTGTACCAAAGAAGTACGATGGATAATGCAAAATTACACTCCATAGTCAGAACACGACGACAAATTTAATGCTGGGTCGTCTTGTCCCGATGTGAGCGCTCGCAAAGATTCATCTGTTGCATTTATCCTCCACGAGAAGCGCGAAGATGGGCTTATAGAGTAATCCGCGTCCGTGACCAAACTCTTCTTCGAAACACCGTCATATGAGTCATGACACAGGGAGACTGCAGATCTGGCATAAACCGAAATCAGAGACCCTTATCAGATACGACACTCTTCCAACGAGCCCGTGTGTACGAGATTTCGGCGCGCGTTAAGGCTCTAGGTGGTCAAAATTAATCCGGAGCCCTCCACTACGGCGTGCCTCATCGTCTCCGTTGCGTCGGTGCCTTAAACCCTGCAATCAATCAATCAACTCTTCCAACGACAACTCGTATCGCTTGTGAACTGCCTACCCTGTATTCTTCAAAAAATGAGTCCGCCGAGTGATAAGCCGTTTTTCAAGGCGAAAAACAAACGAAAAGTGAACACGCAGCTTGTGTGTGTGATTGCAAGAACGTTCATTCGTTGATTTCGCTCCGCATTTGTAAACAACGATAGTTGAGCGTCCTCCTCCTCATCGCCCCCCCCCCCCCTCATGTCTAGCGAAATGTCAGTGCATTTCGCATCTAGTTGGTCTGGTGAATACTACCTTGCTCAAACAAACGTCTTTAGCATTTCAGAAGCTGCACTCGTTTTTTTTTTTTTTTTCATTCCCGTACGACTATTCTATTTATTCCTTACTTGCAGACCATTCATTTTCCCGTGATTTCATTAACATATACCTTGGTTCTTACTATAAGACATGAGTGGGCACATATCTGACTTTATATTTTCTTTTCTGTACTTAACATTTTCGCGTGGCTTATATTCCCATAAAAGGCACAAGTTTTTGTCAGCTATTGGGTCATCACGTCCCCGAAACATATTTTTCTACGACGTACATATTCGAAGCAAAGCCGCATTTGTTGTCTGCGCTGCAAAACGAACCAACCTCTTACAGTGCCAATATCAGGTCTAAACGAGGCGACAATAAATAGAATTCACTTGTACTGACGTGTTCGAAGGTGACAGCGGTGATATGCTGCTGCCATCGCCGACGCCCGCAAGAGCGGCCAAGATGCGCGCAGAACCGCCTCCCCGGGTAGCTCTTGTTGGCGTTAGAGCGCTCTACCAAGACGCAGCTGTTTTTTTTTTTTTTTTTAAGTGCCCTAAACGTGCAGTTAGCTTACAGACGTCACCATAACAAGTTGTTTAGAGCGCGGAAAGGCAAAGAGAAGCGAAAGAAAACCAAAACACTGCATGACCACCTATCAGCCACGCAGCGCAAATCCCGCAAACGCCGCGGAGAAGCGGCGGCAGGCGGCGCAGCGATCGCGAATCTCGAGGCGTATAATCTGGTCAAAAGCGCACTATAAAACGTGATATGCACCGCTTGTGAAAGCGTCCATCAAAAATATATACCGCGGTGGCAAGTCTAAACATCTGCAACGGTGCCAGCCTGCTGCCCCGAGCTCTTCGAAGCTCCCGCCATGTGCAGCGCGTCTCCCCATTGGCGCAAGTCCTCAGGCGCGATTCGTCACTACACGTCATCGCAACCGTCATCCCTCATTGGTCTTTGCACTCCGCCGAACGGCGGAAATGGGTCTCGGTTTTATTCGCCCTGCGCATGGCCGGGCTAGAGCGGCGGCGTGCCGCTCCAGCCCGGCCGTGCTCTGCGGCAAGGAAAACGCGCTGTTCTCGGCGAAAACAGGGGCGGTATTCCCGTGTTTGTCCGTTTTGCGTCCGTTTTATTGTGACGTACTTCCAGTTGTAGGTGGGCTTTGGATTGACTTTCGCGCAACTGTTCTTGTAAACACATTTTAAAGGGACACTGAAGTGATATGTAAACAATGCGGGATTACTAGCGCAAATTGTAGTCCAAAGTCCCCAGGCCATGTTTCGACCACTCTGGGCGCGTTTACGCGATTTTATTTAGTAGAAAAATTAATTCGAAAATGCTGTCCTCCTCTCTTTACGCTCGCCCATTTTCTGTAGCGTTTTCGTGTGACGTCGGGAGGAGCCGAGCTCGCAATTGGCTGCGCTACTGCACGGTTCCCCGGCCTTCAGGCCGAGTCAGTCGGCCCAGCGTTTCGTCCGCCGGCCGCCGACGGGTCGTCGCAATTCGTTCGCTCAGTTGAAACGAGGCCGGGACACGTTTGTGAATGGAAGAATGTGCCTTTCTTTACTTGGTTAGTTTGTACACTGTATCTAGCTCCAAGTCAAGGTCGCTTCGCACAAGCGCTGCACAAGCGCACATGCGACGCTTCGCTGACTGGTACGCCAGTAGGAAAATATATGAGGCCTCTTGAAGGCGGGAGAAGAGTCAGCGAAGTCAATATAGGTACTAAGGAAATAAAATCCACTGATATTTTTACCGTAGAGCGTAAAACTAGGGTGCGCGAAGCACTTTTTGCGCTTGGCGAACAAGCACAGCGGTCAGCAGCTCGACTACGCATCTGCGAACGCTTTTCTGTCTAAGAAATGCAATTGCTAGAGTGACATATTGTGGAAACTTGGGGGATGCTTACTGCACGAGCGCAAAACAACAAACAGTCACCTAAGCGGCTTGAAATGCCAAAACTAAATAAAAGTGTAAACTGGTTATACAATATATACCTTATATTACCAATGTCAGCAACGTTCGTTGCTCCACGAAGTAGTTCACAGAACACGCGCAGGCTGGCACTGGCGCGCTAGCGAGTTCTCGTAGCGAGGCCGCAACGTTCATTGCTCCACGAAGTAGTTCACAGAACACGCGCAGGCTGGCACTGGCGCGCTAGCGAGTTCTCGTTGGCGTGCTGTTGCCATAAGCACCGACTGCTTGCGGGCAGTGGGCACAGGCCAGAATCAACAGACCCTTGGCCTGGTGCGAACACGCTTTTTACGACACAGGCATGAGTGAGGCAAGCTCCAAATATAGGGGAAAAGCGCATGGCATTTGAGCGTCTGCGGGGACGCGGAGGGCGTTCATGCCCTGCGTAGGCCTCGGCTAGTGAATGCTACGATTCCAAGCTGTCCTGGGAGGCTTATCTTACGCATTTTACAGCCGACAACATGGCAGAAGCGCGGTACGATGATTACTGAGATATTGAGAATGCCCATCCAACAACGCCATTGGTTGTGTTTTACGGAACCGAAACCGAAACCGAAACTTGTTTGATTGCTAACCTTGGGCAACGTCCAATCACGGTGCTCCCCCCTCCCAACGTCACAGCTTTAGTTGGTGCGGCCGCCGCAAACCGCGCATAGTAGTTTTTCTTCTTTCGCGCCGTGTAAAATAATTACCGATTTGTCAACCGAATAAATGATGAAAAGTGGGCTAATTTGAGCCAGTCTATGCAGTGCAAGCAAAAACGGGAGCTTGACAAATTCCCTTCAGTGTCCCTTTAAACGGCTATCTTTTGTGTGTTTATTGCTCCGCCAGCAAACCATCAAGGCGACGAAAATTAGTCTGCTCCGAGAAGCGGCCGCTCAATAAGGGCTTGCTCAAAACGTACACTGATGAAACCGACACAAAACGGACAAAACACGAGAATACCGCCCCAGGTTTCCAAAAGCTGCCGACGTCGGCAAGTGGCGCGCAGCTAGCGCGCCCCTATTGGCCCACTATCATCTTTAAATGGCGATAATGGCCCGCCCCGCTTGCAATCTTCCCAGCTCTGAGATAAGCCTCGCCAGGGCAATGAATTATCTCAGGTATCGGCGGCGACGAGCTTCCCTCCGGCTCAGCGGGGTGCTGAGGAATCGCGGTGGACGGTCTCTTACCGCGCCCCATGGCTCCGGGAATTCGTGGTCCTCAGGGAACTCAGTAGGCCTTGCGTAGGGTTGTCAGGCGGGACAGCGTTCCTGCTCTGCGCTCGAGTGCACGCTCAGAACGACGATGGCGATGAGCGTGGCGCGTTCTGGCAGCTCTCGCGGCTCGTGAGTCGCTGGGTTGGTCGGTTGCCTGAGGGAATGGCAACATACCCACGTCGGGGATTGGCCAAGGAGGTGTGTGCCAGATAAAGGCTAGAGTATTTTAGATGCTGAAAGGACTAAAGTAAATGGAGTAGTGGAAGACGATATCCCGCAACGGTATTAGAACGACCCCGCTAGGGTGATGACGAGGACGCGAACGTGTGTAGTGGTTTCGAGTCGAATCTGGTAGCTAAGAACGAATAGGAAGTGGACGGTGTGAAGAGCACCTCGGCGCCCCTCACCGCGCGTATATATCGCGCATATATGTGCCCTCTCAACCAAACTCCTTGCTCTCAACTCAACCGCGGACAACGCGCTCTCTCCCGGAGAGGGGGGCGGCACGCGGCGTTCTGTTCGGTGGCCTTCGATATGCCACATGCCGGGGAGTTCCGTCCTTTTCCCCGGAACGTGGAGGGGTATATTTCCGGTCTGGTGCCACAAAAGGCAGGCATGGTGGCCTGCTCGCAAGCAAGCGCTCAGGCTGGTAGGGTGTTTTTGGAGCAATAAACGTTTGTTGCCGAGTGGCCTCGTTGAAAGTGGAATATTTATGTTCGTCACTCAAACTCCGCGCGCACTCAAAACAAAAGAAACGCCAAAAGCATGCGGACAAGTTCAGACATAGAAGAGGTTCATACACAGCGCCGACGACGGCTGATCGTTACAGGAAATGCCAGAATTTAGCCGCGAAGTTGACCAGCGACATCCAATAGGACAGCCAGGACAGCCATGGCCCGATTGACGTCGCAGAGGCCATGCCAGGGGTGCATAATGAGGAGAATTGAAGAGAGAGCGGTTGGTTTTTCCGCGTCTTTCACGGCGATTTGCGCGCTTACCGCTTCACGTGCACGTGTAATATTTGGCTCGGGTGTTCCTGGAAGTTTCATCTAAACGTCGCGCAAGTTTACTTGCACTGCATGAAGAGTGTTGCAGGGTCCCTTTAAGTCCAATTCTAAAATTCTGTACTCTTCTCTGCATCTTCCTTGCCAATATACTATGAAGTTTCGTATGACGTGAGCTGTGCAGCAGCACATTCAAGCCACGCCATCTTGTTTGCACGTCATACGAAACTTCATAGTATATTGGCAAGGAAGATGCAGAGAAGAGTACAAAATTTTACCGATCGACCCTCCGACAGAATCAGTCGGCCCAGCGTTTAGTCAGCCGGCGGGTCGTCGCAATTCGTACGCTCAATTGAAACTAAGCCACGGCACGTTTCTTGCTGGGAAATGTCACATCTTCACGAGGTAGAGTACTGGTATTAAAAAGACAATTAATGCATAAACTGCATAGGAGACGCGATATAAATGTTAAATTTCGGCGAGCGATCCGCGATAGCCGCCTGCCGCCAGATCGACCACGACACGTTTGGTTGTATGGGGGGGTCTGTTCAAGACGAACAAAATTTATGCTTGTAAGTGCCATAAATGTTTACCTTGATCGATTACATTATGCCTTGAGGATGCGGCGAAACAGAAGAATAAACTTACTTTATTTTCGCAAGGATCTACCTATGTGTGTGCCGATGATATTGCTTTTTTTTCTGGGCTGATAGGGACATCCAAGCGTTGTATGAGCGACTGCAGGACTGTGTGGTTGTCCTGGATAATTGGCTTAGCCCGTTACACCTCTCGCTAAATGTCAGTAAATGTGCCGTTATAGTATTTCCCAGCAATAACCCCACATTATTATGTCTAACATACCGGTTGCAATCCATCCCTCAGGTCACAGAAATTAAATATTTGGGTATAATTTATGACGACCACCTCACATGGCGTCCTCACATTTCGCACATTGCTGCTAAAGGTGAAAAAGATTGCGGGAGTGCTGCGTAGGCTATGCAATCATAAATTCGGTATGCGTAGAGACGCCCTGCTAATGATTTATCGTTGCGCGTTATTGGTTGCGTGTTAATTTGGTTGCGTGTTATTTTCTGGCTGCGCGAAGTACAAACTCCATCCCCTATTTTTTATTGAGAGATTGGCTTGCTTTGCGTTTATGTTTAGGGTTGCCAAAGTATGTAGCTAACTCTGTATTGTACCTTGAGGCACGGTTGCCTTCACTTCTGGATCGATTTAAATTGCTAACTGTTGTAACATTTCTTTTTTTTTTATTCGAAAGTTTGCCCTGCGGCATAATATATGTAGGCGCTTACAGAAACACGAACAAGTTGGTTTCGTGTATAAAGTTCAGGAGTTGTCTTAATGAATGTCTTAAGGAACCAACCAACCAACCAACCCCTAGTCCGGAGCTCCCGGGATAGCCGACAGGGCCTTCTCTGCGCGTTCAATGAGTGTTCTTTGCACTTCCGCGCTAGAGCCGGCCAGCCTTCTTTCCCATGAAGTGGGGGTAGGATTGGGTATGGGGGGAAGGTTGGGGTTCTGTGTACATGTCCAGAGAGTGTGATAGATGCTAGGGTAGTCCCCTCAGTTAGGACACTTGGGGGTACCAGGTAATCGTCGGAATCGGTGTGTTAGGTGTACAGTAGGTAGCGTGTTTGTCTGAATTTGCCTTAGTACAACGGATTCCCGACGAGTGAGTGTTTTGTGTGGTGTTGGGTACTTTTGTCTGTTTTGACGGGCTATCCGTAGCAGATCCCTGGTGTCAACTGGTTCTTGAGGTCCTGGTTGCGCCCTACGTTCACTTGAATGTGGAAGTACATGCTCAGGCGCCCGGTGGTTTTAACGCTCGGGCGAATGTGTGTGCTCTCTCATTTCCTGGCATGCCTTCGTGCCCAGGTACCCAGATTACCTTGTAGCACTTTTGACTTGAAGCGAGGACCTTGTTCAGTACATGAGCTGAATTTCTGTGCATTCGGTTGCAGAGAAGTTGTCGGCATGCAGCTTGAGAGCCGGTGTAGAGATGCTTGCAGCGCTCGCAGGTAGCATCGTGCCTTCGCCGCGAGATGGGCTGCTCACGAGTCTCGAAAAAAACTCGAAAAATCAGTTTTCCCTAAGCGAACGGACTCAGTGAATGTATTATTTTGTTGCGGCCTCCGGACGCTGTCGTATGCAGCGGGCGTGCAAGGCCACTAACTTTAATTATCATGAAATAATGGCTACCAATAATTATTTCAGTGCCACTGTCGCGCCCTATGTGGCTGCCATGTGTACTCTCACAATGACGATGAACTGTTTCGCGATTTCATTGGGGAAAACGGCAACAAAACAATCGGTCACTTACGTAGTGCGCGACATCATCGCAATATTTTTATTGGAATAATTTTTGGTTTTAGCTTTTTACATAATTGTTTTGTTGCTGTGTTGTTGTTGCCTAAGCTTTTTAATCATTTCATGTTTTGCCTTTCCTTTTTTCCCTGGACACGAAATCGTGCGTACGCCACTGCCTCCGGGCGACGCAAAGAGACCAAGAAAAGGAAGCGTATAATCCGAATACAAAGCTTTCCTTGGTATGTATCCGAATACAAAGCATCTTTAAAAAATTACACCATCTTCCCGTAGGGGAATCCTGAGTAGTATGCGAAGCAGCCATGGGGTCGACTGAAGTTCCCATTAGTTTTCAGTTCGTCGTTTCCGTTGACGTTCAGCTTCGCGTGCCTTCGTTGTATCAGTAGCTTCTCGACGTAGTTTGAATGAGTGAAGGACATAAGGCGCGTTCGTAGCACATGCTCCCGTCTGGGTTTGTAGCGCAGTGGGAAGAGCGCCACGTACCTCCCGTTGCGGCCAGAGTCGTGGGATCGAAACCCGGCGCCGCCTATTTCTTTTTATAGTGGACTGCGCTGACGTCAGCCCAAACGCTGGCGGGGCGCGTCGACTAGGCAGGTACACATTCGTTTCGCGGGGATGGTCGCCCGCCTCGCGGAGCCCGCGCATTCGTTGCAGTGAAGGGCGACCTGATCGACCTCTCCGCGCGCATAGGCGCAAATTCGTTCTGGTAGGGGGATTAGTTCCGCGAGCCAGCCTTCGCGATGCCCGCGCATTCCTCCTCACCCTCCCCGCGCGCGCATGCGCCGTAGGGTCCCGCTATCCCGCCGCCATAGCGTGAGCCTCCGCTAGCCGCTATGCTAACATACCAGGTACCGTCCGCTAACGCTACGGCGGCGGGTAGCGGGGCCCGACTGAGAAGGTGAAAATTCGTTCCGGTGGGGGGATTAGTTCCGCCGGCCGGCCTTCGCCATGCTTGCGCCTTCTCTCCACTGAGGGGCAACCTCCTCGCCCTCCCCGCGCGCGCATGCGCCGTAGGGCCCCGCTATCCCGCCGCCATAGCGTGAGCCTCCGCTAGCCGCTATGCTAAGTATAGCGGAAAGCACCTTAGCGCGCCCATAGCGTTAGCGGGCACGCTAACCGTAGCATAACGAGGCGCTATCCGTTCGCGATTGCGGCCCGCAAAACGTTAACGCTACAGCTAAAACGCTATACTAAAACTCCCTATTGTCCAGGTAACCCGCCGCCGTAGCGTTAGTGGACTGTAGCCGCTATGCTAAAACTAATTTTAGCATAGCGGGTAGCGGCCGCTAACACTACGACATGCGGGCACCGGGACTCGACTGAGCACTTGTGGATTCGATGCGCTCGGGGAGGGCAAGGAGGCCGCCCCTCAGCGGAACAAATGTGCGGGCATAGTGAGAGCCGGCCCGCAGAACTAATCCACCCTACCAGAACGAATCTGCAAGGGCCCAGTCGAGTCGCGGTAACTGCATGCCCTAGTGTTAGTGAATGCTACCCGCTGTGCTAAAACTCAATAGAAAGTTTTAGCATAGCGGGTAGCGTTTGCTAACGCTACGGCGGCTGGCGGGTTAATGTGACCCGACTGCGCATGCGCACGGGGAGGGTGAGGAGGTCGCCCCTCAGTGGAATGAATGCGCACCTGTCCAATCGGGTCCCGGCACCCGCTTCCGTTGCATTAGCGTACTGTAACCTCTATGCTAAACTCTCTCTTACCAGAGGCAGGGTTTAGGGGTTCGAACCTCTCCGAAATTTCTTCCAGGCAAAGTGTGAGCCAAACTTGTGCTGCTTTCGGTGAATCTTCTCCCTTCCAATAACCCACAACCCCCCCGAAAAAAAGTCCTGGCTAAGGCCCTGGCTGGTACAATGTATTCCGAGCAGTTCAGAGGCGCAAACCTTCTAGCCGTCCACTTCACAACTCACGGTGAGACCAGTCTGTCTTGATTTTTGCCCAAACGGCTACACCGGTTCCAGCCGGTGACTCGCCAAGTCTACTGTTAAACACTGAATAATAATATACGTATGACATCGAGTATCCTGTGGACAGTAGCTACGCGCACGACCACAGCGTCGGTTACAGAGGAATATCCGCGTGAAGCTAACGCCCCCCCCCCCCCCCCCCACGACTTGCGTGCAGAGGCTCTGGGTTCAGACCTAGGGTTACCACCTTTCCCCGAAGAAAAAAACGGCCTTAGGGGACGGGGGGCGGAGTGGGGGTGGGGGGTGCTATATAGAAGGTTGAGTTTGTGTTAAAAAAGAGACGCCACATTTTTTTTACACGCAGTGCCATTTATCGTAGCGTTTTCCTATAGAGGAATCCACATAACGTTTGTACTGAAAGTGATTAAAATTTTGGTTATTACTCTGAATGTGCAGCACTGAAACACTACCGCGCTTGCTGGCCGCCCCGGCGGCATTTCGTTGCTTTGCTCCTCCCTTTCGTCCCCTTCCATCGCGTGAATCACACTTGGCCACATATTTTCTCGGCTCGCGTGTCTTTGCACAGCTTGTCGACACATACTTAGCGTCGTAGTTGCTGTATTGGCGCTTACAAAACCCCAAAAATGAAATACCCGCGACACGATGGCCAAAAAAAATCACGCCATATACACGGAATTAATGATGATAAGTGGGGCGAAGCTCGAGAGGGGGAGATCATCGGTAACCGTAACTCTCCCGTGAAAGTTCGCCCATTACATCATTAAGAAAGACGTAAGACTGTGTGCGTACATTGTACAAATCAACTTTTATTTTCGGAGTCAATGCTCCCAGGCCCAGACCTGGTGAAAGACTCCGCGCCATCGAGGACTACCCCGCACCTCCACCACAATTTGTCACGTAGGATGGGACACAACGGTAAAGCAAGAACTTTTATTTAGGGCGAACTTGTGCCCGAACAAGACGAGAGGAAACGAGCAAAGGTCCTTGCGTCTCGTTCGATCTCCGAGAACGACTGCCTGCGTCCGTGGCGTGATCTCTTGCGTGATCTCCCCCTCGCAGTGCACGTGCGCTCGCGCCTCCGTTGGCGAACACAGACAAGCTCGCGCTCCCGGTGCCGAGTTTGCGCTGCCGGTTGCAGCCGGTTCTTGCGCGTGCAACGCGGCCCACTTTGCGACATCTCCGAAAGCATGCGGCGGGCACGTACCGTGAGACACAAGGGATGGACAGACCCATGACTTAAGGAGCTTCGCCCCTAAAAACTGGCCAATGTCGGCCGGTTTTAGGTACAGACCGGCAACCAGCCCGCGCCTAAAAAACCGGTCGGGCCGGTCCAAAGCCGGTCAGGTGGCAACCCTATTCAGACCCCACTCTTCCGGAGTTTTCTTTTTTATTTTTACATTTGGTGACTGCCTAATCTATTATTTTTCCACGCATTTTGCGTAGCTGAAAAGTTCGGCATTTTGGGTCACTTTTTGGAACAGGGCTCATAAAGTTATACTGGTAATAAGTGTTGCTGGGCGAGTTGGTTCATATTACAGAAAAAAGATAAAAAAGATTTAGCGCAGCGAAAGACACGGGACGGTGAAAAGGAAGTTCCACTTCGGAAACTCACTTTTTTGGGGCGATCACTATTTTGGCGTCGTTGGGCTGTACCGTTTAGTCGCCGTCGACACAGCATGCGATAAAATTCTGCCTAAATTTTGTGAAAGGTGATACGTTTTAGGCCACTTTCTGCGCAGTGTACATACAGTCGAAAGCTTTATGACGGTAAACACGGCAGCCCGTGCAGCATAGTACTACATGCAGTGCGGTCTAGCAATAGAATGACAAACTTTCGTAGTTTGTAAATTTGCGGATCCACCGCTTGACATCGGTTGATTGCGCTGTTGTCTGCTGCAGTAGCTACATCAGGTGTCTGGTAACGATTCCAGATAATGCATGTGCAGATGAGGGGGCTTGTTATTAAAGGAGCCATGAAGACAAAATACAAGTTGGACTTATTAGAAAAACTGCTTAGTCCCGATAACAATGATACCAATATCATCGCTATCTTCGAACAAATAACGGAGATATTAAAGAAAACGTGTGAAGCTGTCGCAACCCCCTAGCCAATTTCCCGCAATTTTTCTATGACGTCACGGAACCTTGTTTGTGCGATTGGCGGCCGCCTAACTGACCTGTCGCGACGACACATGACTGGACGTCTGTAATGGGGCCTCTAGTTCCATTTGACCGCATCACTTGAATGCTAACGTCCAGTTAACGCACTGAAAATTATGTTTTATTGTTGGCCCGTATGACGTCATTCTTGCTCATAACACGTCACTGTGGCACAAAATTTGAAAGTTTTTAAATACTTCTTGCTTTTTTCCGTTAAAAAAACATCTTTTGTGGCTGTAATGGAGCTGAGTGAGATACTGAATCCTAGTTCTTTCAAATCAAACGAAGTTGTATTTTCTCTTCATGGCTCCTTTAAGCGCCCGCTCCTGTGGTTCTGTGGCGCCGTCGTCCCTTGTAACTGAGCAAATGAAGGGGACGCAGAAGACGAATGGGATAGAATGAGCAGGAAAGGGGAGGAGGAAAGTATGGCAAAAGTGTGAGGGGGAGGGCGGAATCCCAAGAGGGCGTGAGGCATTCTCACTGGCGGCGATGTGCTACGAGATAACCAAGAAAACGAAGAGGCCTCCGAAGACCTCTCTCGAGCAGGAAAGCGGAGGATGAAAGTATGGCAAAAGTGTGAGGGGGAGGGCGGTATCCCGAGAGGGCGTGAGGCATTCTCTCTGGTGGTGGCGCGTTGCAAGATAACTGAGAAAACGAAGAGGCCTCCAAGACCTCTCTCGAGCAGGAAGGCGGAGGAAGAAAGTGTGGCAAAAGTGTGAGGGGGAGGGCACTATGCTGATACGGCTTGAGGCATTCTCACCGGCGGCGATGTGCTACGAGATAACCAAGAAACTGAAGAGGCCTCCGAAGACCTCTCTCGAGCAGGAAAGCGGAGGATGAAAGTGCGGCGAAAGACGTGAGGCATTGTCTCCCGCGGCGACGCGCTACGAGACAGTGTCAAAGTATATTGTGCACCTCCGTGTGTTCACTGATGCGGTGATCATTTTTTGAGACGCAGCAGGCATGCACTGTCACACAGAAGACTGCAGTTCGTCCTGCGTACAATTTTTGCATTAGGGAGTGCCGTAATCGTCAGCCAAATTTTTTTTTTCACAGTATTTTGTCTATCACATTGCCTTCTCGATCCTCTTTGTCACCCTTCATAGGCATGCTGCTGTTTAGGAGTCCTAACTATACCTAGCTTTCCCATAGCATTACCAGTATTGAAATGGAATGTCCGTGCACGTTGCTCTTGGGGATCATGCTAGGGAAGGATGGCATTCCTAACATGTCACGTGAAACCTTCATTAGCTCTAGGCCAATCCCCCACAAGTGTTCTTTGCATCACTAGGTATGTTTCAAAAGTGGGCTTTTGTTTGTTTGCAGACTATTCTAGGCTATTTCCCCGTAAGTGGGTACGTGCCAGGAGCGGGGTTTTGTTCACGGACTATTAATTCTATGCCAGTCCCCCACGTCTGTTCCTTCCTTGCTGTAAAAAATCCTAAAATACGATGGGGTTCATGTATCAGCCCACAAGAATGTTCGTAAAATGTGCCTATACACGTGGTCATAATGTGGAACGTTTATTCAACCATATTTTGTTAAATATGGTCATTATGTATGTTCATGTCCGTATTTCTTCCTCTCTGTTTCTCGGAATTTTTACGTTTCATTTAGCCAAAATTTTCTCACTTCGATTTCCACCAAGTTCTATTTCTTAACCATAACCATCTTCTGGCCCGAGATGTTAGTCTGCCTTGGCCAATGGTTTTTCAATGTACACACTGCGAACAGCTCACGTCTGCTCATGTAACATGCCCATCCCCTCTTTGCCGGGTGCGCCCAGTGGGAGGTGGACAGCGCAGCCACGGGGGAGTGGCACGTCGGCAAGAAGCCTGATAAGCGTGCCATCCAGTGCATGCAAGACCACTGCGTGGAGATGGACCACCGGGCACGGCTGGTGAGTGGCTGTGGACACTGGGTGGAGATACTGGGACACTGGACACTGGGCAGAGTCTCTGCACACACAAGCTGGTTCACGGCACGTTAAGTGGGGGAGGACAGGGGTGTTACACTGGCCTTAAAACAACATCTTTTAATTTTCAAGTAAACTTCGTGAATTTTGTCAGTCTTGCTGCTTTTTTCACACTTATTTCGAGTGTGCCATTATTTTAGGTCAATTAGTTCCCAAGATAATTAGAGATAATTAGCAATTTTTGGTGGAACACTAGACAGGACAGTGTTGGCCATAAAACTGTAATATTTATATTTTCCAATACTATAGACCCTAGTGAATGCAATAAGAGAATCAGCTTCTTGATGCACCCCTTGGAACTAATTTTCCAGCTCATTAAACCATGGTGGCACCAGTGGCAAGGAACCATTTTGAGTGCCCATTTCAAACACCGAAGTTTAATGACCTGTAAAATTAGTTCCAAGCGATGCGTCAAAAAACTGCTTCTATTTATTTCACTCTTGAAGTAAACACAGTGAAACTTTTCAGTTTTGCTGCTTTTATCACCCACTGATATCAAATATGCAATTATTTTGAGTCCTTCAACTAGTTCTCAAGGTAGTTACAGATGGTTAGCCATACTGGGGGACAAATAGACAAATAGGGGGACTGGGGCACAATAGACAAAAAAGCGTTTGTCGTAAAACTGCTATCTACATACTTGCTAATTACTATGAATACTAGTGAGTGCAGTCCTGCAAGTGTTTCTTTTTTTTTTTTGACACGTAACTTGGAAGCAATTTTGTGTCATTAAACTCGGCAACACGAGTGGCCAGCCACCATTTTAAACACCGAAGTTTGCAAAGCATGGGGGATGCAAAGGTCCTTCTAAACCCCAAACGCCTACCGACACGTTTCCTACGCCAGCCATTGTAAAATTTTACGGCAAGTTCAACGCGGTGGTGCAGCTGGGTTGTTGGGAACAGGACCTTGCAACTCGTGAAATGAACTTTTGGTGTGCCCACCTGGCTTTGTGTCCGCGTGGACGCTTGCGTATGTACAGTCTTTGTCAAAATTTTCAAGACCAAGCCAGAAGTGCATAAGGCGCAAAAGTTTCAAAGTACAAGCTTACCTCTCGGGCGAGGCTGCAATGTCTTATGCCGGAACACTGGAGAGAACACCTTTCTTTCTTACTGTCAATGAATAATTTGGTCGCAGTTAAACATTTAGCCTTTGCTTTGAATTTTTCGTGGCCAGGAAACCGTTGGCATGGCCCAAAAAATCTTGACAAAGACCGTACATTTGAAGAACACCAGCCAGCGCAGGTTAGCCAAACCCGCCGTTGCAAGGCATGAGGTGTTAAGTGTGTTACACCGCCGAGAAACAGGATTGCATACGTTTTGTGCAAGGCCCATGCTAGACTTTCCGCTTTGTTTACCCCCCCGCCTTCTCAGTTCCTGCCAAGCACTCATTGAGACATTCCAACTCCCTGTTAAAAAGGCCGTGAAGACGAAATACAGGTTCGGTTCATTAGAAAGGCTGGTTTCTCTGGATATCAGAAATGCTAGTTTTATTGTAGCCTTTACACAAATATTTAAGACACCAAAGGGAACTTATGAAGCAATGGCAACTTCCCAGTGACTTAGCAGTGAGATCTCCATGATGTCACAGAATCGTTTGTGTGATTGGCAGCTGCCCACTTAAGGGGGCCACGCAGACAAAGCACAAGTTTGGTTCATTCGAAAGAGTGCCTCGTTAGAATCATACTGACACCACTTTTAACGCACCCTTCGCTCAAATAAGCTACATAGTGAGTAAAAAAAGGGAATGGCCATGCGACCCAACTAGCTCATTTCCTGCAGCAGAACTTATGTCACACCAGCCACCTCTGCGATTGGCGGAGGCCAGAAAAAGCAAACGCAAGTTAGGCAGGGCTTATAAGCTTGCCGAATGAGCTATTTGCACTTAAATTTGGGGTATATTTTTTGTATAGCAGTAATATTCATGCGGTAAACAATGAAAGTTACGGAAACGCACGTAGGCATAAAAGTACCGATGCGCACTGCCGTTGGTACTGGGCGCACTATGCTTGTTTTAGCTGCACAGCAGTCCGCCGGTTTGGAGTTCTCTTACACACCACTGGCCGATTGGTGTAAGTGACGTTGTCTTACGTGACCCTGTTTGCCAAGGATACCCCATGTTTCACAAAACGGTTACTTTCTACAGTAAAAAAAACAAGTCAGGTGCAAATACAGTCAAAAACCAAGCAACGGTGGGCAACGGTCTGTGGCTGAGTATGGTAGCGCCATCTGGGAGGACTGACAGCAAGCAAGGCTGCAGAGCTGAATTACGCACTGGAAGTTCGTTTGAATATGCGCACTCATTGCTGACACCACGAAAACACAATTTGGTGGGAGGATCAAAATTTTTACCTAAATTGATTAAAATCTCGGTGAATACAGCATAATTTGCTTCCAAACAAGTGCTGGGGGCAGCATAAAACGCGAGATCTTTCGAATAAAGCAAACTTGTATTTTGTCTGCATGGCCCCTCACACTCTGTTCCATTTGATCACATCGCTTGAATGCTAACATGCAGTAAACACACTAATAACTACATTTTTAGTGCTCGCCCATACTATGTCACTTGCCCGTAACACTCGTCATTTTGTAACAAAATTTGAAAGCTTTTCAATACTTCACGCACTTGGGGCAAAAAATGTCTGTCGTGGCTGTAATGGAGGTGAGTGAGTTACCAAAGGAGAGTTTCTTTAAATTGAACAAAGTTGTATCTTGTCTTCAAGGCCCCTTTAATTAAGTGCAGCACCTGTGCAACTTTTTTGTGTCCTTTGAAGAGAAGGACAAGGAAGAGACGTGCCAAAGCCTTTTGTTTCCTTGCCGTAGTGCGAGAAGACAGGGCAGGAGAAGACAGGAGAAGACTTGTTCCTCCTGCTCTGCCCAGGTGAGGAGCAGCGACTTCCGGCACTTCCAGTACATCTTCGGCATGGACGAGGCCAACATGCGCGACCTGCGTGCCCTCGCGCCGTCCGACAGCACAGCACAGATTGAGATGCTGGGAAGCTACGACCCCGAGGGGAAGAGCGTCATTCAGGACCCGTACTACGTGAGTGAGCATGCAGTCTTTGCAATGGCACCGGCTGTTTCATTGCAAGTTGTGTGGCTAAAGCATCAACTACAGTCGACTCTCAATTGTTCGGAGGAGTCACTTAATTGGAATTTTCAGTTAATTAGAAGCGATGTACTGGTCCCGGGAACTTTACATGCAGTCAAATGGAGCAAACTGCTCAATAATTTGAAGCTACAACCCATTACTGTAAAGTTCCGAAAGAACACCGGCCCAAATTGCCGAGATATCGAGTGAAAAATACGGGGTGGGCGATCTTTCGGGTCAGGTGCAAAAAACTACAAAAAAGTGGCGGCACTGCCAATAAAACTGCAGACATATAAAAAAAATGGGAGATGGGCGAACTTTCGGGTGAGGAGTGGAAGGGACAAATTAGTGACCACATCAATAGATGAATAGATGATTTGCGATTATTTTGTTCACTCATCAGCGCTAAAACAATAGAGTTTAGGGGGTAGGCCATAGAGTTTCTCACTAGCTATTGGAAACTCTATGGGGTAGGCGAGCGATCTTTGGGGTCCTTTAGTAAATTGAATATTTCACCCCTATAGGGGGGAGGGCGATGTTTCGTGGAAGGGTGCATACTCGAAATGCTACGGGACATCAGTTAATTGGAAGGTATTTTGAATAAAGAGCGTCGAGGTGACTGTGAATAAAATTCAAAATTTTCAAGCCCGAAAACAGCGCCCTGTTTTGTACTGACGTCAGCACTGTCGCAACTGAAGCAGCGCACAGTTGAGGCGGCAGACCAGTTGAAACTCCCATGCACATCTTTCTTTTTAAGTCCTCAACCTTCTCTGTTGCGCACAGCGCGTGACCAGTTTGTGCGGTTTCTAGCTTAGATTCTGGCTATAAGTCTCAACTTTCATGGCAACCTGTGGCGTACACTCGACTTGGCGATGAGAGTGGAGCTTCTGAACGAAACCAAGAGAAGGGAGACTGCTTGCGGACTGGTAACAATGCTATTCGTGTAAATCTTTCGTTACGGCGGAAAAACGGCCGATTTTAAAGGAGCCATGAAGAGAAAACACAAGTTTGGTTCATTCAAAAGATTGTCTCGTTAGAATCATACTGACACCACTTTTAACGTAAACTTCGCTCAAATAAGCTACATAATTAGGAAAAACGGGAATGGTCATGCGACCCACCAGCTCATTTCCCGCAACAGAACCTATGATGTCACATGAGCTAAGCTCTGTGATTGGCGGAGGCTGGCAGAAGCAGACGAAAATTAGGTAGAGCTTACAAACTAGACGAACGAGCCATTTGCGCTTAAATTTAGGGCACATTCTTTACAAAGCAATAAGAATGATGGGACAAACAGTGGAAGTTACGAAAGCACATGTAAACATAGAAGTACTGATGCGTTCTGCTGTTCGTACTGCGCACAGCATGCTTTGGTTTAGCTGCATAGCACTACGGGGCTTGGGGTTGTCTCAGACGACACTGGCCGATTGACGCAAGCAACGGTGTCTTACGTGACCCCATTTGTCGAGCGAGCACTGTTTCAGGGAACGAATATTTTCTCCCAGAACAAAAACAAGCCAGGTTTAAATGCGGGCAAAAACAAACCAAACGCTTGCCACGGTATGGTGGCGCCATCTAGTTTACGGAACGTAAAGAAACGCGGGAACAAACCAACACCGCCGTACAGGGTGGAGACAACCTTTGAACGGTCCCGTGCCGCCGCAATTGGGCCAACGGGCTCAACGCGTTATTCTTTTCGTTTCCCACGAGACCTAGCAACGCGGAACAGACAATATGATTCAAACTTCTTCAGTAAACCGCGTTTCGGCGATAATTTTAGCGCGGTTTTGACACAATGACTTGCTTCGGCGGCGAGCGAGCAACTGAACATGGCGGCGCCAGCGTTACGTGTCTCTACCCTGTACGGCGGATGCGTGAATGAAGGTACTCTAGGCTGCAGAGCGGTCGGTTCCTGTGATGTCACTTGGGACCACGAAAACGCACGATTGAGCGGGAAAATCAAAATTTTAACCTGAATTGTTTAATTTCTCAGTGAATAAAGCACCGTTTGTATCCGGACAAGCGCTGGGGGCACTATAAAACACGAAATCTTTCGAATAAAACCAACTTGCATTTTCTCTTCATGGCTCCTTTAAGTGCTTCCACAAAACTATTTCTTACTCTTGAGCTAGTGAACACATTTAGCATTGCTATGCATGGAGTTGTAGCTTATAGATTGCTCTTACAAACACATACCAGCAGTTTTGTGAAAGGTACAATTACTTACAGTTTATTAGTCAAATAATCAGAAAAAATGCACAAAAAAGTATACACGCAACGTATATAGGCGATTGTAATGAGCCTAAAAATTATTTTAGGATTTCTAAGATATACAAATTGTTCCTACATTTCTTGGCTATGATTCAATAATATAACAACGCTGTACACCAAGTTTTGTATTTTTGTGGGCCCGTCAACGTAGCGGAACTGACGGCAGTGCCACTCCTCGAAGCCACTCGAGTGTAAGTCTGTCATGCATCCAAGCACACTTTTTTGTGTTCTGACACAAAATCCTTTTCACTTTAGTGGTAAAAAACCAGAAAAAAATCCAGCGACCTTGAGAAGTGTCGCGCATCGCTCCGCAGCGGTAATCTGACACGAGTGCCAGGCTATCATGAAGGTGGTAACGCGATATGACGCGGCACATTTGGCAAAATATCCCTACCGTACGTTGTCCAGACCCTACACATCAATGTGAAAGCCGCAGTGGTCAGATAGGAAGCCCGCTTTGTTTATAAATACAACCCAAATACAGCGGATGCCGTTTTCACACAACTCGCCACTACCCCGGGTTCTAATTTCTCTTGGCGCGGTCTCTGCCTGCGAAATATCAACAAAACATAATAAAATCGAAAAATGAGTTGTCAATAAATACGCCAGATGGCGTTAGTTGCCAGCCAGGCGCCGTTTTTAGCTTTCGCCGGACGTTTGAAATCATCGGACCTCCGTGTCCGATGGCCTATGGTGCCGTACGGAAAGAGTAATTGGAAGTTCGGTTAATTTGAAATGGTTTGTGATCTCCATGGACTTCTTATTAACGACTGTACTACAGGCTGCGATATTTTAGCACTCAAGAGTGGGGGCACTTATTGGGTATTTCTATGAGAGTTGGAGCAGTGAGTGGGAGAGTTTTTTTCGCCAATGTACAGCACTGCAGCCACAAAAATGTGGATAGCCCCCTTCCCCAAGGGTTGTCGTGTGGTCGGAGCGTGGCCAGACAGGCATAGGTAATAATTATTGGATGAGATGGCCCTAGGCTGCATGGCAAAAAGATCTGGGGGAGTCATTTGGGCCTGTGTATCGATCCTGACCCAAACTAATGATTCCATCTGCATCCTTGAACTGGTTAATATCTCTTCCCAGAACAAGTTACCGTTTCCTCATTTTGCTCGCTCAATCCGCTGCAAGTTTAGAGATGAGCAACCCCTAACCGTTAGCTTTCGCCACTATCGTGCCTTTAACCCATAGATGTTGTTTACAGCTTTCATGCCCTCTCTGCCAGTCTGTTCCTTGTTTAATAAGAATGCCAACTCCTCCTCATTTCTTCATTCCTGCAGTCCTGTAGCACCGTTCCCACACATAGTTGTTGGCGACCAGTGCAGCTTATAGGACTCAGAGGAGAGTCTCAGCTAGGCATGCGAGTTTATTTCTTGCCACTCAAGATGCTTTTGTATTTTCATCCACTTATCAGGCTTTCTTCTGCCCTGCACATGTGCGTCGCTAATTAAATAGTTATTTACTTTTGCGGTCCACTTATATGGTCTATATTCTTCCTGCTTATTTTTGTCTCTCACTGAATCGTTCTCTGTACTATTTTCACTTTCAGGGGGGACACTGGTCTTGAGGGCTGAAAATTTGCCAAAAAAAAAATCAATTTTCTGTGTTAAATTGTTTTGCAGTGTGCAGGTCCCAAATAATGTACCTGCAAGATATCATAGCTGTATCATAAGTATTCACAAAGCTGTCACCCTTTGAAGTTGCCATAATGACCATTTTTGCATGTTTTCAAAGTTCGCGCGCGGTTTACTCAGAACCAATTTTTTTCCCATGAGGTCAGCTGTCAGGTACAATATCTCTGGGTGTACTGGTTCGATTTGTATCATTTTTGATGCATTTGAAACCTTATGAACTGAACGGTGCAATAAAACTACAACTACAGAAGTATAGAATTTCTTTTTCCTCGCACGAGATGTTATGCGGTTAGTTTAACAAAAACATTGGCAATTGATGACCTGACATTTATGAAGTTTACAGTACAACGCGAAAATTACTGCTGTGCTATAGTTGCACTCCCTGGTCCTTCTAAAGCACAAAGGGATAAAAAGCTATTGGAGTATTTCACAGACGGATAATGAAAAAAATTGCCTGACACGGAGTGGTAGAACATGCTGCACAATTATAAACTTACACCCCATAGACGAAAACTGACTACGTATTAGTGCTCAGGATGTTAAAATACACTCAATGTGCAAATCTCAAGCACATAGGTTAAAAAATAACAAAAATGTCCTCAAGACCAGTGTCTCCGCTTAAATTGGTTTTGTCGACATCCTCAGCTATGTCTGCATGCACTGCGTGCTGGCAGGCCTGGCTGACTGCCAGCGTTCAGTGTGAACAGGTCTTTTGCTTCACAGTCATCACCTAGCTACCACTCTACCCCTATGCGCCACCCTGCCTCGTTTCCTAGTCTGGGGCTACCTGTGGTAAAAGTTGGCTTTGCCGCATGGCATGTGAACTTCCAAGATCTGTCGCAACACCACACCATAGGGTTGGCTTTGTCACACGACGCCAAAGCTCGTCTCGCGACTCTGCTTGAAAATGATCTTTTTACGACAGGCTTCCAACAAGGGGAGAAAGGGGGGAAGCGAGAACTTGACCAAGATGGCCTTAGTAGAGCAGAGATCCTCTGCTGACATCTCGAGCACACGCGACAAGCATGTATAGTACACCTCAACTTTCCCAGGAACAAAACGTCAGGAACAAGATAGATCAGTTTTTAGCCCTATTGTCGCAGGTACGACAGAACATTTTCTTTAAACAAATATATATATTTGTGTGGGGTTTCGGGGTGGGGAAATAGTCGTGCAGCTAGCTACCACCTAGCTACCACTCTACCCCTAAGCGCCACCCTGCCTTGTTTTCTAGTCTGGGGCTAGCCGTGGCAAAAGTTGGCTTTGCCGCATGGCACGTGAACTTCCAAGATTCGTCGCAACGCCACACCATAGGGTTGGCTTTGTCACACGATGCCAAAGCTCGTCTCGCATGCTAAGCTGCGCCTGGAGAGACAGTTATTCTAGGAAGGCAGGCGATTTGGCGCATTGCAGCTCTGTTGATCGCTTCAAGTCCCTTTATAAGCCTGGTAGACAAGTTGAGGCTAGAGCGCCAAAGGACTATTTGCCCAAGGAATGGCTGTCATTTTACTAGACGTCTTTAGGCTGACACGGCTATCTAAGATGCCTGGCCAGAGCGACACTCTCATCTTCTGGCATAGCTGTGGGCAGCGGGTGCGTTTCTTCTGGCGTGCTGAAACACATAGCAAGCCGTTGACTGGCGCCCCTACTACAAAAACGCTTCTTTTCTCCCCCTCACGCTATTCTCCCATGATAAACACAGTGGAGGATTTGCTAAGTCAATTCAATTTTCCCACTTTCCACTGCTTGCGCACCAATTAGAACCTCTTGTTACCATTGGACTTGGAATGCCGCCATGCGGTCTAGGCTCGGGCGTGAGCTCCCCGTACGTTTAGGGTCGAAATACTGTTTTCAATGCGTACTTTTTAATTTGAAGGGCACATGTATTTTCAATGAAAAGGACACCACTAGTACCATTTGCGCAATGATGTTTGGCCTCAACTAACGTTTTCTTTGTTTACAATGTTTACAAGTATGAAGTGCTCTACCAGGTGGAGTGGTTTAAAAAGGTTTTGCCTCCATATACAGTTAAACCTCGATATAACGAAGTCGTACTTGCGGGCGAAAATTTCGTTAAATCGAGAATTTCGTAAAATCGAGGTTTCGATTTTGCAGTTAATTTAACCAGTTATTGAGGTTTCAAAACCTTGCCCATCGCTCAGAAGCAACTGCTATGTAGTTACCTCTTCACTTAAACCGAAATTTGTACTAAAACTGGCCACGAAAATTGTGTGAATTAAGAGCTTCAACACTTAGGCAATGGAATTCGGATAGCCGACAGTAGTTCGTGTCGTCGTAAAACTGGTGCTTTTTTCGCAACGCCTCATTAAATATGATAGCAGACTAGGTTTCCACTTTTACTTTTTTTCATTTCGGTCACTACTAAACGCCGCTGTTAGTCAATTGAACCCGCGTCCATGCCCCGTGAACTTCACCCCGGCGAAGTGCTGGTTCGAAGTTACGCCTCTTTTCGTCCGTTCAGTGGTAGGCTTAGGCGCGGCGTTGAGGGGTGCGGCGGGCCAACAGCGGAAGGGTGCTATAAAACTTTCGAAAGACCTTTTTTCATGCACAAAGGCTCTGCAGTATGGGCGCGTGATGCAACCACGACACTCGAGATAAAGCCATGATTGAGAGTTGAGCGGAGTACACACGGACCGCTTCACTTTGTGGAGCAGCGCTTACGTGCTCCCGCTAAAGCGGAAAGCTTACATTAAATATCTTCTGGCCAAATTTGATTAAGCAATTACTTTTATGCCCGCTGAACCCTAAAGAATCCGACTTCTCCGCATCGCAGCTGTCTAATGAACACGTTTTGACCACGTTCGGAGAGCAATTTATTGCCACCAGCACTCGACGTTCAAGCTGTAGTGAAGAAGTCCGTAAGCAGTGCTTGGCGTTTCTTGACCAGGGTGGGCTTTACGTGACGCTCGTCTGCTGACAGCTCTAACAAGGCTTGCTCTTCAACATTCGCGTGCGCCTGCGTGCATCCGCAGAACGTCGATGGCATCCATCACTTCAATGGCCTTCGGTTTCACCGACACTTCCTCCGGCTCTTGTTCGGAACACTTTTCTTTCGCTTGGAGTGCTCATGCTGTTTATAAGACTCATCTAATTAATGTGGTTATCAGCGAGCACAACCTAGAGCAGCAGCACCGTGAGCTAGGATGCGTAGAAAAAAACACTTGAAGCAGGCTTCGGCCTTCGGCCCTTCGGCAGCCTAAGCATAGAGGGCGCTGGCGTAGGCAACGATGGAGACGTCAAAATAGTGGCCGCACTATTAAACCTTCCATGACCGCTAGCGGTTTTTGAGCAGCTTCTTTCATCGCTTTTAATTGTTGTCAACCGCATAATTCACCGCTTTTCTTTCATTTTAGCCTTTTAAGAGTTAATGAGTACTGAATGTTTTCAATGTAGGCTCTGAGAGGCAAAATTAAACGTGCCTCGACCGGAATTTCGTTATTCCTTTCTCGCCATGACTTCGTTAAATCGAAAGCGCCGCACGAAATTACTTCGTAAAATCGAGATAAAAATACATGGGTTTAGCGAAATTTTGATAGAAAACTTGAAAAAATTCGTTATATCGCGAATTTCGTTAAATCGAGGTTCGTTATATCGAGGTTCAACTGTACTTCTCGTTTGAGGATGCTTACAAGCTTTGACAAGGTAGCTGAATTGAGGGACAGGCAGGCAGATAAAGGATTTTCGCGTTTGAGTAGCTTGAAAGATATACTATCTTGAAAAGTAGCCGAGACAGCACAGCAAGAGACCCTTTATTCCCGCTGTTCCTTCATTGCTGCACAGGACAACGGGAGCCAGGGCTTCGAAGAGGTGTACCGCCAGTGCCTTCGCTGCTGCCAAGCCTTCCTGGACAAGGTCAGCTGAGTGGGGCAGCTGCCGCCCGTGCCCGCTTTGGAGGCGCCGCTTGTTCTGTTCTTGGTAGCTGCGCTCGTTGGGGAACCACTGCTTGTACAGCTGTGCCAGGCTGGACTGGGCGGCGGGCCTGCCTGCGGACAAATAAAGGCTTCTAGTAGTGCGTTCCATTGACTCTACGACTCTTATCTTCCGTGTACTGTGCCTGCAGGCGGCACAAACTGATGTTCTCTTTTATTCGCCAGTCAAGGGTGGAATTCTGAGCTTTTTCCCTTCAAAAATGTCTATTTCGTGTCCGTTTTAGTTGTGACGTAGGTGCTCTTGTGAGGCCAATGACGTGCGCAGAAACAGCTACGTCACACCTGATCATCTGATCGTCTGCTTTCAGTCAATCGGGGCTCGCTCGAAAACGGACATGAAGTGGACAAAACTGACAATTCCGCCCCTGAGCAGTCTCCAAAACTGCTCGCACCATTGAAGTTTTATGGGAAAATAAAATGCAGGGCTGCTTTGGAGCATTTCTGAGCTGTGCAACGTTACGAAAACCCCGAGCCATCTCCACTTAACGTGAATCCTGGGGAGGGGCGAAGCATGCAGAGTATGAGGGTGTGCGAAGCAAAGTTTCACATCCACCCGAATGCAGCCAATTGGCTACAAAGGAAAGCTACACAGCTTCCTCAGAAACCTGGCAGTTGAAAGATTCATCCTGGTCCAGAATTTGAACCCGGGACCACCGCTTAACCGGAGCAGTCGCTTTACCAACTGAGCTAACCAGGAGGCTAGTTGTCGGCATACTTGTCATCGTGGCGTTATTGCCCACGGATATGAAACTGTTTGAGGGTAGAGGTATTGGCCTCGAGGACATACCGTGGCGTCACACAGTTCCTGTGCGTATGCGGAAGCGTTTTTTTTTTTGTTGTTGTTGTGCCACCGTCTCCCCGCTCCTTCTGGATTTGATGCAAATTACCCAAAAAAGTTGTCTGCAGACCGAATAATTCGGGCAAGCAATCAGCGACTCGCTTGTTCCCAGTGACACTGCCGCGTTTAGGTAGTTGCTACCATCGCGACCCATAGCTGGTACGCAGCCAGCTTAATGCCAAGGACGATGCAACTGATGCTGAGAAAAGTACGGTGTAAATTCATTATGAAATACTTGTGACGAGACATGTACGAGACTGTGTGTGCAAGGAAACACCTTGTAACAGCGACGGAAACGCGTCGCTCACTTGTGACCTCACCGCGCCAACCGCTCGCATTGCCTGGTAAATGAATGACTACGCAAGAACGGTGATCTGATTGCTTCGCCGCACATGCTTAAAAGTGTTCTTATGGTCTGCAGTGTGGCTTAATCAGGGCCTATTTCCCCTACAATGTTTTCATAGTTATGCCCGGATTTGGTTAATGACCACTGCCATAGCCTGTACTCGCACGGCTGAAATGTTTACTTTTCGCGACACTGGTCCGCAATGTATGAACGGTATGAACGCGAGTTTTTAACACCTTCGAGCGGGTTTAAACATGGCTACATTTAGTTTTCATTCGGACCTCGGCGTGGGAATTTATAATTGCAACGTGGGCTTTTGTCTGTTTACAGTGAGCCGGCCTTTCTCTCGCATCAATTTCGAAACTCGCGACTGCTCACAGAAGGCGAGGCTGTGTACGAGGCGAAACACGTCGTTAATGATTTGGGGTAATGGGGAGTTTTAGAATAGGAGAACCGAGCATTGGATGGCCGCAAGAATTTAGGGGGACCCAAATGCAGCACGCACACGCGCGATGAGAGGGCCATCTCCAACAGCTCGTAGCCGGTTTCGGACGCACGTAATCGAATGTTGGGAACTTTAGGCTTAGCGTCGCGGCAGATATTTCATCACCGCTATCGTTAGTGTTGCGAATGACAGTCCCTAACACAACTTTTCACCGCACTGTCACCCCCCTTCTCGTATGTGGAACTTTGTATCCGCGGTGATTGCCGTTTAAGCGATCGATGATCAAGATGCCTGCCACGGCCTCGGCCGATACTTGCGCGCAGGTATCGCCACCCTTCGGCCACTCGCCACACCACACGTGAACGGGCCGGCGCTGCCGGGACCGACCCCGGTCGGCGTAAATCGCATCAGATATTTGAGCATCGCTTTGAAAACCACAGTTGATGACACTACCCAGCTCAATTTTTCAAAACACTAACATCCTCTTTCACCAGTCTGGAACTTCTTGTCCACAACTTGTGTGATTTTAAAAAGCGGTGACAAGTTGTTGCTGCCGCGACCTGCGTCGGTTCGAGCCGCACTGTCGGCCGTGCGGGCAGGCACGGCGGGTGCGCGTGCTTCTGCGAGCAGTAAACACCTCATGATTTCCTGCTTTATACATTTCTTGCAAACAAGGGAAACCTAGAAATTTAACTCGGTGATTATCGCAGTCCACATTACTGATCAAGGAAACAAGCCGCTGCTTACGCTTCGGTCGCATACGTCATGCACCACCTCGCTTGTGTTGTTTGCGGCTAATCTACGACAATTGATACGGTTATAAACTCCCCATGAAGTCAAATTGCACTTGACACACTGAGAATTAACCTCAAACGACGGAAATTAAAGCGAAAGTACTTTTGGAACGCGCTTCCTAAGCGAAGTGTCACTCGCTGCAAGCCAACTACGCAGCAAGATAGGAACGGTGATCCTACAAGTGACGTCAAAACGATCGCAGCGCCGGCCTCTCCAGTGGTGGGCGTTGCAGCCGATACAGCTTTGCTGTAAAAGTCTTTTGTCTTTGAAGCACGACGCTCACTAGCACGAGGCATAAACGAGTGTCCCGGTGTTTTATTACCGCGACTACATGAGACAACGGTTACGATGACATGAGACGCCAACAGCCCAAGCCCCTACGGGGCTTCACCCCGAATAAAAAAGGCCTTGAGACTCGCCAAGTGGCCGCCATAAACTGACATCTGTTGGGGAAGCCATGACTGACGAAACCCTCGTTCTAAAACAGTGGACTCCCGATGATTCAAACTCTGACAATTTGTATTTTCAAATCAGTCGAACAAGCTTCAAGATGGCAGCTGGCCCACTGGTTATTAAGAACCGCTTAATTAAAACTCCATCTTTCGGTTAATTCATACTTTTTTGCTTGTTCATGTTGAAGAAAATGAAGGCTCTCGGCAGTGCATACTACTAACTCTCCCTGTGGCCTAGAGCAGTGGTTCTCAACCATTAGCGTGAAGGGGGCACCTTTTGGGCTTGCAAAAAAGTGATGGGGAACCCCACGATCAAACATGTTGATCCGTAGTGTTGTAGTGTCAAACAATTTTCACTTGCAGCTAAAGTCGTTCTCCCACCTATTCAACCCCTGTATTATTTTGTGTTTGGCTTTTATACTGGTGCATGTCGTATTGTCAGACATCTGGCTCCTGCAAAGCTTTTTAAGTCGACCAAACACCACCTTTCATATGTGTGGTTTTTCGGTGCAGCTGGTGTGTTCAGCAAAACACCAAAGACAATGAAAGTGTGCTGCGCAGAGTCCTTAAACTTACATGTCATGCAGCGAAGACACAATTTTGTGTTGTCTTCCTGGCAGATTTGGCAAAACTTTAGCATCCCTACATAAAGAAAGTTTAGAGAAGCGCGGAAGCTATAAGTGCGGCTAACCTTCCCTGAAAGTGCATCCAATTCAAACTCTGATAATTCGTATTTTGTTTTCACTCAAGCAAACTTCTAGATGGCAGCTGGCCCATTGGTTAGGAACCGCTCAATTCAAACTCGATCATTCGCAACTCTTCAAAGACCAAAATTGCAAACGAAGACCGAACTCGTGCAACGATTTTTCGTGCCCCAAGCAACGCACGTATGAACGGTCTAAATGCATACTAATATGTGGTTTGTGAGATAAAGGCATGCTATTGTACTCCTTCTTCAATGTCTTATCTAGAGCCGTTACTTTTTCGCTATTTTCGAGCAACTGCTTTGACGCAATGGAAGCTCTGTTTCACACACACACACACCGCGTGTCCAGAGATCTTATCAGGGCTTACCATTCAACCAACCATTTTTGACAGGATGCCAGCAGTCCCACAGAGAAAGCTTTCGCCAGAGTCCTTCAATGCTTCTCTGGTCATGAAACTCCCGGCCAAGTTTCATACGGGGACAAAGGCTACCGCGAGGGGCGCCACCGCAGATCGGAGGACATCGGGCGGCCGCCGCTGCTTAGTAGCTAGACTGGCAGGCAGGAACGCAGTAGCAGCATGCCCGTTCGCACCAAATATTTTCGCCACTCACAAAATGACAAGTACATTTGATCGGCCCACGACATGTAAAGCGAAAGCGCTCTGCTGATAAGGCGGCAAGCGTCTGTTTTATCTTACTCCATAATCTGTTCCCTGCCAAACGCGCTCTGACCACGCCCCCGGCTGCCCTCCGATCAACACCAGCGCCGCAGCGCGGCTTCCCTGGGCAGCGAACGAAGCTTTCCCATAGAGTGACGGCGAAGTTTCATGACCAGAAAGGCATTGAAGGACTCTGCTTTCGCTTTGAAGAACCACAAATGGAACAAAACCCTGGAAAGCCAGTAGGACTGCTATCTCCCTGTCCAAGGGAGATAGCATTTGGGAGTGACTGGAGTTGAGAGTCCGAACCCTTGTCGCCTTCTTTGAAGTACTGCTGTTGAACCAGAAATGACGCCTTAGACCAACATCTGTCGGGGAAGGCGCGACTTACAAAACTCTCATCTTACAGCCAGAAGTTCCGGAGAACGTGACATGCAGAAAGCTCAGTACCATCACTCGAGGCTGCTTCTTACACAGCCTGAGGACTGCCAGTCCGTTTCAGCGATTATTTTTCTGTCTGGAGAATTTTCAACTGTCTAAGCGTCTAACAAAAGAGACACCCTGTAACACCATTTTATGGTTGTGTCGCATAGCAGTCTCTGCCACGCTTCTTCTAGGCGCTGCTACCGCACGGTGAGTCCCTTGTACTCTGAGCAGAGGTCAAGAATGGCATCCTGGGCAAGCTTTCGTGGGCAGAGAGGAAACATTCATTCGTCAAGCTGACTTCGCTAGAACAGGTGCCTATTTTTCAGGGACAACTTTTCAATCACGACCTCTATCTTTCCTTTCAAGCGAAGATAGTGGCAAAAAGAATGATCAAGATTGCTACGAAATAAAAAAGTTATTACAGTTTAAAAAAATACAAGCAAATGTAGTGTTGCTTTCCTCTCGAAAATCAGAAAACCGCTGGTCGCTTCCCCAGTCACCCCAAGGAGGCGGTACAAGGGATACTTGTCAGTGCTTGAATGTGGCCTAGTAGGTTGGAGCAATGAAACATGGTATAAACAGCGCAGCAAGAGACACGACGCCAAGGAAGAAAGACAGGACTAGCGCTGGTCCTGTGTCTTTCTTCCTTTGCGTCCTGCCCTTAGCTGCGCTGTGTTTACCATGTTTCGTCGGTACAGGGGAACCAGCGAGAATGGCAAAAAAATGTGATGATCCGGTAGTTATAAACCCATGGTGACCTGGCCTGGGAAGCCCATTTTTGTTGCTTCTTGATGGTGTTGTTAACATAGTGTTACGACGGTCAGTTAGTGTCTTCAAAACATTTTCCCGAGGTAACCAACTGCTCCTTCATTTACGCTTCAGCTTTACACGAAGGAAGGAAGGAATACGTTTTTTTTCTTCCGTCAGGATCAGGTGTTGGGGGTGGAGGAGGCCCACAGGACCGCCGCGACCGCCAGGGCCTGGGGGGTGGTCAGGACTTGGCCCGACTCCCCCGGGTCATGCAACATCTGCTCCCAGTGGTGAAGCCCGCATCCTGTGGTCTGCTTTATTCAACATTAGTATTGGCAATGGCACTTGGCTGCTTATTTGGAAAATGAATAAAAATGAAGTTCAGTAACCAAAAACACTGGCGACCATCTTGGCAATCTGGACAGCCTCTGTAATGTGGTGCCACCCTGGGGTACCCAGAACAAAACGCGTGTTGTTAGTTCACATCGCACGTTTTGTTCTGAATACCTCACAGGGTACCCATCTTGCCCAAGAGAGAGAGAGAGAAATAACATCTTTATTGTCCGAGGTTTAGCTCTCCTTCACATCAGCAACAAAATGTTTTGAAATTTCTCCCCCTCCCATTTCAGCACGTCAGCTGAGCAAACATTTTTTTCTCGCAGGAACTTTGACGCGCTCAAAATAAAATTGTTGACCGAGATCACGCACTCACAGGAAGTTCGATGCGTGATCTCGGTCAACAATTTCATTTTGATTCCCGGCATCTCCCAATTTTGCTTTGAGTGGTCATTCGGATCTGCAGCCAGAACTGTGTTCGCTCCCAAAGCTGCTAACACACACAGCCCGAGAATGCATGCTCGATAATGCAACAGTTTGGTCGAAGGCATTAAAATGGGCGTGACAGTGAACAAGCTTCACTTTCATTGGATTTGAACGCATATCACACCCCGTTGAGTGCTGACTCAAGATTAGCTAAGTTTTAGTAAGACTTTTTCTCGCCGCTTCCCTTCTCAGAACAAAGCGTCCAGCATTAGAACAGCCCAGCTTCAAATTCTAGCCCGTTCTCAAAGATGATAACATCCTCTCACCCCAAGGTGTATTCACCCAGTTTAGTATTACACGAGTTGGGGCCTCACTATATCTGGACGACACATGCTGTTGTTGGTTACTGCAACCTGCCTGGACATGTTGGGAAATTTTCTTGCACAATGGAAACAAGAATGCATGCGGGATAAGTGACGGGGCAAGAGTGGTACCTTGGAGGTTCCCATGCAGTGCCTGGCTGGCGTCTTCCAGAAGTGGCCCCGTCCAAGCAGGCTGGCCTTCGGTCGATGCCTGCTGTCGCTGCTGCCAGCAACCCTGTGGTCAAGCAAGCAGCAGTTTTATCTCGCCAATCAGTACTAATGCGCATTCATGCCGACATTTTAGAGCACTACCGCACGCAGATGAGGCCATGTCCCCCTCGCGAAATTTTTGAGTTGTGGAAGTGGGGGGGAGGAGGAACGAGGTCATCAACTTTGCTCTATTAGATAATAACTACTGATAATTGTTTTTCTGTCAGCGCACCGACATTTTACGGATTTCATGTCTGCTCTCACTGCAACAACAAGCCATTTTTTAATGTCCCCTATGGAAAGCAACAATGAAATCAACAATGGGAAGGTGAAAATAAAATTAATTCAACACCTACTATTTTTCTTACCTTCTTTTAAAAGTGGGGCAGTCACTAAACATAGACAGTTTCTACGTTTCGCAGACTATGCAGCTCAACCTGCCGTAGTGGCTCAGTGGCTAAGGCGTTGTGCTGCTGAGCACGAGGACGCGGGTTCCATTCCCGGCCGCGGCGGCCGCTTTTCTGATAGACGAAAAAAGCAAAAATGCCCGCGTGTACGAGATTTCGGCACACGTTAAAGATCCCCAGGTGGTGGTCAAAATTAATCCAGAGCTCTCCACTACGGCACGCCTCATCGCCTGCGTTGCGTCAGCGCGTTAAAACCTACAATCAATCCATCAATGCAGCTCATGGTTCTTTTAGATTATTGTCATTCCTTGTTGTTTTTTTTTATTTATTTACACTACTTTCTCCTAAATAAACTTCATTCATTAATGTAACTCGTTCCTACACCCCCTTTTCCAGCCTTTTCCGCCACGAGGAAGTTTGCACACGACTCGCGAATTTTGTTGCAGCAGGATTTGACTGCACATCAACTTTACTGTTATGATATATCAATAACTTTTGTGGGTTATCGCGCAAAAATACGGCACCCGCAGCTGTTGCGCGTAAAAAGCCCTCCCCTCGTGGGAAGTTGCGTGCAGTGGAAGATAAAAAAATCCCTGCAGGCAGCACAAAGTGACACGCACCCCATCCGGGCGGTGAAAGAGCTGAACAGACGCTGGATTGCTGAGCAACACCCAGAGCTGCCCGTCTTCGTCAAACGCCACGTCGTCCGGTGGGCAGGGAACGTCCAGCTTCTGTAGCCGACTCCAGCCGGCTTCGGGCCCATTCCAGGAGAGCAGGAGCACTTCCGGAACCCTGCAGTAGCGTGTTCGGTCAGGGTGCGAGATTATCTCTTATTAAACAACCAGCAGTGTCAGGGCAGCAGAGACTCACCCTTGACATTACGACCACCCTCCCTTATCATGCCGACAGAAGCTGGTCTGTGCATCTTTGCACAACAGCACGGAGAACAGGGACCAGCGCTGACAATTACTAAACACAGGGTGTTGCAATGATAAATTTTTCCTGAGCCAAGCACTTCTTCATCCGAGGTCAAACTTTGCACGAAGATTGCATTTTGTGGCCTATTTTGTTTAACACCTTGATCAGCCTTGCAACGCAGCCTCGGTGTTTCTAGTCAGGTCTTCTCATCCTAAGCGTAAACCCTCCTTACAGTACAAAGAACATGCAACGTAAGCTTGTGTCAGTGTAATTGCGCGAACGAGAACCAAAATAGGCCATGTGGTCTCCTTTTTGCGAAGACAAGTAACATATGAGAGGATCACGGCTAGAATCTCTAATCACCCCACATTTTCATCCGCTAAATGTGCAATCCCTTGTTTGATAAGTGCAACGGAAGGTTAGTTCCTCGCAAATCTTGCAAAAGTGCATGTCACGAAAACACCTCGGGCTCCGTAAAGTTTGGGATAGCATTTCCATTTAACGCAGTGGTTGGCCAGCGAGCTGCACACGGAATGAGTGTGCTCCAAAAGGCGTTCATTTATACACCTGCCACTCTGACCTGTCGGCACGACCGCAAGATCTCGTACGGCATGCAGTACTCCGTGTGTGGCTCCTGGGGCTTCTTTCACTGTAGACCATGCGTGCAAAGTGGCTAATTTGTTGGCTGCGGCGTTATCTTTGATCGCCTTTTTCCCACCCCATGCACATATGAGGTTACATCGAGGTAACTTCTGGCCTTTTCCTGCAATTCGCTCATTTTACAACTAATTTCACTGCGCTGTGCAGCTGGGTAATAGTTGAGCAAGTCTGCTGAACAACTCTGTTGACTTAGTCAATAGACTTAACTGTTGGCTTAGTCAATAGACTAGTCTGAAGTCTGTCGACTTTGTCTGTAAACTAAATCTGCTGATTTAGGTCTGTTTAGAATAAGCCTAGAGTCTGTTTAGACTAAGTCTGTTGACTAAGTCTCTGTACTTAGACTGTTCATTTGGTCTGTTGACTACATCCATTGGCTTAGCCTGTTGACTGTGCTGTCCACGCCTTTCAACATTGTGGGTGACAGGGTGGGACCTTGCCACGGTAAGCTAGCTGTATGGCAGCAAGGGCTGTGCCACGTTTTGCAACTGTCGAGTGAGCCGTGGAGATTAGCGAAGTCCTCCCTGTGTTCCATGTGTATATTCTCAGAACATGTGGTGCCCAGAAGTTAAACTCAGGTCAGAAGCTTCAGCTGCTTGCCCTCTCGATGTTTAGCTGTCTAGGTGAATGTCGCCACAATGGATGAAGAGGCCTCAAAAACCTCATTCTCCTGCCTTGAAGGGTCACCGACTACTTTGAAAAACACTAGAAAAGCATCCACAAATCACAATGTCCACAAATCAGCACTAAAAGTTTCATAGAAGAATTATTGTTCGACCCCTACGTGGTTTGCACGTGTGTCACAGCTCTTGAAGAAGGAAGAAAGACAGTGCAGGCTGGCAGACCGCGTTTTTAGCACCCAACAAATTATGAGCTTTGTGAGCAGCGGTCAGCAACAAAAAAAAAAGTGCCACAGAAGCTACATGCGAAAATGTTGAAACGTTTCCTATCATGTGGATTGGGTATCAAACTTTTTGCTTGGTTAATCCCAATGACATAAGCATGTGTCCAGCTTGACCTAGTTTTATCACCATAAGCTTCGAGATAACACAGCTCCAAAGGCACCTTGAAAAGGTACTGAACCCCAAATAACTTCTTAATGTCTGAAAGATCATACGTCTCGTAGCTCGTTCAGCATTTGTTCGACAGCAAACAATGTGTAGCTTGCTGAAAATAAATAATTTAGGCTGGAATCTCTCTCTCCCACTCCTTTCCTATATTTTCGTGACGTTAAAAGACATGTTGCATAACTTCCAAAACGAGCTGGGGCCCTATTCGTAACCATACTTAATCGTTGTCATCTTCCTGAAAAGATATTCCCATTGGCTAATCAACCAAATTTAGGGCTAAATCCCCAAGGTGCAGTGAATTTCTTCGAAGGAGAATTTGACATCCACCTCAAGTGAGGCTCTGGATAGGCAGTGGTCCCGAGTTCGAATCCTGGACAAAGAGGAATTTTTCTTGAGCTGCGACATTTTTGAAAAAGCTGTACAGCTTTCCACTGTAGCCGTACGGCTGCATTTGAGGCAGATAGGAAAAAATTTTTTTTGAATATTCTCATTGGCTTCCACTTAATTTCGTCACAAAGATTAAAAGCCAAACAAAGAGGGCCTGTTCAAACACCAACTTGGCATGGTGGTGCTACGGTCGGCAGTCACCATCAAGCCCTGTATTCTGCCCTGTATTCCGCCTGTACAGGGCAGTCACCCTGTATTCCGCCAACGCCCGAGTGTTTTCGCGACGTACTGCTGCCCGACAGCACGCGTATAAAATACACACACAACCGACGAAGTTGGTGGCCGTATCTTGCTGTGTAACAATCCCCTTTGTACGCAGACAGGCCTCAATGTGGTGCAAATAATGAATATACAGCACTGATATTTCGAAACAACACAGTGTTTTAGGCAAAATTACTGCTACCAGCACTAAAAGGCTGCAGGGCGACCACTCTCCCAAGATTAAAAAAAAAAAAAGAAAAAAAGAAATGGGAAACAGCACCCTCTTCAGCAACGATATGGAAGGTTTGCAGCCAATCAACAATAAAGAAACAGAGAAATAACCCCGAAAATTATTTGGGGGGGGGGGGGGGGGGGGGGGAGGGGAGAATCAGAAAATTGCGCCCACCTCCCCGCGAGGGGAACCCTGTGTAGATGCGATGCATCGTGGGGTTCACTTGGTGTTTCCGTTGGATTGATTCTGAAATCGCGTGAAACGTGTCGGGAACGCGTATGATTATTATGTTTTATGATTATTATTATGTTTTATGGGCCAATCTTGGTCAATCTCTCCAAGTGGTATGCTTGGGGCTTTGCTGTCGCAACGACCTTTACTCCATCATTGTTGCTGTAAGTGGGAGCTTCTTTTCTTTTATTGCAAGTGTTAATCATTGCCCCATCATGTGTTGTATCAGTAGCTTCTTGACGTAGCTTGAATGAGTCAAAGATATAAGGCGCGTTCGTAGCATTTGATTCTGTCTCGGTTCTGTGGCGCAGTGGGAAGAGCACCATGTACCTCGCGTTCCGCCCACAGGGTCGTGGGATCGAAACCGGGCGCCGCTAACTATTATTTTTTTTTATAGTGTAGGGGGAGGGGCGGACGACAACAACGCCGACGACGCTGCATGGACAAGGCGAGTGAATGAGATGCAGTCGCATTTAAAAGGCAGCTACATTTTTAAAAGGAAGCAACAGCGGCAGTGCAGCAACTGGGAACTCGAAGGGGGAAGCCGGCTCACCCGTCCAGGAGACACGCCAGAGTTGTCTTGAAGGGCTCCAGGGCGATCCGTTTGACGGCCGGTTCCCGGCCGCCTTCTTGTTGGCCGGCGGTGATGTCGAAGCGGTGCAACTGCCGACCCGTCTCGGGGCACCACGTTCGGACTGTGCCGTCCTGGGGGGGTTAATTGGACAACATTCCTGCTGGCTCTGTCCCCTCAACTTGGTTGTCCACTAGCAAATGGAGCAGAGACGGGGCTAGCGTTTTCAACAGAATCTATGTTTCTTTTCATATTGTACCTACTTAAGGGGGGACACTGCTCTGAACACAGCTGCTTTAAATTTTTAAGCAAACTGCGTGAAACTTGCCCATCTTGGCACTTTTTTCGCACTGATTTCTAATATGGCATTATTTTTTGAGTCAGTCAATTAGTTGCCCAGATAATGAGAGATAACTAGTCATTTTTGGAGGAACAATAGACAAAACAGTGTTGGTGATAAAACTGCAATCTTTATACTTTCCATTACTATGAACCCTAATGAGTGCAACGAGAGAATCCGTTTACTGATGCATCGCTTGGAACTAATTTTACAGCTCATTAAACTTTGGTGGCACCAGTGGCAAGGAACCGTTTTGAGTGCCCATTTCAAACACCAACGTTTAATAGGCTGTAAACTTAGTTCCAAGCGGTGCATCAGGAAAATGATGCTCTCAATGCATTCACGAGGGTTCATAGTATTGGAGAGTATAAAGATTGCAGTTTTATCACCAACCCTGTTTTGTCTATTGTTCCTCCAAAAAATGGCTAATTATCTCTCATTATCTGGGCAACTAATTGACTTACTAAAAAAATAATGGCTTATTTGAAATTAGTAAGAAAAAGAGCAGCAAGACTGGCAAGTTTTACACAGTTTACTTGAAAAATTTAAAGGAGCTGTTTTAAGAGCAGTGTCCCCCCTTACAGTGGTTGCGAAGACAGAATACTACCTTGCTCAATTCAAAAGAACCAGCCGATAGTAGCTCACTCGGATCCATTCTAGCCCCGAAAGATGTTAAGAAAAAAAAAACATCTAAGAGATAGGGAAATCGGTTATTTTGCACTACAGTAATGTAATATAAGCCAGCACTAATAACAGTTTTCGGTGCATTGCCTGCACTTTACCCTTTGAGCGACATGAACAAACTTAACTAGAGGCCTCACCACAATCGTCCAGCCATGCTTTTTGGCGGTGGCTTAAATCGGCAGTTACCAATCGCACAAACAAGTTTCAGTTGCACCATAGAAAAGTTGCCCCCCGAAAGTGCTTGGGGAGTCGCAACTGCCTCATCTGTTTTCCTAAATATCTAGATTAAATGTTCAAAGTTTGCGATAGAAGTGGTATCTTCGATATACAGGCAAAGCAGTGTTTTTAATAAACCAACCTTCTATTTTGCTTTCATGGCCCCCATAAACCTTTTGCTGCTGGCACACTTGAGACAACTCGGGATACCACACGCACACACAACCTTTTTCCACCCCCAAGTACACTTGCATTTATTGAGTTGAAGTTTGTTTCCTGAATACATTTCAGAATGCATTCCCTTTTCAACTCACTCTCTGCCACTCCCGAGACAAGTTGTGTAAGAAAAATAACGCATACATGTCGCGGAATCTACCGAGATGTCACATAAGTCCGCAGAACTTGCCAGGTAAATTTTTAACAACAGATGTAGGGCACATTTCTTCATCCCCGTTGTTTCACCTTATCTTGGCAGCACAGCCATGGCGAGTCAGATGCGACAAAAGACGCAGTGGGAATTTCACTGCCTGTATTTTAACTGCCAGAAGCCGCTTCGTGTAATGCATTGTTCTCTAAAAAAAAATCTTACTAAGAAGATTTTCAAACACATGGACATCCTAATTAGTAGCTAATTCTTGCGTTAATTAGTCAAGCATTAATTCGCTTGTTCTGAGCAAATTTTTTTTATAGGATAACAGAATCCCGAATAAAATGTTTACCATAACGACCTGCGAGAATGCCCTCTCCCGAAACATTGCCCACCCCCCTTTAGCAGTGAAATATTCAATTTAATAAAAGACCCCAAAGATCATCCACCGCCTAAAATCAATGGCTTTAGCACCGATGAGTGAACAAAAATCCTCCATTCATGCGCTGATTCGCTCACCTTTTTGCCCTTTCCGCACTCGACCCGAAAGTTTGCCCATCTTGTATTTTTTCCTTGATAGTATCTCCGCAATTTCGGTTGCTGCTGTGGCCGCATTTTTGCACTTCATTGCACCTGACCCGAAAGCTCCCCCATCCCGTATTTTTAACTTGATATCTCTGTACTTTGGGGGGGCATTCTTTTGGAACTTTTGGTGTATGCTCCACAGAGTGTCGTAGTGCATTGCTGCCACACAAATTTCCATAGAACAAACGTGGAAAAAAAAAATCAATAGCGAGTGAGGAACAGCCATAAAAAAAAAATCCCGGGCCTTGTCCACTAAGTGAAACCTGCGGAGGGGCGAAGCATGCAGTGTATAAGTGTATTCTTGTCACCCTGGCGTTTTTGCCCACAGAGATGAAACCGTAGGGGGGTACAGGTATACAGCTGTGCTGTAAAAGTCTCATGTCTTTGAAGCACGAAGCGTTCCAGCGCGAGGCGTAAATGAGTGTCTTGGTGTTTTAGTACCGTGACTACATGAGATGACAGTTATGACTACGACGCCGTGAGACGCCGACAGCCCGGGCCCCTAAGGGGCTTCACCCCTAAACCTCAGCAGTGGAAGGGTTAAAAGGTGCTCTCCCACCCTGGCTACCTGCTCTGCGGCCAATCGGGCGCACTTACCCCAGAGCCAGAAACCAGGAGCTGTGGAGGACCGGGCAGCAGAGCCAAGGAAGTCACAAACCTGGGCACGCAGGGAAGGAGGCACGTTTTGGCTCCCGCAGTGACAATCCAACCCCTCCGCAACCACCGAACACTCACTGGGTGTGTCCCAGACAGAAGTTGCGGATGTTGTAGCAGTTGGGGAAGCACGACACCTGGATCTTCTCGTCGCGGTCCGACACGGCCACAAAGCTGTCTTCGTCCCCGATCACCTGGAGGAGTTCGACCCCCTCGGCACGTGAGAAATGTGTCCATCAGACTAACACTAACTAGGACAAAAAAAGGTCACAACCATCTCCCCCACCACCCTTCATTGAAGAGGGTTACAAACTCCAGATCCAATCATCCAGATGTACTGTCACCAAAAAACCGGCACTGCTGCGTGATGGTGGCTTCACCGTACGGGAGCCCTACCAACAGTAAAATGGAATGCCATAGAAAAAACTTTACCATCCCTTTTCTAAAGGAAGCTGAGAGAGGCGCGAAAGCCTTCTCGCACCAAAACTGCATCAGAAGGGCATCAAAACCTTCGCTTGAAAGTGCGTCCGATCGATCGTCAAACGTTCACAGACCCAAATAGCAAACGAAGAACGAACACAAGCGACAATTTTTTGCACACTAAGTAAACGCATCTAGTATGAACAATCGAAAGGTATACCGATAAGTGGTTTAATTGTAAGCTAGAGGTGTACTCGTTCTTCATGATCGACACGTGCATTGTCTTACCTAGAAACGTTCCTTTTTCGCGATTTTTCAAGTAATTATTTCGACACGACAGAAGCCCGTTTTCACACATGCACCGTGTGTCCAGAGGACTTATCAGAGCTTTTTGCTTGACCGACCGGTCTATGGGGAAATGCATTAGTTTTCTGATAGGACGCCATCGGTTCCACTAAGAAAGCTTTCGCTTTAAAGAATCAACTGGCAAGGATATTAAGGAGGTTGTACAGTGGCACACGTGCGATACCGAGGCCATCCGGAACAGAAGGAACCCCGCATAAGGTGTGGCCCTGGACCCACAAAGGCATAGAGGGAATACACAGGAGTTGTACAGTGTTAGCGAAGGACACAGCTCTGATCAACTGGGTGGGAGGTGTTAAGAACTGGGGAGGAAGACGTACCTCGCAATGATTGTCACTCCAAAGGCTTGTCCCCCCAACACAACCACCAAGCATACTGCGATTCTTTGACCCTCAAAGTCTCCAGGCACTAATTTCTGGCACGCTGCCTGTGAGTGCGCAAAGCCTGCTGCTAACAGTAATAGTCTGTGGTACAAAGTTATTTGTAGCACAGACTATTACTGAAACAGAACTGAACTGAAACAGAACAATTGGAACACCTTTAATGCAAAAGCCCCATATCTGTATGTTTCACGAGACGCCTTGCAAGGTACAGGAAATCAAGCGGTACAAAAAATAGGAGAACACACTGGGAAAGGGAAGCAGCAGCACCGGGGGAGGGCTCTGAGAGAGGGCCACTGTCACATGTGCAGCACTAACCGCCTTGAGAGGTGATGGTTTCGAGGGGGGTGAGCGGGAGGCTCCTGGCGACGGCAAGCAAGAAGAACGAACTTAGGCTGCTGCCCATGGGGGCTGGTCGAGTAGTGAAGGGCGCGGCCTCAAGCTTCAACAGCAGCACACCAACAAGAGGGCCCACTAGGCATTTGCCTTCACATTCTATGAAAGTTTTGTTTCCTTCAAGCAGAAGTCACGCCGCGCGCCCTCCCAGGACACGAATTGAAAGCTGCCCACCATGTCGAGCACCATGGACAGGCGTCCAACGATGCGCTGGCCGGGTGAGCCCTCCGGGTCGTCCAGCCCGAAGGAGTAGACGTCGCCGGAACGGTCCGCCACCAGCACGGTGTCCCGGGTGGCACACATGCGTACTTGGACGCACTTGCCGGCCACACACCTGCAAGAGATCGGGGTGGACCCACAGCACTCACCGCGGCAGCTCGGCAGAATTCAAGGGGCCATGAAGACACGATACAAGACTGGTTCATTAAATGCCAACTTCCCTCAAATTTCACACCTCGGTCAAATTTACTTTGAATGTACAGTGCATGCCACCAAACCAACTGGGACATGAATGATAGCCTCGCGAAATGCATTGTTAGTTAGCTATAAACGTTTAAAATAGCTCCGTCACAAACAACGCTGCAGCTGGCGGCGGATCGCGCAAACAGCCATGAGCGGAAGTGACATTGCAGCCAACCCTACGCTTTTTCCTCCGGCCAGCCAGAAAACCGGCCGAGCTCCGCTGGGCGTGCTTCTCCTAGAGCTGCGGTGAGGACGAAACTTAGCCCACAGAATGTGACCTCAGCCTGGCCGTAATGGCTGCACTCTCCTGAATTTAAGTTACAAAACCTCCAATTTTTGGTTGTGACTTTTGCCGTGGGTACGCGTATTTTAGCTGTCATATTTTGTATCTTGCAGTCTTTTTAGGCAGACTATGCAGAAATAACGTTTTCGGGAGGTCGAAATTTTGAGTGCAGTTGGCCTTTAAACAGACTGCTTTTCACGCATGACAATGACGGCAATTTTATTGGAAACTTCAAATAAATGATTGGATATTAAGAAAAACATATGAAGCAGTGGCGAAGCCTCAGCTACTTTCTGGCGATTTCTCTATGACTTGTCTTCAGACAAGCTCCCTTCCTGAAACAAGGGTTCCAGTGACATTTCCTCCTTTGACAATGTTTTGTGATTGTCTGTTACAGCAACACGAATAAGCACCTTTAGTGTGTTACAAAATATATTTGCTCGCTAAAGACCAACAGTCAAGCAACAAACATTCACTTAGTCCTTGCATGCCTTCATGTTTCTCTTTCGCTTATTAAAAGGAAAATTCAAAGAAATGTAAGGATTTTCATGGGTCTGTAAAAGTTCAAGGCCTTGAAGGCAAGCATTTCAAATTTAAGGGTTTTCAAGGACTCGCATGAACCCGGTCACAAATTCCAACAGCCCATCCCCCACAAGGAGCTTTAGATTTGCGAAGTGGGGGTCTACCGGGTGGCAGGCAGTGGAACGCAAGGCCACCAACCCATAACTGGGGAGGAGACACAAGGCAGACAGGAGCAAAGCAAGCGCTTCACCGGAACCTCCTGCAAACCCCTGGCCCCAATCTGTTTGATATCCCTGCTACACGGGCGACATGAAGGCCTTTGAAACGAATGTCATTTGACTTAAATGCCACCTCTGGGCTGCTAAACAACCTTTTTCAAAGGCATTGGTTTGAAATGCCACTCGAGTCAAAGGAGCACCACTAACGGCCTCTGAGGTTCTCAGCGGCATTTGAAACGCGAATGTTTGCACTGTTGGGTGAAGTTTCTGCAAGCCGTATTAACAAAAATAATTATCCACAAGTAAAACTTTGCTTTTAAGGAGCACGCTTTTAACGATTTTTTTCATGTTTTTGTTTTCTATTACTCTGTCTACGAGTACACGGTAACATGGTACTCTCAGCACCACCGGCGCGGCAAAAAAAAAAAAAACTGCCTATTTTGCGCATGTTTTGCGCGTGTGTGTAGGTTATAACCAATTCTATCACTCACAAAGGTGTTTTTTGGCATGAAGGCAAAACTTTTTGCCAAGTTACGAGCACGAAACTGGGCATCAGTGGCGACACCAAAGCATGGCAAGTGAATGCGGAAACTTTCAAGTGCCTTTGAGAATTGCTGTGTAGACCGGCGGAAGTCCCTGCAGTTCAAATGGCGTTTCAAATTTCAAAGGCCATTTGTATCAAATGTCCTTTCAATCGCTCAACTTGTGGGCAAGTCGGTACTCTATTCCACTCGCATAGAGCGTAAAATTTTTTGACGACAGACAATAAAAGGACGACACAGATTGATTGATTGATTGTAGGGTTTAACGTGCCGACGCAACGCAGGCAATGAGGTGCACCGTAGTGGAGGGCTCCGGATTACTCTTAACCACCTGGGGATCTTTAACGTGCGCCGAAATCTCGTACACATGGGCGTTTTTGCTTTTCGCCTCCATCAGAAAAGCGGCCGCTGTGGCCGGGAATCGAACCCGCAACCTCGGGCTCAGCAGCGCAACGCCTTAGCCACTGAGCCACTGCGGCGGGTAAGACACAGACCTGCCATCCCACTTTGGTGCCACACAAGCCACCCGTGGGAACCACACTAACGATGGTGCCAGCTTCTATTTGTCCTAGACACTGGTGCGTTGCCACGTCAAGGCCCAAAACAAGGTTCAAAACGGGAGCTCACCTTTGGGAAACGGCCACCCAGTCACCACAGCTCCTCCGCTTCCAGACAAGGAGTCTCTTGCTGTGGGTCACCGCCATAAAATAGGTCGAACACGGCGAGAAGTTGGCACACGAGAACCCGGGCTCCGCTTGTTTGCCCGCCGCTGTGCTGTTCTCATCTTCGTCGCTAGAAACAGGTGGGGAAAAAACACAGAAATGCCGTTTCTCCTTTCGCAAAACACAGCCTGTTTCTCGAGAGCCCCAGCGCTTGACAATGCGGCAGGATAATTAATAATTACCTGTCCTAGCTACATGCAGCCTGGGGATCCTCTGGAATGGTGAGCCGCACTTTTTCAAAGCCACTGCAACGATAAAAAGGAAAATAGAATTATGGCCCGAGGGTTTGGTGCCATCCAGTCTGTTTCCATCTAACGTACCATTAAAATCAGTTTGAAAACTACTTCAGGAGCACTGAACCATAGCAACGATAGTGCAATTGCATAGCACTTTCTAACATTTGCAAAAAATGATTTTACTCAAGGTTTTTAAATGCGGAGCATTTCTTAGGCTCGCGATGTCACTCGTCGATGTTGTCGGCACCGTCCACACGCTCACTGCGCATGCGCGTCGCGTCAAGGCGCAGGTGCGCGTCTCTCCCCCATACCCTCCTCGCTCTCAACAACAGGTGCGGCGGTGCGGGAGGAGCGCATGTACCCCGTGCGCTCCGTCGCTCTCAACAACAGCTGCGGCGGTGCAGGGGGAGCGCGTCTGTGCGCGCATGCGTCGTAGCTACCCGTGCGCTGCGTCGCGCTCAACAGTAACGGCGGCAGGGTGTGTACATGTGATAACGGCGTGGTGGGTGCGTGGAAAGTTCGCGCGCTTGTGTACGGAAGTGTGCGCATGCGCGTCTCTCCCCCGTACTCCTCTCCCTCGAACGCGGGCGGTGTGTATATAAGCGGCGGAGCGCGCGTTCGGAATTCAGTCAAGGGCGTCTTTGCTTGGCTTTCGCTTGACGCTTCGCTTGACGGCACCAAGCAATAAAGACAGACTTTAACTTTACACTCCTTGCCTTTGCTTCTCCTTCATTCAATAAATAAGAATAATAAAGACGAAATAACAATTAAGCATTCCCAAACCATACCCAATTACGCAACATTCACGCGATACCCCCACCACTCTGCGACGCATTTACTCGAGTTCCCCCCGTGGGAAGATGCGGGCAGGTTTTTTCACCCTCTGGCATCTCCACGAAGTGTGCTATTGCCAGTGGTTCAATGTGTGAGTTTCGGCCTGATGCTCGGAGTCTAGCGAGCCCCATACATCCCATACACACTCCTTTTGGCAACTGGGCAAGTCATTGATCAATGCAATGCATGGGACCATTCAAATGCCTTCTCAGTCCAACTATAAAGAAGGCCAAACGATGTAGACCTGGCTTTAAGCGGCCATTGAGACAGCATTGCAGGAAGCATCGCCGACATTTCAGCCCCACCGAACAGACTTCCAGAGGCTGCCATTTTACACACCCAATCACTGGAATACTATCCAAGGATCATCTCCTCAAAGGATGGTTTCAATGTGTTGAGCATCAGCCCGGGGATCTCTCCCTCGTATCGCGCATAATGTCACTGCGATTGCTATGAGCGCAGTCACTGGCTCTGCCTGGCAATAGGTCACAGCTTCTCTTTTAGCAGCACACATGCACGCTCTGCTTACTTCCGATTGCATTCATGTTCCTTCTTGCATCCACCGCACCAAACACAATATCGTATTTATCTCCGTATGCAACACAAAACACAACCTTGCGCACAGCTCGTGTGAAAAGCGGTAGCGATTGACATTAATCCCTACAAGGATGAGCTTCAGTTCTAGGAAGCCCGGTTTTAAGAAGGAATGCTTTACCAATACCCCATTACTTGTTCAAAAAGAATGTTAGCACGTTTTAAACACCAGTAGTATAACCTTGAGATATTTGTCGATTTTCCATTCCTGCTGCAGTGGCTGCTTTTGAGATGGAGGTGAAAAGCAAGAACGCCCCTGTGTCAAGGGTTATGGCACATATTGAAGATGCCCAGATTGCCAAAATTATTCCAGAGCCCTCCACTACGACACACCTCATAGCCCAGACGTGACTTCGGCACGTTAAACCCGCAGAATTTTGAATTTTAATATTTGGTGATAATTGAAAAAGCTTTCGACCGTATTATTCATGCAACCTTAACGGCAGAGCTTGAACACCGTCACTTACTTCCAAGGAAATGAACCTTTTTCGAGTACTGATACTCCTAGTAGCCTCCACGACAACTAATAAGTGGCAGTTAGGCACGCCCCCCCCCCCCCCCCTCCCAAAAGTATAAAAGTATTGTTGTCGGAAAACTCGTGCACAAAGCCATCTCGTCCTGCAGTCCCTCCCACACCCACCTGCCACCCATACCTTTCACATGAATGCCACAGAGCAAGTGCACATGCTCAAGACTAATTGGCAGCAGTTGGAGAAATGCCTCTTCCTTTACTTCTTTTAAAAATTTTTTTCATTCCCTCACTGGTGAATTTGTGCGTTCAGCGTTGCCAGCCTCAAACGTCTTCGCCCCTTTCCTTCGTAATCAGTTTTTTGTCTGCATGTACAAACTCACCACGAGCTGTCGAAAAGGAGAAAATAAAAACGTGCAACGCCCTATAGCATAGCCGCTCTCCGAGCGGCAAGCTGAGGGTGCGTGCACTCTTTTGCTTATACTGCCCGAGGCAACTGCCAAGAATGGCGGACGGGCAGCCCACGCATGCGTAGATCGCTACTGGAAAAAGGTTCATTGTCTGGCCATAGCCTGTGGTTCGCTCTGCTAAAACCTCATTTCGAATACTGTCGTCAACGCGTCAAAATAAATATTTTTAACATCCGAATTAAAACCTACGCACGAACCAAACCTGTATTTTGTCTGTGTTGTTCCTTCAACATTGCAGTGGATGGTATACGCACGAATGATATGGCCATGCGAATAATATGGCACGTATTTCCTGTTTCCATTGCTTCTCTCGTACTTTAAATACCTACGTTCTTCGTCAGGCTGTTCTCCCAAAAAAGAATGTACTTTATGGCAATGCATTCCTGTATGTCTGCACATGATTAGCTAAAGCAACATATCAGTTGCCGCGGTGGCTCAGTGGCTAAGGAGTTGTGCTGCTGAGCACGAGGACGCGGGTTCGATTCCCCGCGGCGGCGGCCGCTTTTCTGATGGAGGCGAAAGGCAGATGCGCCCGTGTGTACGATATTTCGGCGCACGTTAAAGATCCCCAAGTGGTCCAAATTAATCCGGAGCCCTCCACTACGGCGCGCCTCATCGCCTGCGTTGCGTCGGCGCGTTAAACCCTACAATCAATCAATAGATAAGGCAACATCTCAAGTTTGCCTTGTCCAATCTTATTGTCTTCAGCATCTATGTTCTCTTTCGCTGCACGTTTTCGCAGTGAGCAGACGATTTCAGTCGGAAGCTGTAAACAGCTCACGGGCTGTAAACTTGATCTCTTATTTTATTACTATTTGTTTTATGTGCTGCACTACGTTGGCAGAGGAGCGGTCCACATAACGTCAATGTCTTTTCGACACATATCCGCAACGCCCGCCCACGAACGCACATGTATGCTCACTACGCGTCCTCTTACCTGTCTTTCGTCTCGTACAGGTACACATGATCGGGGCACACCAGCGCGATTCTGTTGTTGCTGCAGCGTATCAACGCCATACTTTTATCCACTTTACGTAGCTATAACCCTTTGTCAGCACCACGGACGCGAGCGCATTACTTATTAGCAGTCACGTATTGACAGTTTCTCTCTGCTACAGAGCGGCCATGTGGTTTTCGCAGTTTTCGTCAGGCGCCGGGACCGATGATGAGGATGACAATGTCTAGAGAAAAACAAAAAAATAAGCGAACTACTTTTGTAAAGTTACTTTTAATAATATTTACTGTTTTGATTTAAATAGGTATCGTTTGTGTAGTTATAACAAGCAGACAAAAATGTTGCGCAGTGTAAGTTTCGGTTTCGATTGCTTTATTTTATGGGTTACTTTAAACCATCGTGGGTTTTTGTGTGGATTGGCCGCTGTTATTCTGTTTTTCGTTTATCATGTTTATCTGCTGCACCTAGATACAACACCGTAAACTAGCGATATAGATCAGATTCCGGAGTTTTATTTATTTAGCTCGCATTTCCAGCTCTGCCACCACGGAGTAGCGCGGTTGTCCCGCGGGAAGCGTAAGGAAATTTATTTACTTCTTCCCGTAGCAGGGACTCCGGAACCGTGGTGGCAGTGGGGGCAATCGCCCCCACAGGTTCTAAAGCAGGAAGGGCATGCCCATACACTGAAAGCGGTTTCAGAATGGGGGTTTGGGGGAGGAAAGAACTGAGAGAGGAGAGAAGGAGGCTCACGCCGAAAAGGAATACATCGCATTGCCGTTCGCCCGCTACTTTGAATATGCCACCCCGAACATTTAAAATTCTCCACCTATTGCGGTCGTTAGTTGTAGGCGCCATTTCAACGGTCGTAAAGTTGCAATATGGCCATTGTACGACTGTTGTCATCAACCAAAGCATATATGTTTTGATTGATGACAACGATTGATGATATCGGGCGGCGGAAACAGTGCCGGTGCCCGAAGAACTGGGAGAAATGGGGAATCGCCTGTATGAATAACGGCGGCTCGCGCACCCCTTGGTCTTCCAGCGACATCCGTGAAAGACACCCTGTTCCAAGGGCGTCATGCGAAGTTATGTAGAAGCGCCTTCCCAATATTATCTTTATGCCTTCCCATACCGAGTTCAACCGAGTAAATCTGTCGTTGTTCACCTGCACTGTGTGGCAGAATCACTGCAAAATCGCGCAATTTATTTTTAACCTAAAAGGGTCTACTTCTATGTGTCACCTGGTGCTGCTAAAAAGGATCGCGCCCCCGACAGGTACGTGCGGTGGCGTGCTGGGACCGACCCAGCAGCTGTGTTGCACATGTCTGCCGGAGGTGGCGCTGGGTGTCGTGACAAAGTGATGGGGCATGCGTGGTCAGCGGAGAAGAAACAGAAACTATGTGGCACATAGTGTTGGAGTGAGATAGTATCTATCCAAATCTACATGAGGGAAATATTCGGCTTCTAGAAGCTGTAGGATTTAAGGGTAGCACAGAGGGAGTTAACATCAAGGCCGAAGAGGCGACGAAAAGATTAGAATGCTGGCGGACGAAAAGCAGAAAGCGGTATGTACATATGTGTCCTGTTAGACCTGTATGTATGTATATACGTATCCTCTCCTTACCTCTATCATCCCTGTTCCCCATTCCCCACACCCCCCACACCAGCAGGCCTTCCGGTGTCCACCCTTAGGTGAGATAAACTACGCCTGCTGGTGGTCTTTTCTTTCCTTGTTAACAATAAATTCGTTCATTCATTCATTCATTGCCTAGGACAGCTACACCTGTGACAGAAAAAAAAAAGTATGTTGTGCCTGCCCTAAGAGTGGCGGTAGTATTAAACGAGGAGTATAAAACATAGATTTATTAGTCTTTTTGGTAAGATGACACGTCAATACCCCCACTAGCAATCAATCAAATCCGTGTCACCGCTGTCCGGTGCCTATTGGCGACGAGATGTTGAGTGGCGCTCCCTGGCTCCTGGCGTCAGCTTAGGTACTCGCGCTGCTGCTGTCTGCTGCATTCCGCTTGTGAGGGACAGCAGTTCCTGTACTAGAAATCGCCCGCTTTGATGCTGTAGTGCATTAAAAAGCGTATTTTCAGTAATTCAGTTATTTTACCAGCTTCTCACACATCTCAATTATTTCAAGCTGCATTCCGCACAAGTTTACCATGCACGAGGAGAGAGAACAACTTTCTTCAGAGCATCAGTCAGAAGATCATGTGTAACTCGTTCTTTCTAGCGTATTTGTGAGGTTCAGCGCTCAGAGCTCCACGATAAGTATTCGAAATGCGTAGGCTTCCCTAAAGTATTTTTGAGATGCTCTTATGAAGACCCAACCGTGTAATGCTACGCACCAAGCAGCGGGCCCCTACACGCGCATCGCGCAGTAGGAAATAAAACAGCTGTATTCTATTTCTTTCGTTGTCGTTGACTTGTATCAGATGAATGTTTTTTTCTCTGCCCAACGCATTCATTTTTCTGCACCGTCACAAACGCCTTATTAGAAGGTTTGGGGATGTTTGGTAGGCTCACAAGTTCACGTGAATATCTCCTTCAGGCTGTATGGCATACATTCTCTTCTTCACAAATTTTGCTTTCGTTATGGCTGCGTGCAGGAAGGTGCCTATCCGCAACGTCAGTTGTTTGTTCACATGCAAATGCAATGAGAAGGTTTGTGCCACACCACGCGGCGAAACGGCGTAGACAACGATGTCCAGAGTACTCGAAGGCGGTTTTTGTGCCTTAACTGACTCTCACGCCGAACGGTTATGACATGATCCCGGTGTTGAAGACTTCATATACTCGCTAATAAATCCAATAAATTGCATACGTCCCGGTTTCCAGTATAACAAGAATCGAAACCGAAGAATCGAAACTGAACAGGCTGCTCTTTATTGTTTTCCACCCCCTTCAGGCGCAAAGAACAAATCCTGGTCTAATCTCGATGGCTTTCCATTAGTTAAAGAAAATTACTCTTGCTCTCTTGTTCTGAACTGAGGACCCCGCCACTGACCAGTTCAATTTTACTGCTAAATAAAGTTTTCTCTTCCTCCTCCTCTTCAGTGCAGTTTTACTATAAAGGATATCTGCATTGGGAAGATATGGCTGCGGGAAATGTACCGTAATTATCCCTAGTAACACTATAGGTTACACTATGTAACACTATGTAAAAATACAGTAACACTATGTTTAGACGTCTGAACAAACATACTGTTACTGTATTTTTACCGCACGCGAGACTAGCATGCGTGCATTCGTGTGTGTCCGCGTGCGTGCGTGCGTGCGTGCGTGCCTGATAAGGCGGAAACATTGATCGATCAATTGATTGATTGATTGATTGATTGATTGATTGATTGATTGATTGATTGATTGATTGATTGATTGATTGATTGATTGATTGATTGATTGTAGGGTTTAACGCGCCGACGCAACGCAGGCGATGAGGCGCGCGTTAGTGAAGGGCTCCGGATTTATTTTGACCACCTGGGAATCTTTAACGTGCACCGAAATCTCGTACACACGTTCGTTTTTGCTTTTCACCTCCATCAGAAAAGCGGCCGCCGCGCCGGGAATCGAACCCGCGACCTTGTGCACAGAAGGCGGAAACATGTTATGGCGGCGCACCTGCAGAAATTATACGTAAATCGACTAGCACATAGATTCTATCCGTACTGGTTTTATAAGGACAGGAAAGCAGTAATGAAAAATGTGGGTGTCATTCCGAAGTCCAAGTGATTTGGCTTACACTTAACAAATATCAGATGAGGTTGAAATCACGATTACTTTGTGGATGAAGCGGCTATGGCGCCATGCACTGCATACGAGTACAGCCTTCGAGCTTGAACTGATATTTGGTATCGTGCTCAATTGCCCACGTTTTGCTCAATAAGCCTCCATACTGAAGAAGCCTGGTATAAAATCAGCACGCTTTTTGCGGCCCATGCATAGGACATATGGCAACATGACAACGCAAAGTGATGTGATACAATACTTTCGAGCGTTCGGCAAGGTTACAAAACTGTTTTACCATCTCCTTAGGTATACGATTACCGGGAAAATGCCGTCGGCCAAAGCCGGCAACCCCGGAGGCCTGGGATTTGTTTTCGTCTTGCATTTTCGCTTTGTCAGTTATTAGCAGCTGGCTGTTACCTTTGTTAGAAAGATTGTTCGATAAAGGAGCTGACGCTCCGACTCTTCGCGCTCCGCACGGGACCGGCTTCCCAAGGAATGGGGAGACTCCGGCAATGTTTCTCCCGGAGCGGTATCAAAAACTGAGCTTTAAATCACGTCTTGAGCTAGGGTATGCGGTTTGAAGTCTTTCATTGTGATAAAAGGTTACTACGCACACGCGGAATCTAGTGCAGACAAGCATCAAGAGTCAACCGAGCGCAAAGAGCAGGGAGACCCGCCGCGGTGGCTCAGTGGCTATGACTAGCCTCACTAAAGTTTATTTAGTGACGCTAGCTACGGCGTTGCGCTGCTGAACCCCTAGGACGCGGATTTGACTCCCGGCCGCGGTGGCCGCTTTTCTGATAGAGGCGAAAAGCGAAAACGCTTGTGCATGTATTCGAGATTTCGGCGCACGGTAAAGTTCGCCTGCAGGGGGTCAAAATTAATCCGGAGCCCTCCACTACGGCGCGCCTCGTCGCCTGCGCTAGGTCGGCGCGTTGAACCCACACATTCAATCCAGAAATAGCCGGGAGAGCGAGCCCGTGCGAAGCAGACGACAAATGCGAGAACTCCCAAGGCGACGTCATGGAGACCTAGGGTGCCTGGATGAGCGCGCGTGGAGCAGGGTGGGATCACGTAATCCAACTTAGCACGTCACACCAGGGTACTTCAGTTGAAAAACCCTGATCACACACGACGACGTGCCCGACGACGTGCCAGTTCAGCGCGTCGCTAACCCTGTGCGCGCGTTACCGCAAGATGGGTGCACCGTCGAACAGCTGTGGTGTGCGGTGAAGCCAACTCTTTTCGCACAGCGGACAGGTCATGACAAGCCCCAGACTCGCTGACGCTCTTGAACCGGCTGAATCCGGTTTCCGGTGCTTCGTATCTCCGAACACACGCCGCTCGTCGAGATCTCCAAATCCCTCCTCTCTCAGACTCAGCATGCTGGCTTCCACGGGACCGGGATAGAGAGTGTTCATGTGCGGCGTGTGCGTCTGTACTCTTTCGTGCCGTGTACGAAGCACCGAGAAAGCTGAGTGACCGTTGGCACTGTGATTATAAATCGCTTCAAGCGCCGCTCACTTGTTCTTCAGCATCGGATCATGCTGGCACTCTGTATGCTGTAAGCACGCTTACGGACTGCTGTACCTGTATCGTCATTTACGTTTTAACGCGAAAGTGTTTTATTCCCGGATACATAAAGATATCAGTGACGTCATATCCGTCACGGAAGTGACGTCAGTACAACGGAACAAGCGGCCTGTAAAGGGTGCACCCCTGCACATAGGGTCTTCTTTCGAGGAAGCAACCTTTAGTACTAAAGAGTACGTTATACTTCGGGTTGTTCGTTTTCGGGTTTTATACTTTAACACGAAAGTGTTTTATGCCAGTATACACCAAGATTTCACTGACGTCATATCCGTCACGGAAATGACGTCAGTACACCTTTGCAGAAGCGACCCGCCAGGAGGACGTCGCTCGTCAAGCACACCCACAAGACAGCCGCCGACCCGCAAATCATGCTCAGCTCCAGATTTCGCTCCACATTTCACTTTCGTGGTTTACCGTTTCCTATGGAAGAGAAATCAATCACAGCCTTTTTTTATTTTTTACTCTAGGCTCTCTCTCGTGGTCGCATGAGGCGAACTCTACTGCATTATCGCTCGTCCATTAGGCTACCACGGTGTTGGCGGAGGTAGGCCCTGGGACGCCTCCCCGATTGCAACAGCGGTTACCTTTGGATGTGCACGTTCTTCGCCCAAGCGAGAAAATTATACCCACTCTCTTCGAAAGAAGACGGACCAAGACGCTGCTGTCGGCTCCAATGACGCGGTAAGCTACCATGCTATATTCTTCCTTTTCTGCTAATACAGCTTAAGGTTTCGCAATTAATTTTTCACATAAACCTGTTAGGGAGCGAACTAAATAGACAGTGTCGATCTCCTCTCCCGGCAGCCGAAAAAATTTCAAAAAATATTTCACCCGCCATTCGCCTCATAGTGTTTCTCGGAATCCGCGTCTTCGTTTGCGATTTATTTCCCTCCAACAGTGCAATATGCTGGCATCGAATATGCGCCAGCCCAGCATTCTGAACAGGTACCTTATGCATGTTTTCTCTTCGTTTAGAAATTAGAATGAGCATATCGGGACGACACTCCTATTCTCCGTTTTACGACGTAGGCACAAATTTTCCTTGAACATTGAGCACTCGGTCATTATATATTGTCCACCATCACCGGTTACCTTAGTGCCATTGTATTTCGTGAAGTGGTGCTCGCGTTCAGGAAGCAACGATGTCTAAATTGCCTTTTATAGGTATGACTCACAACGACTTTATTGATTTTGCAACGTATTGCAGTGTGTGTCAATTTTGGTAGGTGCAGATCCGTGCAGGTCACTGCAGCCACGATTTAAGATGAAGAAATGACAAAAGGAAATAGGCACGCCGCACATTCATCCTCCCCGCTCCAAACTGTGCACACGAGACCGAAACCAGTGCTCATGGTACTTACCTTTTCTTCTCAGAAATGTTTTACAGTTGAACCTCGTTATAACACTGATATACTGGCGAATTATCGGGTATAGCGAATTAAAAAAGCGCTTTATTGGTCACGCCTCATTTCAGCGATACTCATTCTTTTATAACGAAAGTGAAACTCTGATAGCCATATGCGCACTATCGGTTATAACGAAGAAATATTTTACCGGTAGGCTGAGAAGCTATTTGGAAAAAAATTACGCCCACCTCCCCTCGCGGGAACCCTGGTGTGATGCGACGCTGAAGGGGGTTCCGTTGGGTGTTTCCGTTGGGTCGATTAGTCGAATTGCGTGAAACGCGTAGTGAACGTGAATTGCGTTCCAATCACATCGTTAGGTTCCACGCGAGGGGATGCGGGCGTAATTTTGAGCATAATGAGAGACGTTGTTGTTGTTTTCGTTTAGACGGAGGCTGCTTCGCGTCGCCGGAGCTCGGCGTCGGCAGCACGCTTCTCCGCATGGCAGCGGCGTGCAGCGCACCCGAAGGAGAGGAGACCGCGGAGAGAGAGAGTACTGCACATGCGCACAGCGCGCAGCGCAACCCACCGGCGGAGTGAGAGTGCGCTGCGCCACGCGCCCGCAGATGTTGGGCGAGAGTGTTCGCTATCGGAGAGAGGAGAGGGGGTGAGCGGAGGAGAGACGCAGCTGTGCGGACGCGGACGACGACGACGACGGACGCAGGACAGGGCCGCCGGCAAGAGATGCTCGTCTCAGCGTCGCATCTAAAAGTCGCGGAGCTCGAAACTGTAGAAAAGGCCCATTTGTTCGCTGCCATTACGGAAAACTTCATCCTGCTCAGTGCTGTGAATAGCCAACAGACAAAGATCACATCCTTCCTTTAAAAAATAGGAACGCCGGCCTGTTTCATCAGGTGAACTTTGTTCTTTTGTAATCTCCCGTTTCATGCTATCGTACATTGAGCTTGAAATGCCACAAGGAGGAAGATAATAGTCACCTTGTTTATAGTGAGTTCGAAGATTAAAAAAATGCGTTTTTGTATCAAGGATTTTTGTGGGGGCCAGATTACCGATTGGTTGGAACCGATTTTTAGCTACACTGTTACAACAAATATCGGATATAACGAAATGAATTACTGTCCCAATAGTACCTCATCATAACGAGGTTCCAGTGTATCTGTGCTTCCTTTAGAGTAGACTGAGCAATTGTTTCTTGCAGAAGCACAAGCTGAATAACGATGCCTTGACAGTCACGCTTCTCAATCAAGTGGATATGGGTTCAGACCGACTCATGGTAAGCGAAAACGAGTCAAACACACTTGTTATGAGACCAATTACGCGTATTTATAGCGCGATGTATAAATGTATATATATTATAATGACTCCAGAAACTTCGGACATTGCTTCGGATACGAAAGCTGGGACGGAGCGTGAATCAGCAGCTTTCGTTGTCCTCTCGAGCTTTTGCAATCTTCGACGCATCGCTCCATCGGTAATGTCAATTACCTAACACAGCGTTTTATCACCGAAATAGAACACTGATTTAGCCATCTCCAAGTAGTTTCATACACTACAGAAATGTGCCATTGTACGCTTAAGATATTCAGAATATATTGAAAATGCTTTTTTATTTTCTAGAAATGAACAGGGCGTAAAAAAATTTTCCATAAATACAATAAAAGTACACTCCCCTAAACACATTTCGAGCAGTACTGTCATAAAAAGCATATCAATATACTCCGAATATCTTTGGAATATGTTTCAAATCCGTTTTGTATACTTGTGTAATGACCACGGTAGAGATACGCCATAAATACAACAAAAGACCTAATGAAATTATCCTGTAATTTTATTAAAATACAACACTGCAGAAGGTAATTTAGGTTGGCTGAGTTTTCAGATACACGTGAAGCCTATCTAAAATTCTGCTTACACCGGGTTTCTAACGAATAAAATTTTTGTCCTTAATGTTTTAAAAAAAATGATGTTAAAGACTGAAGACAATATGTTCGCGCACTGCACGGTTTAAGGCAGACAAATAAAGTCCGAACTTCTAGGCAGACACCCTGCGTGCACATATATGTAAGCGATTGCGTTCCAGCGCATTTGGAGGGGGCAGGGGGCTGAAAATGCCGGACGTAGCATATTTAAATTGCACCAAAGACTCAAAAGTGATCGTACTATTTTCAGCCTATGGCAGCCACACCAAAGTTTCGTTACCAGTCACGTCAATATGTTTAAATTTTGGTACGATTTCAACATTGGAACAGTGATTTAGCCTTCTGTTTCCATCACGGAGCAAGAATAAAATTTTTGCTCCGTGGTTTCTATATATTCTTGCTCCGTGGTTTCCATTTTATGTCGTAGGACCACAATACGGAGAAGCATCCGCATCGTGCGTCCAGCTACAGGTGTAGCATCCACACATTCCATATGGTCTGGGAGTGCCAGAATAACCCAGACTTGAAACCAACTCCCAGTCCTACGTACGAGCAGCGGGCCGGGGAGTGAGCTTGCCAGCTCTGACCCGACTAGGCAGTTATGGGTGACCGAAAGGGCGAAGACGGTGGTAGAACCAACGGAGTCCTGGACTAAGGACCCCGCCCACCTACCAGCTCTTCAGTTGGATAAAGTTTTTCCTCCTCCTCCTCCACACAAAGCCGCAGCCAATACTCTGATGGAAATACGCTGCGTTTGCGGGCTGTGCCGAAGAAAATCTTCAAATTTAATTCAGAAGAACAAAGATGCTCGCTCGTGTCACCACGAGTGGTCTGAAAGGTTTGCGTGGCTTTCTTATGACTTTAAGCGCGTGCAGCAGCTTTCTTCCACGAGTGCCGTGAGACACTCGCGGAAGTAGGAAGTAGCACACGAGCTCTCTCGTTTTTGACGACGGGCTTCCAGAAGTGGAAGAAGGGTGCTGAGAGGATGCAACGCCACGAGAAAAGCCAATTCCATGTTGATGCTATAAACCATAGGCGGAGGCTACGGGGGTGAAGCGAGCCCCCTTTAGTGTTTCCCGGAGGGGGCTCTGCCCCCCACCTCGGGCGATGCTGATCCCTTTCCCCCCTCTACTCCCCCAAGTGTCATTATCAGTGCTTCCAGTTGACATTTCTTTAGAGGTGCCTCTACCGTGTCACTTGTTATTGGGCCTGAATGTTTAATGCATCATCGAAGTGGCGCAGACGTGGACGGCATATTTACATATTTTACATTTATTCCTTCGAATTCTTTCCATGAAAAGACAAGCGCACTAGAAACGCACTAGAAGCATGTATGTATTGTGAGCGCGTATGTCGCGTCGGCACAGCATCGACACTCCCAGGGACTGTTCGTACAATCTGGGCAATCTCCTGCATTGCCTCCTCGCAGTAACATTATCATCCTCATTAACAATACCCAATCCTCTTCGCTCGTGCATCATCATCATCGCTCTCGGTACGGTGTTGGGAACCGACTGGATCGCCGAATAAACGTCTCGGTTCACCCGTTGCTCAAGGGCCTTACAGTATGTATGTATGTATGTATGTATGTATGTATGTATGTATGTATGTATGTATGTATGCACGTATGTATGTATGCATGCACGTATGTATGTATGTATGTATGTATGTATGTATGTATGTATGTATGTATGTATGTATGTATGTATGTATGTATGTATGTATGTATGCATGCACGTATGTATGTATGTATGTATGTATGTATGTATGTATGTATGTATGTATGTGCATGATGATAGGTACATTTTATCGTCATCATCATCATTGGCTGCCAGTCAAGGGGGGCTGAGCCCACCCTGGGAAAATGAAAACTCTCCGCCTATATGGGACCCACAAGTTTTGAACGCGGTGTGGAGACGGCCCTGCGATGGTGGGGGCTGCTCATGTACGGCAATGGTGGCACAAATATCTTCGGATTCGGGATCGCCGCTCAGCTCAGAAAGATTTATTTTTGTCAAATGTAAAATATCACCATCATGAACACTGAAGACGAAGAGCAAGAAGATCTGCTCCTCGTGGCGCGAGCGCGCGATCGGAATTCTGGCAGCCATTAAAGAAAGGATTCCGATGGTTCCCCGGTCTCTCTCGTGTTTACAAGTGGTGCCGTGACCAGGATTTCTACCTCCACGCCACGAAAGCAAGCAGCCTGCCTTGGAGCAGCGTAGAAGACGGAGGCGCCGGAGCAGCTGATCGACCTGGTCCAGACAACGAGGAGACCCCCGCGGAATCAACGGGATCCGCCGAGCTGACTGAAACGTAAGAGGACTTCCGACAACCCTCTTCCAAGATGAGCAAAGAGATAGTAACAAAGAAGAGGAGGGCGATACGCGCGCAAATTACGCAGCTAATCAACGCAGCCGAACAGCAGATAGCAGAGAGAGCCGAAAGGACAACGTTATGCTCCACGCAAGCACAGATCAAGGGAATGGAAGCGCGACTTAAAGAAGCAAATAACCAAATGGAGCAATATTTAACAGACGAAGTGGCGGACAGTGAATTTGAAAGAATCCTTGAATACGACATGAAAATATTGGCTATACTCTCGAAGCTTGAAATGAGCATTGTGGAGTCCATCCCAAGCAACATAAATAGCCCGCCGATAGCACCAATCCCACAGTGCAGCGCAAGGACAGATGAATGGGAGTTGGTCAAATTGCCAAAGCTAGAGCTTATAAAATTCGACGGGAATATGCTTGAGTGGAACAGATTTTGGACACAATACAAGTCATCAGTTCACGACAGGCCTAACATGAGCAAAGCTCAGAAGTTCAACTATTTGATGGCGTCATTAGACGGAAAGGCAGCTGCTGAAATAGAAGGCTTACAGTTTTGCGCGGAAAAGAACTACGATCATGCAGTCCAATTGCTATTGGAAGCTTATGGAAGACACGACAAATCGGTGGATATTCACATGAACGAGCTGCTAAACATTCGAAAAGTGAAATCAATAAAGGATATTGAAGATCTTCGACGGCTGGTCCAGGCGGTACAAGTGAACATGCTCGCCCTTGAATCCCTAGATGTAAAACCCGAGTGCTATGCACCAATGCTAATGCCAGTGTTGAAGAGGGCTATTCCAGCAGAACTGTCAGTAGAGTTCAAGTTGAAGGAGTTGTCGCAGAACACACGGAACAGGGAAGAAAGACAGCAAAACGAGTCAACAGGAAAAAAAAGCGCAGAAGAACTAACCCGGTTGCTTGAATTCCTTCGGCATCAAGTAAACTTACGAGAGGAGACAGAAAAGGAGCAAACAACGGTCTCTCAAAAACAGTCAAAAGAAAGCACGAGACAGTTTCGAACGACAACAAATTTTTACAGCTCATCCGAAAGAGTGTGCGTATTTTGCAAACAGAACAACCACACGACTGAGGATTGTCGGCGCAATATGCAAATGGAAGAGAAAAAGGCAGCACTAACAGCTAACCGGGCATGTTTCAGGTGCACGCGGCCAAATCACACTGCGCGTGTCTGCAGAGCCAGCGTGCGATGCAAACAGTGTAAAGGAAGGCACGCGACATCAATGTGAAGGACAAAACGAGAAAAGAAAGCAGAACAACATGCCGCGATGGTCCAGCCACAAGAATCGACGGCCTGCACCATGCATGCCATTGAACGGCAGGAAAGGCAGTGCGTACTGCTTCAAACTGCGGTAGCTTGGATTGAAGGAGACTCCTCGGGCGACTACGCACGAATCTTACTTGACAGCGGCAGCCAAAGGTCATTCATCGCAGCCGGATTAGCAGAAGCAATTGGTGCAAAGATCATCAAACAAGAAAAGTTGACGATTGGCTCGTTCGGCGGTAATGAAACGGTGAAGACCATGGATGTGGTGCAAGTAACAGTAGGGCTGGAAACCAAGAGCTCGACCATCACAATCGAAGCACTGAAAGTAGACGTGATATCCCGTAATTGTCTGCCAGCACCCAGCAAAGACATCAGCGAAGAGATGAAGAAACTAGATTTGGCAATTGCCGACGACACCAATAAAACAAGAACGCAAAAGTCGATAGATTTGCTAATTGGCTCAGATTTTTATTGGGAATTCTTCACAGGAAAGATAAAACGAATAGGTGACAAATTAATGGCTGCGGAAACAACGCTCGGATGGGTAGTGCAAGGACCATACTGTCAAAACAAACTGAAAGTGACAAAAGACCAGACATTCATGGTACTTCATGTCGAAGCTACTGATAAAGGAATACAGGACGAATTGCAGAAATTCTGGAATTTGGAGTCAATCGGCATCACAATGGAATATGGTCCACCAAGTAACGAAGATAAGGTGTTAGAAGGGTTCGAGGAGAAAATAACGATGGAAAATGGCCGCTACGCAGTAGGTCTGCCATGGAAAGAGAACGTAAACCTGGACACGAACAGAGAAATCGCAGTGAAAAGGCTACGGCAATTAACAACGACGCTGAAGAAGAGTGGTGCTCTCAGAAGGTATGACGAGGCAATCTCAGAATATTTCACCTCTGGGGTAGCGGAAGAGGTGCAGGAAGGAGCAGAAAAAAATTCCCCCGCATTTCCCCGAGGGGGAGAATGTGAAAGTGCGAATGCACGGTTGTCGGCCCGCTTGCGGCGCTTGCGCTCGGCCCCCGCAGCCCACCGCCTCGCCGCCTTCTCTTCCATCTCTTCCATCGGGTTTGTAGTATCACGTGTACACCACGCAGTTATCAAGCCGCTATAACGCCGCTGAGTCGCCAACGCACGCCTCTGACGACGTAGTTTGAATGCGTTAAAGATATAAGGCGCGTCACTAACACTGATATCAGCGTCGCGTCTGTGGCTTGGTCGGTAGAGCGTCGCGCTGCGGCCGCAAAGTCCTCGGATCGAAACCTGGCGCCGGATGCTGTTTCTTTTTTAAATATAGAGGAGCACTGCGGACGCCGCCGCCGCCGCCGCCGGTGGATGGTTTGGGGTCGCTTATAAAGTGCATTCGCACTTAAAACCAAATACCCTTTGCTACTATATGCCCCACCACGCAGTCATACGAGAGGACCGAGCAACCACGAAAGTCAGAGTCGTTTTCGACGCGTCGTCAAGCACGATGGAAAACAGATCGCTAAATGACAATTTAGAAGCCGTTCCGAACTTTAACGAGGACATACTGTCCATGCTTATAAACTTCAGAAAAGAAAAGATTGCACTGATCGGAGACGTGGAAAAGGCATTTTTGCAAATCAGCATCCACAAGGAAGACCGAGACTCTTTGCGGTTTCTGTGGTGGAAACACGACGACCAGGGAAGACTAACTGACGAAATTCAGGCGTGGAGGATGACAAGAGTGACATTCGGCACTACACCGAGCACATTTCTACTGGCAGCCACAATTAAGCACCATCTAAAAGAAATGACTTCTGAATTTCCAGAAACAACAAAAAGACTACAGAGGGCAATTTACGTCGACGACGTGATGCTCGGAGCGGACACAGTCGATGAAGCCATCAAACTGTACAACGAGACGAAAATGGTGTTCGACAGAGCCTCGATGAACGTGAGAAAATGGACGTCAAACGACAAGCGAGGAAATGAAGTGTTCGACGCGACCGAAAAGGGCGAGGGTGCGCACAAGGAGCTTCGGTCTAGCGGCCGAACGAAGTTGTTAGGAATGATATGGAAACACCACGAGGACGTTCTGTGCTTTCCAGTGGAGAAATGGGTGTCAGACCTAACAATGCTCCCACTGACTAAAAGAACAGTGCTGCAGGCAACTGCTAATTAAAATATTTGATTCACTTGGACTATTGTCGCCATTCACCATACGAGCGAAAATAGGTTTCCAGAGCCTATGGAAACTGGACACAACATGGGATGATCCTTTACCTGCTGAAGAAGACAAAAGGTGGAGAGTTTTAATTGAAGAGGCATTAGCGATGAAACATCTACAAGTGCCCAGGTGCTATGCTGAAAATCAAGGTCTGATACAAGACTCAACGCTGCACGTCTTTGCCGACGCAAGCCCACTAGCATATGGAGCAGCAGCGTACCTCGTGACATCAAACAGCAATGGAACAACGACGGCAACATTAATGGTGGCGAAAAGTCGTGTGGCTCCGATCAAAGAACTCACGTTGGCTCGATTGGAATTGATGGCAGCAGTGCTAGCCGCAAGATTAGGAGATTACGTACAAAAACACTACGTGGGAAACCTGGGAAGCAGTCACTTTTGGACTGACTCTATGATAGTGTTGCACTGGATCAACGGAAGCAGCAAGAGAGAAGCATTCGTAGAGAATAGAGTCGCAGAAATACGGGCGAAAACGAAAGCGGGGAGCTGGTCATTTGTACAAGAAGAAGATAACCCAGCAGACCTACTAACGCGAGGAATCAAAGCACGTGCCTTGATTGAGTCACAACTATGGTGGCGCGGGCCCAGTTGGCTAGCGTCACAAGAAATGGATCGCTACAAAAACTGCGGAGGAGACGACCAGTTAATGATTGAAGAACAGAGGATCGAATGCAACAAGTGCACAGACGGAACAGAGAGACCGCCATCATCGATACTGAACATCGAGAACTATGGATCATACAATCGCCTTCTGAGAACAACTGCTTGGGTATTTAGATTCGTCAAGAACCTTAAAAAAGAACATTGGAAGGGCCCATTGGGAACGCAAGAAATAACCTCAGCGGAAAATTACTGGATTAAGAAAGGTCAAGAAGCATTTACAGGGCACAGCCATTCGCACCAAAAAGGAAAAAATGTGTTTCAAATACAAGGACAAGACGTATTTATTGACGATGAGGGGATTATACGGCAAAAAGGACGCGTTCAATTTAGCAATGCGATAAACAATCACGTCATCGTGTTACCGAAGCAAGGACATTTCACGGAGTTGCTTGTGAATCAAGTTCACCGTCTGACGATGCATGGTGGAGTTCAAGCAACGCTTGCTCAGCTGCGAACACGATTTTGGATCTTGCAAGGCCGTCAGACGGTCAAACGAGTAATAAACAAATGCATCATTTGTAAAAGACACAATGCAAGACCACTGAGCCAAGTGACACCTCCCTTACCAGCGGACCGAGTCACGCAAGCCATGCCATTTCAAGTCAGCGGAGTAGACTTTACAGGACCGCTCTACGCAGCCGACAAGGGCCAGTGCCTGAAACAGTATGTCGTGATTTTCACCTGCGCTGTCTCAAGAGCAGTTCATCTGGAAGTGGTCAACAACATGCCAACACTCAACTTCTTGCAAGCATTCCGCAGATTCACAGCGCGGCGAGGAATGCCAGCAATAGTGTATTCAGATAATGCGAAAACCTTCAAGGCGGCGGCGAAATACATCAATGATGTACTGGGCACCATTCAACGAGAGAACTTGGATGATTACTGCAGCTCACGTTATATCAAGTGGAAGCTGATAGCGGAGGGCGCACCGTGGTGGGGAAGGTTTTATGAGCGTCTTATACTCAGCCTTAAAACCTCCCTGAGGAAAATCATAGCGAGGATGACTATTACAGTAGAAGAGCTGCGAACCGTCATAACAGAAGTGGAAGGAGCTTTAAATAACCGACCGTTGACCTACGTGTACGGCGAGCCTATGCCAATAACCCCTGCGGACATCATCGGAGGGAGACAGCAACTTAACGATTCACAACGTCTCATCATCGGGAATATCGAAGAGGCCTGGAGAAGTAGGTGTCGGATCGTGCTGACTTGGTGGGCAAGATGGCATCGAGAATATCTCAAAGAAATCGGAGCGACAGCGCGTACAAAAGCAACGGCCAGTAAAGCGTTGGAGGAAGGCGACGTTCTTCTGGGAGGAACCGGCCCGAGGACATTCTGGGAAATGTGTAGAATAGAGAAGACGTACACAGGACGTGACGGTGTGACAAGGGCGTGTCTTCTGCGGAGAAGCAACAAGGAGCTTATACGGTGGTCTACCAAGCACGTTTACCCGCTCGAGGACGGTTTCAAATAAGCGCGCCACTGATCCTTCAAGCGCACTTCCGGCGGGCGGGACTCTGTAAAATATCACCATCATGAACACTGAAGACGAAGAGCAAGAAGATCTGCTCCTCGTGGCGCGAGCGCGCGATCGGAATTCTGGCAGCCATTAAAGAAAGGATTCAGATGGTTCCCCGGTCTCTCTCGTGTTTACAGTCAAACAAGGCCTCCCATGAAAATGGACATTGGGTTTTCCTTTAAAGAAGCTTCCAAAGTCCATTTCAGGTTCGCGAAAAGATCGAATGAACGAGCTTCGAGTTGGTCTAAAACAGCTCCGACAAGCTTGGCGCTTGTCTGCACAACGCTCACGAAGGCGAGCCCCCCTGGTCACGGCTTCAGAGACTCAAGCCATCGCAGAAGCCTTTATGCTTCATCCGCATCGGACCAACCACATTGCAGTCCGTGCGGACAGCCAGGGAGCCCTACGACGCTTCGCCACGAATGACATTCCACCCCCTGTCCACACCAACCTGGCAGCATACATGCAAGCTCATTTGCACCTGCACGTTTTCCTCGTGACCACCAAGGCATAGAAGGTAATGAACGAGCTCACGCTCTGGCCCCCGGCGCTTATTTCCAGGCCAGCCCTCAGCCGTGGCCTGAAGAATGCAATCCAAAAGAGGATAGAGCGATGCAACATAAAAGGCGCCGCGAACATCTCGGCAGCATCCGTACAGCAAGAATGTTACTTCCCTTCCCATCTGAGTTCATGTCACGAAGACACGCCACATACATCAGACAGGCGCAGACTTTGTCCTTCCCCTTCCCCTCCACTACAAACGGAAATCACCAGGCCGACCTCACTACCAGGTATGCGGTGGCTATCCGGACAATGAACACATTGGCGCTGTGTACGGGCCACCTCGTTTCCCACATTTCTTTCTACCAACCCTTTCTCCGGTGATATTCCCTGCTCGTGGTCTAGCTGGGCCGCTGGCCGCCCCGTGGTCCCTGTTGGCTGCCCACATTGAAATTCTTGGTCAACCTCCGCCAATGCCGCCACCGTCGGAGGACTCAACTCTGCGGGTCGGACTTGAGCTGCCGAATAAAGTTTGCTCTCTCTCTCTCTCTCTCTCTCTCTCTCTCTCTCTCTCTCTACCTGCCTTGACGCAACTGCTAACAAAAAATTGGAGTGGTTCAAATCGTGAGGCTCACGCAATAGTCCTTTTTGCCATGACGCACATCCATCCTGCCACAGTTAATCGTGAAATTATTCGTTCGTCTTGATTTTTTTTTATTCCCAATGTCTATATCACGAGCGGGAAACACGCAAAAGAGTTTTGAGCGCAGCGCAAAAGGTACAATTTCGCTCTCAATGCCCCGTTGGGGGTACGTACGCACCGCTCAAACGCTGCCTGTGGGAATGCTCCCAGGATCCCCCCCGCCCCCCATCACAAGCAGTGGGCAGCTCAGGCCTGGCTATCCAACCACTCTTGGTTGAATTTGGTGCTGAAGTCGCCACCAGCCTCGTGGCCACCCGTCTCTTTAAGGGCATCGGGTATGATATCAAAAGGGACTAAAAATTGGATTTTTTTATTATAGTGCCGAACTATTCTAACACTCTTTGGGAACGTCCCCACAAAGTGGCATCCTCAGATGCGCAGCAGAAGTCATTTAAAAATGGTGGCAAACACGCCCCATGTGGCCCCACAGTCACCACAAGAATTTGTGTGACGCACAATGGTATTTTTTTGCTTGAAAGCGTGCACGATAACGTTTATTTTTATAATTAGCGCATCGTTACTGGAATCTTTCTGCAGTTCACTGTATGCCGCGATGGCGGTGCGTTGGTTGAAAAAGCATTGCGCATGCATTGCGAAACGTTTGTTTACATCAGGTCGGTCGCCTATGATGCTGTTTGCGCGCGCGTAACTGGTTTCTTTTTCGACATAGAGCGATCTTTTAGGCCTGGAGTACACCGTGCTAGTAGCATTGGCTCGCTTTTCTCAGAATCCGCGCGAGATGCGACAATTTGACATCTTCTCTTCGTCTATTTGGGTTTCCGAAACAGTTTTTTTTTTTGCGAGTTCCGTATCAATGCTGCAACACATTCTGAACCAGAATAAGCATGTTATTTTATTCATCTTTCTCTAAAAAATCATAAAGTTTTTGTTAGTGCTGGGTGCATTTTTTAAAAAAATCAACGGTTAGTATTTTGGCTCGGAGGAAAGCCTGAGGTAATTAACACAAAAATGTTTCAGCGATTTACCTGCTAAAACATTTCTGAAAAATGCACCTTAGGCAGAGAAAAAATTTTAACTTAAGATTTTTATTTTTAAGAACAAATTTCTGTATGAAATTCTTCGCACGGTTAGTAGGCCTTTATTTTACATAACCTCCAAAACTTCAAGCCGATTGGTCGAAAAGCAGCGAAGTTAGCTTTTTTTTCCTTAAATGCTCCTGGGGGAGCTTCTGGATGCGACGTATGAGGCAAGGGGTGCTTTGAAATCAGGTGGTGTCGGTAAAACCGAAGCAGCTACCTACACAGGTAAGGGTTTACCCCCTGAAAACTAGGCTATTGCAGTTGACAGCTAAGGATGTTTAATGGTCATAAATACTGACATTAGGATGAAGTGGCGGAACAAAATTTATTTCCTCGAAGGTAAAGTGTAGGCGGAGAAAAAGGCAAAAGAGGACACAAAAGACAGGAAATACCAAAAAAATGAGGCCCGGAAGGAGAACAAGAGAAAAAGTAAAAGGAAACACACGGGTTTAAATAAAGCACGCACGAAAGTAGAACAAGGAAGCGAAAAAAAAGTAAACAAAGGAAACACACGGGTCAAAACAAAGTGGAACGCGGAGGCGTTCAGGCGTTGACGTCCTGCTCCGGCACATCTTCGAACTCTCCTTCCTCATCGGCCGTCGCCTCCTGGTACTGCTGGTACTCGGAGACCAGGTCATTCATGTTGGACTCGGCCTCTGTGAACTCCATCTCGTCCATGCCCTCTCCGGTGTACCAGTGGAGGAAGGCCCTGCGGCGGAACATGGCTGCGCAGAGAACACGGAAAAGAGGCGAGACGGATACCAGACAATCAAGGACTGAGTGCACACTCAAGAGAAGTCTCTCCTATGAAGAGGAACCAGAGTGAAATCTAAAGGCTACACCAATACCGCAATTGAATCCCCACGTGGTAGAAATTATTCCGGGCCCATTAATAGCGCCTCGAGCACCTTGTATCTTCCGCTCGTAAAACCACAGAAATTCAGAGTAGCATTGGTGGAAAGCGTAGTTCCAAAGCATGCCTGGAGAACTAAATACGCGTGGATCAGTAGCATATAACTTATAGCAGACATTTTAACTATTACATCAACTTTGAGAATGCTCGCCTTACAGGCTTTATACAAACCAGTTATGCTAAACAGTGTACACAAACGCTGGGTAAAATTTCATAACGGCAAACATGCCTACTTGTCTAAGTTTCATACACCACATAGCCACGTCAAGTTCGGAGGCCATTCAAAGCAACCCAGGACGTACCAGTGAACTGCTCCGAGATGCGCTTGAAGAGCTCTTGAATGGCAGTGCTGTTGCCAATGAAGGTACCCGACATCTTCAGGCCACGAGGTGGAATGTCGCAGACAGCTGTCTTGACGTTGTTCGGGATCCACTCCACGAAGTACGAGGGGTTTTTGTTCTGGACATTGAGCATTTGTTCGTCCACCTCCCGCATGGACATGCGGCCACGGAAGATGGCGGCCACGGTGAGGTACCGGCCGTGTCGAGGGTCGCACGCCGCCATCATGTTCTTGGCATCAAACATCTGCTGAGTGAGCTCGGGAACAGACAGAGCCCGGTACTGCTGTGCACCCCTGGCAGTCAGTGGAGCGAAGCCGGGCATGAAGAAATGGAGCCGCGGGAAGGGGACCATGTTCACGGCCAGCTTGCGCAGGTCGGCGTTGAGTTGTCCAGGGAACCTGCGTGCGTTAAAGGGAAGAAGGCAAAGCGCGAGATGCGAAGATTGAAATAAAAAAAAATGGCTCCAATCCACGCTGTGATGGGAGTTAGAAAGCGAAGCTGTAAACGACACCCACACCAATTGCCAATGCGGCGTCACTTTAACACACGTGGCTCTACGAAGAGTGAAATCAGATTCTCTCAGCCGTTACCCGCAATTCGCGGGGGCGGCGTCCCGAACGCAGTAGCGGCCGTGCGTCGGCACAAATGAAACGGAGAGAAGCGTCTTCGGAAGGGTGAGACAACAGAAGCTAGCCATCCTGATGTGCTAGTTCGGGGCTACACCACCGCGCGACACAAGCGCAGACATCGAAAAAATTCGACACGTGAGCTTAGCGATTCGCATTTATACCGATTTGAACTAGTTTTGCAAGTTTTCAAATTGCGAGAAAGCTTAGGGAACTTTTATAATCTCTATTTATCGGAACCGGTTGCTCCTTTTGCCCTTTAATACCTGCTAAAATACAACCAAATTGGTCTTAGTGCGCAAAAGGTAGCGTTTCTCTAGCGGCTAGCTCTGCATGTGGTCTCTACATTTTGTTTTTCCGCGCTGCAAACCAATTGTTAACGCATCTTTGCTGTACAACAACTTAATCCCGACGGGTTACCCAGGAGGTGCTGTTGAACAAGTTAATCAAGCCGTGCGTAGGAAGCGCGCAATGACGGGAAGCTGCGCCAAAACGGGCCCAAAACAGCAATCGCTGAAGCAGACGACAAAGCCGTCCCGCCGAGAGAGAGAGACACAGAGAGAGACAGAGACAGAATCCACTCTATGTGAAACTGGTTTTAGGGCGGTGGAGTGGCAGTGGCCTAGAGTGCCGCCGCGACGTCTAGGGCCCGACCGGTGACCAGTTCTTAGCGGTCGCGGTCCGAGCACCTCAGAGCCTGTTTTAAGAGGGTGGGGGAGGGCGGAGGGGGGGGGAAGGGTCACGTGCACATTCGCAGAGTGAGTGCTAGAGCGTGTACGGCGCGTCTCACAAGGGACAGTTGGGAGAGGAAAAGAGGTGAGGGTACGTATGCACTAATAGATTGCGGTGGGGAAAGGAGTGCGTCTGAAGAAGACGCCACATGTGGGCAGCCTCGGCTGTGAGGGAGGGGTGAGGAGGGGGAAGTTGTCTGTGAAGGAGGCGGTAATGTTGGGTGGGTGATGCCGCGGTATGTGCAGCAGTATGTGAATGGGACATCTCGAGAACGCCGTGATTAGGTGTAAAAGAAGCGCCTGCCCGGGGTGTAAAAGCTAGGGCTTGGTTGTCGTCTCACCGACGCGCCCGCAGGTTTGTGCCGGAACCTGCGCGCGGGGAACGAGGGATAACCATTCGCCGTGCCATCTACACTGCTCCGCGAGCGAAAAGCGCCCTGCCCCTCCCGATCCGCGTTGGGAGTTTCTTGTCGCGCACGCCACGAAGAAACCATTGGCTGGTAAAGGTAGAAAGCTTTGCTTTAAAAGGAAGGACTTAACCGAAGCATCTACAGGGGGACCTACCGGAGGCAGGTAGTGACACCCGACATGGTGGCAGAGACGAGATGGTTCAGGTCACCGTAAGTGGGCGTGGTCAGCTTCAGCGTGCGGGAGCAGATGTCGTAGAGGGCCTCATTGTCGATGCAGAAGGTCTCATCGGTGTTCTCGACCAGCTGGTGCACCGACAGGGTGGCGTTGTAGGGCTCCACGATCGTGTCTGAGACCTTGGGAGAGGGGACAACGCTGAAGCTGTTCATGATCCTGTCCGGGTACTCTTCCCGGATCTTCGAGATGAGCAGGGTGCCCATGCCCGAGCCGGTACCTCCTCCGAGGGAGTGGGTGAGCTGGAAGCCCTGCAGGCAGTCGCACGCCTCGGCCTCTCTCCGCACTCGGTCGAGCACAGAGTCCACCAGCTCTGCTCCCTCGGTGTAGTGGCCCTTGGCCCAGTTGTTGCCGGCACCACTCTGACCTGCAAGGCCAGGATGAGTAGGCTCTTCAAATGGGACGCAACAATAACACATGAGGGACCTAGAGAGAGGACAACGTTTGTGAAGCACCGAAAGGCCGATAGTGGCTGCCTGGTCAATAAAGAACACCGTTCGAAACAAAGGCGTACCATCACAAGATATAACAAACAACCGAGTGAGATGTGAAACCGGAGAGTGGGGAAGTACAAGGGCTTAGGCAAGGCAAAACTTGGAAATTCAGGCTGATAATCGCCGACATTTCATCATCATCATCTGCAGGGCAAAGGCCTCTCCCATATATCTCCAATTTTCCCGGTTCTGTGCTAACTGCGACCTATCCATCCCCGCAAACTTCGTGATCTCATCTGCCTATCTAACGTTCTGCCGCCTCCTGCCACGCTTGCCTCCTCTAGGGATCCACTTAATGACCTTTAATGACCAACGGTTATCTTGCCTTCACATTACATGTCCTACCCGCACCCCTTTCTTAATTTCGACTAATATGACCTTAACGCGCGAATGTTCCCTGACCCACTCCGCTCTCTTGTCCCTTAATGGTACACCTATCATCTTCCGCTCCAATGCTCGCCGAGTCGCCCATGCAGCTGTCATACTTTCTCTTTCAGGGACAATGGTAGGCTGCCATTCAATATCTGAGAATGCCTGCCGAAAGCACTGTACCCCATTCTTATCCTTCTAATCTCTGCCTAATGGTTGGGATCCGGGGTCACAACTAGGCACAAGTAGATATATTCGCTTACCCCTTCCATTGCCTCGCCACCTATCTCAAAGAGTTTCCTTTCAGTCCCACGGTTCTCTGTTTGTCCAGTGCGGAACGCCTGCTTTGCAATTTTTCCCCCGAGTTACTTAGCAAGGCAACGTCATCAGCAAATCTGAGGTTACTGAGGAATTCTCCATTAACCCTTACTCCCACCTGTTCCGAATCCAAGTTCTGAATACGTCTTGTAAACATGCTGCGAATAACATTGGAGAGATTGTGTCTCCTTCTCTGACGCCCTTCCTATAGGTATTTTACTGCTCTCGTTATGGGGGGCGATGGTAGCTGGCATCTTTTAGTAGGTAGTAATTGATTTAGCCCATCCGACCAGTAATGACAGCGAGGGTAATGAGGGCAGTACTCGCCGAAGACGAAGTTGTCGGGTCTGTAGAGCTGTCCATACGGTCCAGACCGGACGGAGTTCATGGTGCCGGGCTCCAAGTCCACCAGGATGGCCCGAGGCACGTATTTGCCTCCTGAAACAAGGCAACAGAGGCGCGGTCAGCTCAAAACTCAGTATTCAAAATACGTGATAAATAGATCTGGTCAGGGCATTCAGCCCTTAGCAGAAGGACAGTAGATTCGAGTATGCTGGGCAATACATTAATACCCAGGATATTATTACGCAATTTTTATCTGTCAACATCGGGGAGCAGCGGCGGTTATCCCGCCATATACGCTGCCCATGAGGATATTACACATGAACCTTTACCAGAGGCCTCATTGTAGTAGACGTTGATGCGCTCGAGCTGAAGCTCCGAGTCTCCGTGGTAGCTCCCAGTGTAGTCGATGCCGTGCTCGTCGGAAATAACCTCCCAGAACTGCAGACAAAGAAAGCGGTGGGGGAAGAGGTTTAAGTGCACTACAGAAATGCGAAGGTGGTGCAGTTCCACAGATTATTAGGGGAGGGCTGAATAGTGAAAAGGTGCACTTACGCGACAAAAAACAGCCCAGAATTCTGAAATGCGTCAAGGAAGTAATGCGTAACCAAACAACTTTCAACTATTCTCAACTTTTGTAACCTCTGCACGATCTGGTATAGCTGGTAAAATGGAATGGCTTCACCAGCCGCGACACAGAGTTAGTGTTACAGTACCCGTTTCCAGAGTACCGGGAGCCGACTGGACATGCGGGAATTCGTTACGGTAGGGTGACTTAGTTCCGGCGAAGGGCGGCCCGCCTCGCCATGGCCTCTTCCACGCATTCGTTCCGCTGAGGGGGGGCCCGCCTAGCCTTGCCCGCGCATGCGCAGTCGGGTCTCAGTACAACGGAAACGGCACGCTGACACGGTAACAAAGATAAGATAAACTAGAGTTATCAGATCGTTTACATATTTGCGTTACCTCTTTGGGTGTTACCCGAAGCCGAAGTTTTCGTTTACCCCTGAAAACGGTACGCCACGTTTTAGCACACCGTTTACGGGTTTGTGTATTCCGGCCGCCATGGTGTAGGAAGCGACATCTCTTAAATTGATATCAAAGCTAATCACGCACAATTTTGTTGCTCAATTTGCTTTGAATGTTTCACGTTTCGGATGAGGCGTTCACTAACACTAGTTTTTATAATACTGTAGCTATCACCTATAGAGAGACATTTACTGAGTAGAATTAGAAGGTATACGCTGAAATTTACGCCCGCTTTCGGCAAGTAGTGAGTAAAATTTGTTGTAATTACACAACCTGCACTACCTAGCCCAGGCCAAATTTGGGGGCGCATATTTCTACGCGGCATATGTACTGTGGAACACTGCTGTACCCCCAGCTCCGTCAAGCTGTCCTTGAGATAGCTTTTTTCTTCCAGCACCCGGCATTGTGTATTCTGAACATGATGCCAATAAAGTTCATCGTTCAAAAGCACTTTGCGAGCTTAGAAACCGATCAACTATTTAAGGCAGGCGAGGCTTGGCACGAGTAGGGACGGTCATTTTGCTCGCTCGTCTGAGAAATGTAATCGTTTGTCGTGCTCCTGTGCATTATTGAGCAAGAAAAACGCGATAAACATCAACTAGGAATAGTTTTATCGGCTGTACAAAGCATCCAGCGCCGAGCTCACCGCCTTTGCTGTAATCAAGACGTGAGGGTATAAGTCGTGTGCTCAGGAAGCTCGCCGTCAACGGTAACGCCTGTGACGGTAAGTTACCCTTCGCGAGAAATCCTCGCGCATGCGCAGACGCCTCCCGCGCGCACGCTAGACGGTAACGTAAACCGGCTAACGGTATACCTGTCAGCAGCTGTGGTGATCACTGAGCTGTACAGCTGAGATCCTTGTTATTTCCCTGCGCCACCTGAGGATACGTGGGGGGCGATTTACAGTCTTTGTCAAAATTTTGTGGGCCACGGCGACCGTGGCCGGAGCGCTGCCAAGCAGGGGCGCTGCGCTTGCTGCTGTCGGCTGGTTGCGTGGCTAAAGGGAGCGAGGGGAACTTCTGCTCTTGCTTTTGCAGTGTGCCCGAGCAACAAGTGCTGCGCAAAGTGCCTGCGCTGAAGCGAAGTGCGCCTGCTCTGGGAAGCCGGCCCCGCTGCACTTATCGCGCCAGCCCTACTACGAAAGGAAAAGCGATAGTTCCCCTCGCCCTCTTTAGCCGCGTAACCAGCCGACAGTCGCAAGCGCAGCGCCCCTGCTCGACCGCACGCCTGCTCCGGCCAGGGTCACCGTGGCCCACAAAATTTTGACAAAGACTGTACATGCGCTAGGAATACAGGCAACGATGGTTTCAAGGGTGCTCAGCTACAGGTAAACCTGGATGTAACGAATTCCTGGATTTAACGAAGTTTTTCAATGATTGATTGATTTGATTGATTTTAGGGTTTAACGCGCCGACGCAACGCAGGCGATGAGGCGCGCCGTAGTGGAGGGCTCCGGATTAATTTTGACCACCTGGGGATCTTTAACGTGCGCCGAAATCTCGTACACACGGGCGTTTTTGCTTTTCGCCTCCATCAGAAAAGCGGCCGCCGCGGCCGGGTATCGAACCCGCGACCTCGTGCTCAGCAGCGCAACGCCAGCCCCCGCGGCGGGTGAAGTTTTCAATTCTCCATTGCCAACTCCATTGAAACCCACGTGTTCGCGACCTCTATGTAACGAAGGCGTCGCGACGGTTAACTTTGGTGTAACGAATTCGTTACGCCGCGGAGCCATGTTTTTTGCCACTTTTTCTGTAAAAAATGGCTGGAGAAATGAAGAAGTGCGATATCGGTTGGGTGCTAGGCCTGTCTGTCGGCGTGTAGTCGCGTGTCTAAACTGCCATTTGTGTGTTCTGCCACAAAACGAAAAATTCAAGACAAGCTCGCAATTTCAAGTGCCGGCTCCACAGGCGAGAAAGAAGAACGTCGCCGCCTGGTACAATATCTCGGCTATAGTGTCTGTCTTGTGTGTTCCTTGCTGTTTTCTGCCGCTACGCCGGTCCATGGCGGAGTTCAGTGGAGCCAGCCTTGCGGCCGTCTCAAGTGCGAGAAATTTTGAGTGCGGAAAACAGCATCAGGTTCGCGAAAAGACGGCTTTTCAGCATCAGTTTGGTCCTTGAAACGCGTTAAGGCACCGAAAAGTGTCAAAAGTGGTACTTAAGTTAAGCCTGTAAATGCGGGGTTAAGTGACCTAGCGTCTTTGGAGTGCTGTGTTGTGCCCAAGCTCGGGGGAAAACAGCAGGCGCAAATAAAGCCGTTTTTCACCATGAAATAAATCCTTGAGCGGTGAGTCACCATCCCTTATGTCTAGCATTTGTTTCATTTCCACTTCATTCACGCGAGCCTTAATTCAACACCTGCATGTAACGAAAAATTGCGAATTTTTTCGACTTCATTATATCCAGGTTTAATGTGCAGTAAACATGCCTGAACAGTCAAGATCACCAAGCACCAACCCGAAAAAAAACAGCAAGAGCAGCGATAATATAGAAAGTCTGACAAGGGACAGCTCGCAACCACACGTCCGAGCTTGCTTGATTGATTATGGGGCTTAACGCGCCGACGCTATAGACAGGCGATAATGCGCACGGTAGTGGAGGGCTCCGGATTCACTTTGACCACTTCGGCATCTTTACCGTGCGTCTAAATCAAGGACAAACGGCAGTTTTCGCTTTTCGCCCTTATCAGAGGAGCGGCCGCCACAGCCGGGAATCGAGCTTGCGTCCTTGGGCTCACCTGCACAACGCCTTAAGCCCGTTCTACATGGGGCGAATTTCGCTTGCGAATTCGCAGCTGCGGCGCCGCTCGTGCACCAAAACGATCTATTCTCGTTGCTGTGACGAATTTCCAAATGTTTGGAAGAGTCGAACTTCTGTTGTGAACGCCGCTTAGCATTTGGAAATATGTCGCAGCAGTGAAAATAGAAAAAATGAAATCTTTTCGCTGCACGGGCGGCGCCGAAACAGCGAACTCGCAGGGGAAATTCGCCCCATGAGCCACCACGGCGGTGCACACGTGCGAGTTGCGAAACCTGTTTATCCGAGCCCTTGCAAGGAACCGGGCCCCAGAGGCGCTGCTTGCATGTGCAGACAGGCGAAATTAAATGCATGACTTCGTGTAGCGCCAACAAAACGACAAGTACAAAGGGGGGCGACGGGCACAAGCGCTAACTTCCAACTGAGTTTATTGAAAAAAATGCGTGAATTTAAAAACACTTGTCAAAAGAAGCAAAGAAGCAAATTTTGTCATGAGCTGTTTTTTTTCTGTTCTTTCCTATCTGTTTCTTTTGATAAGTGTTTTTAAATTTACGCATTTTTTCAATAAACTCAGTTGGAAGTTAGCGCGTGTGCCCGTCGCCCCCATTTGTCCTTGTCGTTTTGTTGGCGCTACCGCTACCAACTAGCCCAAACTAACAAGAAATTGAATGCTCGTGAATGACGAGACATTGCTCACGGGAAGCCCGTGCATGGTGACGGCGCATATAGTGCACCAGTCAAATTGCATCCACGTCTACTCAAGCGAAATTTAGGTACGCCGAATCGAAAGAGCCCCAACAATAAATTTCTCGAATAATCACGTGGGAGCCAGAAACCTGCGCGCGCGCAAGATTCTTTCAACGCGGTATGCCGTTTCCTGTAGTCGTGCAAAGGCAGATTTTAAATAGCGCACGCGCAAGAGGTTCGCAACCTGTCTGCTTAATTGGTTCAAAATAAATTACGCTACAAACGTCGAGGGAAGCACGCTAGCTGCACGCAGAAAATAAAACCGCTTGTGACCAGCACCGAGGTGGGTACCAACGCCGAGAAGGGCATTTTTCCGCAAAAATATTTACTTAGATACAGTTTGCAAAGAAAAAGAATAATAAACATTGTGATTTCCGTAAGTTCGGGCAACAGGCACATTGTGCATGAAAGGAGTCAACAATCTCGGATATAAGTGAAAGTAAAGTAAAATTAACAAGCAAAATGCCGAAAAAAGTCCAGTTAAACAGCGGGAGAAAAAAATACGGCTTGAGCGCAGAAAACAAGCTAAGAACAAAATATGAGTTTCAAAAATTGAAAAAAAAGACCGGTTTATCTTAAAGAAACGGGCACTTGAAATTTCGGCTCACCAAAGAAAATCACTGTTGAAAGACCGCAGACGGTATGGTCATTATTGGCACAATAAGGAGCCGTCGGCGCACTTCGCAGTTAATAAAACATCCCTAAATTCGACGTGAACGATCTTACTAGCACTGCCACACAGTCAATGAATAAAACTATTACCCGCCGCGAACGGCAGCCTCAATGCTGCGTGCACTCGTGCACGGAGGGGTGCCGTCGAACACTATCACAGAAGTGGTAAAAAAAATGGTAATAAACGCGGCGCAGCCGCAGTGGCCGAAGACAAAAAAAAAAAAAACGCGAACCCGGAAAACGCCAATCCGCTTTAACGAATCCCTATACAGCGAGCCGTTTATAGGTACCAAGCCAAGCCGAGTAGCGAAGCCCAGTAGCTGAGCGTGTTAAGTTGTGTGCGGTAAGAGAATGGCACACAGCAAACCGAAGCTCTCTCGCGAGACGATACGAAATGCGGGAAGCGGCAATGAGCATGGAAAATAAGACAAGCATTTCTGTAGAAGCAAACACGGATAGCAAGCTGCCTCGACACGCTGAGAAAGGTCAACGAAGGCACGGCCGAGTTGGGCAGGGATTTATACACCCCCCCTACTAACACGCCCCCAGAAAGACTTCGACACCCCCCCCCCCAAAAAAAAAAAAAAAAAAGATTCCACAACCACAAACACCCCCCCCCCCCCCCCCAAATCGAAATTCTGCATAAACCCCTGGAGTTGAGACAATTCGAACGGCTCACAAACGTCGGCTTGGGCGTGAAAACCACTGGGATTTACAGCGGAAAAGCCAGCACGCATGAAATAACCGGGAGGGCAGCAATTAGAATAAAAAAGCTGCGCGTTACCAAACGCGCAAAGCCCGCAGCAAAACTTCGCCCCTGACCCGGCCGCGAGACGGCTTTGCTGGCAACTATCCCATTGGGGTCATCGCTCCGGCATCGTTAACGGGCGTGGCTAACTACATCGTCCCCTACTCGGAACGTGTGACAAGAAAAATCAGCGTAAATGCGCGCCTGATTACAGGCGATCGTGCAAAAAGAAGAACACGCATTGAACTAAGGCGCGAGAAATTGCAGCTGATGGCTGCGAAAAGGTCGTGGCCACGGCGGCTGGTTTCGCGTTCGGTTAGGCCTAGCAGTGCCGCCTTGCGCAGACTTCCCAAATTGCGGCACGAAATAAAGCTGTCTTACCTTGGCTCCTATTTGGTTGCCGCACTGGCCGGCCTGGATGTGGACGATCTCTCGCATGCTGGAACCGGCCGCGGGAGCTTCACACCGAAGGAAGACCACAAAGACTGGCAGTGACGAGCCCGACCAGGAGACAGCTTACGGCGCGAGAGCAACGGCCAGAATGACTGACGGGACAAGGTGGGGTATGCTTTTCACATTCGACGCGCGCGTCCGCAGCCAATCGGGGCCAGCCACTCCCAACGCTCTGATTGGCGAGCTTGGTGGCGTGACTATTGCTGTCGAATTTGTTCAACTTGATGATGATGATGGTGGTGGTATTGCCTTCGAAGTGGTTGGTACGTACCCACCAGGGATTAGGTTAGGGATAAAGCGTTGACTGTGGCGCTGTTGAGGTTATAGGGTTAATAATTGAAAGCCCGGCAGCGTGTGTTTGACAAACCTGGCCGTTTGGTTGATTATAATAATAATAATAATGCTTTATTGCGCAAAATACTGAAAAAAATACAAGGAGGCAGGTCTGCCAAAGCCGCATTGGGCTTGAGCGGCAGCGCCTGGCAGGCAACGGAAACCGCAATAAATAAATAACACTGACATAAGTACGAAGCATAGTAAAGCAGAACGTTTAAGTATACATACAAAGAAAAAAAAGGGAAAACAAGTTGACTTACGACACATAGATTACACCCGACAGAATAACAGCACTGAAGATTTAAAATATCAGCTTGTTTCCTAAACGGGCCACAGCTTATCAGAAATTAGTCTACAAGAGCTCGAACGTTATAAAACACGCAAACAGCGTTTATCACACACCACCTGATATGGTTTGACAGAGCGTGAGGTGCTGATAAAAAAAGCGGAATTGCAAAAGGTCAATAGTTACTGGACAGAAATGTATATAGCATTGCTTTGAAGGCTGAGGCGTTTGAACCGATAAACACCATTTCTGCAAGACTACACCCTATGCAAATTATATGTTTACACGACGTAATACCTTTTTAATGAGCGTTTAACTGCGTGAGACAAGGCAGACGATATCACGCATTCATACCAAACCCCTTTCAAAACGCGCGCGAACTGACGTCACGGGTCCGGCGCTTTGGCGGAGTGATACACTACATGAGGTGGTGCCGTTCTTGAGTTGTAACCGAGTATAGGCGTGAAGTGGTGCAGGCACCTCCAGCGATCGCTTCTAACCGCTCGTTCAAATGCAGCACGAGGCGCAAATGAGTTGCTCATGCGAGAAAAGACCTTATAATCTGGTCAAAAGCGCACTATAAAACGTGATTCGCACCGCTTGTGAAAGCGTCCATCAAAAATATATACCGCGGTGGCAAGTCTAAACATCTGCAACGGTGCCAGCCTGCTGCCCCGAGCTCTTCGAAGCTCCCGCCATGTGCAGCGCGTCTCCCCATTGGCGCAAGTCCTCAGGCGCGATTCGTCACTACACGTCATCGCAACCGTCATCCCTCATTGGTCTTTGCACTCCGCCGAACGGCGGAAATGGGTCTCGGTTTTATTCGCTCTGCGCATGGCCAGGCTAGAGCGGCGGCGTGCCGCTCCAGCCCGGCCGTGCTCTGCGGCAAGGAAAACGCGCTGTTCTCGGCGAAAACAGGGGCGGTATTCCCGTGTTTGTCCGTTTTGCGTCCGTTTTATTGTGACGTACTTCCAGTTGTAGGTGGGCTTTGGATTGACTTTCGCGCAACTGTTCTTGTAAACACATTTTAAACGGCTATCTTTTGTGTGTTTATTGCTCCGCCAGCAAACCATCAAGGCGACGAAAATTAGTCTGCTCCGAGAAGCGGCCGCTCAATAAGGGCTTGCTCAAAACGTACACTGATGAAACCGACACAAAACGGACAAAACACGAGAATACCGCCCCAGGTTTCCAAAAGCTGCCGACGTCGGCAAGTGGCGCGCAGCTAGCGTGCCCCTATTGGCCCACTATCATCTTTAAATGGCGCTAATGGCCCGCCCCGCTTGCAATCTTCCCAGCTCTGAGATAAGCCTCGCCAGGGCAATGAATTATCTCAGGTATCGGCGGCGACGAGCTTCCCTCCGGCTCAGCGGGGTGCTGAGGAATCGCGGTGGACGGTCTCTTACCGCGCCCCATGGCTCCGGGAATTCGTGGTCCTCAGGTAACTCAGTAGGCCTTGCGTAGGGTTGTCAGGCGGGACAGCGTTCCTGCTCTGCGCTCGAGTGCACGCTCAGAACGACGATGGCGATGAGCGTGGCGCGTTCTGGCAGCTCTCGCGGCTCGTGAGTCGCTGGGTTGGTCGGTTGCCTGAGGGAATGGCAACATACCCACGTCGGGGATTGGCCAAGGAGGTGTGTGCCAGATAAAGGCTAGAGTATTTTAGATGCTGAAAGGACTAAAGTAAATGGAGTAGTGGAAGACGATATCCCGCAACGGTATTAGAACGACCCCGCTAGGGTGATGACGAGGACGCGAACGTGTGTAGTGGTTTCGAGTCGAATCTGGTAGCTAAGAACGAATAGGAAGTGGACGGTGTGAAGAGCACCTCGGCGCCCCTCACCGCCAGCTCTCTCCGCTTACACTCTTCACATTCCACTCACATTACACATTCCATCGGCCGCAAGGACGTGGGTCGTCGTCGTCCAAGAGATCGCGCGAGGGGTGCGGGCTGGTGGGGCGTGATGGTATGCGGAGGCAAGCGTGGAGACTCTCCGGATTCGGACTCCGGGAGTGAGAGCATCGGTGCAGTGTCGATGACGGGTTGGCTTTAATGGCAGCCCGCAAATATCGCCTCAGACACGTGAGAAGAGTTATTTCACGCAACAGCAGTGTGCCTCATTCATTGGTATGCTGTAGAGAGCACGTCCACAAAGAAAAGATAAAGGAGGGGGAGGAGAGACAAAAACAACCGGATAAATTTGATACAGCTACGTGGAGACACTGGGTGTTGTTTGAGATGTTCAATAAAATCACCCGAAACTGCTGTATTACATTCGTTTTTTTTTCTTTGTCGCAATTCTATTTTTATGAGTTCTTGTTAAAGGGACACTCAAGTGATTTGTAAACATTGCGGGATTACTAGCGCAAACTGAAGTCTGGAGTCTCTACACCACGTTTCGACCACAGGCTCACACCCGAGGTCCACGTAACCGGACAGGTTACACAGACAGGGTGCGGTGAAGCCCTGCGTGGCCTGATCCGCACCTGCGCGCCGGACAAATGAAATAAAGTCCTGTTCTCTCTCTCTCTCGCTGTGCTTATTAAAGGAGCCATGAAGAGAAAACACAAGTTTGGTTCATTCAAAAGATTGTCTCGTTAGAATCATACTGACACCACTTTTAACGTAAACTTCGCTCAAATAAGCTACATAATTAGGAAAAACGGGAATGGTCATGCGACCCACCAGCTCATTTCCCGCAACAGAACCTATGATGCCACATGAGCTAAGCTCTGCGATTGGCGGAGGCTGGCAGAAGCAGACGTAAAATAGGTAGAGCTTACAAACTAGACGAACGAGCCATTTGCGCTTAAATTTAGGGCACATTCTTTACAAAGCAATAAGAATGATGGGACAAACAGTGGAAGTTACGAAAGCACATGTAAACACAGAAGTACTGATGCGTTCTGCTGTTCGTACTGCGCACAGCATGCTTGGTTTAGCTGCACAGCACTACGGGGCTTGGGGTTGTCTCAGACGACACTGGCCGATTGACGCAAGCAACGGTGTCTTACGTGACCCCATTTGTCGAGCGAGCACTGTTTCAGGGAACGAATATTTTCTCCCAGAACAAAAACAAGCCAAGTTTAAATTCGGGCAAAAACAAACCAAACGCTTGCCACGGTATGGTGGCGCCATCTAGGTTCGGGTAACGTAAAGAAACGCGGGAACAAACCAACACCACTGTGCAGGGTGGAGACAACCTTTGAACGGTCCCGTGCCGCCGCAATTGGGCCAACGGGCTCAACGCGTTATTCTTTTCGTTTCCCACGAGACCCAGCAACGCGAAACAGACAATATGATTCAAACGTCTTCAGTAAACCGCGTTGCGGCGATAATTTTAGCGCGTTTTTGACACAGTGACTTGCTTCGGCGGCGAGCGAGCAACCCAAAATGGCGGCGCCAGCGTATACGTGTCTCTACCCTGTACGGCGGATGCGTGAATGAAGGGATTCTTGGCTGCAGAGCGGTCGGTTCCTGTGATGTCATTGCAGACCCCGAAGACAAACGATTTAGCGGGAAAATCAAAATTTTAACCTAAATTGTTTAATTTCTCAGTGAATAAAGCATCGTTTGTATCCGGACAAGCGCTGAGGACACTAAAACACGAAATCTTTCGAATAAAACCAACTTGCATTTTCTCTTCATGGCTCCTTCAAAAGGACCCTGCAACACTTACCATCGACTACTCGGAATGTATTTTGGGGTAAAGTCTATTGTCCCAGCAATCTCCTCCCGCAAGAATTATGAAAATCCGTTCCCTATCACCTAAACTACGCGCGATGAAAATTCGCGCGTATATGTGCCCTCTCAACTCAACCGCGGACAACGCGCTCTCCCTGGAGAGGGGGGCGGCGCGTGGCGTTCTGTTCGGCGGCCTTCGATATGCCATGTGCCGGGGAGTTTCGTCCTTTTCCCCGGAACGTGGACGGCTCTATTAAGTGCGAATGCACTTCTTAAGCGACCCTGAACCTGCGTCCACCGGCGTTGTCCGCGCACGTGGAGATGGGCGCGCGCAGCCTGGCCGCTGACCTGGCACATACCCACGTGGGGGATTGGCCAGGAATCTCCTCGTCTTCCTTGGCAACGGAGGGAGATGGGCGCGCGCTGCCTGGCCGCTGACATGGCACATACCCACGTGGGGGATTGGCCAAGAATAGGGCGTGAGAAGGGCTAATGCACCTGCTTAAAGGAGTACTGACACGAAATTTCAAAGCTGAGATCCGCTCTAGCAATCAAGTACAACGACAACACAAATAGGTGTCTGTGAATAAATGCATCTTTCTTTCTTTGTAGTTGTGTGTGTGTGTGTGATCTCTCTTTCGCGAACATTACCGAACCGCGCAAATTCAACTCGTGCATTCGCACTTTCACATTCTTCCCCTCGGGGAAATGCGGGGAATTTTTCCGCTCTTGTGCCACAAAAAAGCAGCCATGGTGGCCTGCTCGCAAGCAAGCGCTTAGGCTGGTAGGGCGTTTTTGGAGCAATAAACGTTTGTTGCCGAGTGGCCTCGTTGAAAGTGGAATATTTAGTTCGTCACTCAAACTCCGCGCGCACTCAAAACAAAAGAAACACCAAAAGCATGCGGACAGGTTCAAACATAGAAGAGGTTCATACACAGCGCCGACGACGGCTGATCGTAACAGGAAATTCCAGAATTTAGCCGCGAAGTTGACCAGCGAAGCCAATAGGACAGCCAGGACAGCCATGGCCCGATTGACGTCTCAGAGGCCATGCCAGGGGTGCATAACGAGGAGAATTTGGTTTTTACGCGTCTTTCACGGTGATTTGCGCGCTTACCGCTTCACGTGCACGTGTAATATTTGGCTCGGGAGTTCCTGGAAGTCTAATCTAAACGTCGCGCAAGTTTACTTGCACTGCATGAAGAGTGTTGCAAGGTCCCCTTAAGTCCAATTCGAAAATTCTGTACTCTTCTCTGCATCTTCCTTGCCGATATACTATGAAGTTTCGTATGACGTGAAAACAAGATGGCTTGGCTTGAATGTGCTGCTGCACAGCTCACCGACCGACCCTCCGACAGTCGGCCCAGCGTTTAGTCGGCCGGCGGCCGGCGGGTCGTCACGTTTCTTGCTGGGAAATGTCACGTCTTCACGAGGTAGAGTACTAGTATTAAAAAGACAATTAATGCATATACTGCATAGGAGACGCGATATAAATGTTAAATTTCGGCGAGCGATCCGCGATAGCCGCCTGCCGCCAGATCGGCCACGACAAGTTTGGTCGTAGGGGGGGATCTGTTCAAGACGAACAAAATTGATTGCTTGTAAGTGCAATAAATTTTTACCTTGATCGATTATATTATGCCTTGAGGATGCGGCGAAACAGAAGAAGAAGAAACTTACTTTATTTTCGCATGGATATACCTATATGTGTGCCGATGATATTGCTTTTTTCTCGGCTGATAGGAACATCCAAGCGTTGTATCAGCGACTGCAGGACTGTGTGGTTGTCCTGGATAATTGGCTTAGCCTGTTACACCTCTCGCTAAATGTCAGTAAATGGGCCGTTATAGTATTTCCCAGCAATAACCCTATATCATTACGTCTAACATACCGGTTGCAATCCATCCCTCAGGTCACGGAAATTAAATATTTGGGTATAATTTATGACGACCACCTCACATGGCGTCCTCATATTTCGCACATTGCTGCCAAAGGTGAAAAAGATTGCGGGAGTGCTGCGTAGGCTATGCAATCATAAATTCGGTATGCGTAGAGACGCCCTGCTAATGATTTATCGTTGCGCGTTATTGGTTGCGTGTTAATTTGGTTGCGTGTTATTTTCTGGCTGCGCGAAGTACAAACTCCATCCCCTATTTCTTATTGAGAGATTGGCTTGCTTTGCGTTTATGTTTAGGGTTGCCAAAGTATGTAGCTAACTCTGTATTGTACCTTGAGGCACGGTTGCCTTCACTTCTGGATCGATTTAAATTGCTAACTGTTGTAACATTTCTTTTTTTTTTATTCGAAAGTTTGCCCTGCGGCATAATATATGTAGGCGCTTACAGAAACACGAACAAGTTGGTTTCGTGTATAAAGTTCAGGAGTTGTCTTAATGAATGTCTTAAGGAACCAACCAACCCCTAGTCCGGAGCTCCCGGGATAGCCGACAGGGCCTTCTCTGCGCGTTCAATGAGTGTTCTTTGCACTTCCGCGCTAGAGCCGGCCAGCCTTCTTTCCCATGAAGTGGGGGTAGGATTGGGTATGGGGGGAAGGTTGGGGTTCTGTGTACATGTCCAGAGAGTGTGATAGATGCTAGGGTAGTCCCCTCAGTTAGGACACTTGGGGGTACCAGGTAATCGTCGGAATCGGTGTGTTAGGTGTACAGTAGGTAGCGTGTTTGTCTGAATTTGCCTTAGTACAACGGATTCCCGACGAGTGAGTGTTTTGTGTGGTGTTGGGTACTTTTGTCTGTTTTGACGGGCTATCCGTAGCAGATCCCTGGTGTCAACTGGTTCTTGAGGTCCTGGTTGCGCCCTACATTCACTTGAATGTGGAAGTACATGCTCAGGCGCCCGGTGGTTTTAACGCTCGGGCGAATGCGTGTGCTCTCTCATTTCCTGGCATGCCTTCGTGCCCAGGTACCCAGATTACCTTGTAGCACTTTTGACTTGAAGCGAGGACCTTGTTCAGTACATGAGCTGAATTTCTGTGCATTCGGTTGCAGAGAAGTTGTCGGCATGCAGCTTGAGAGTCGGTGTAGAGATGCTTGCAGCGCTCGCATGTAGCATCGTGCCTTCGCCGCGAGATGGGCTGCTCACGAGTCTCGAAAAAAACTCGAAAAATCAGTTTTCCCTAAGCGAACAAACTCAGTGAATGCATTATTTTGTTGCGGCCTCCGGACGCTGTCGTATGCAGCGGGCGTGCAAGGCCACTAACTTTAATTATCATGAAATAATGGCTACCAATAATTATTTCAGTGCTACTGTCGCGCCCTATGTAGCTGCCATGAGTACTCTCACAATGACGATGAACTGTTTCGCGATTTCATTGGGGAAAACGGCAACAAAACAATCGGTCACTTACGTAGTGCGCGACATCATCGCAATATTTTTATTGGAATAATTTTTGGTTTTGGCTTTTTACATAATTGTTTTGTTGCTGCGTTGTTGTTGCCTACTTTTTAATCATTGCATGTTTTACCTTTCCGTTTTCGCCTGGACACGAAATCGTGCGTACGCCACTGCCTCCGGGCGACGCAAAGAGACCAAGAAAAGGAAGCGTATACTTGGTATGTATCCGAATACAAAGCTTTCCTTGGTATGTATCCGAATACAAAGCATCTTTAAAAAATTACACCATCTTCCCGTAGGGGAATCCTGAGTAGTATGCGAAGCAGCCATGGGGTCGACTGAAGTTCCCATTAGTTTTCAGTTCGTCGTTTCCGTTGACGTTCAGCTTCGCGTGCCTTCGTTGTATCAGTAGCTTCTCGACGTAGTTTGAATGAGTGAAGGACATAAGGCGCGTTCGTAGCACATGCTCCCGTCTGGGTTTGTAGCGCAGTGGGAACAGCGCCACGTACCTCCCGTTGCGGCCAGAGTCGTGGGATCGAAACCCGACGCCGCCTATTTCTTTTTATAGTGGACTGCGCTGACGTCAGCCCAAACGCTGGCGGGGCTGAAGTAGTATGTCTTGGGTTGACAGATGTGGGCAGAAGCCGTACATCGTGTCAGGGAAGTAGCCGTTGTCTTCAACGTGGGGCGAGAGCCGGTTGTAAACCAGGTGTTCAAACAATTTGCCGACACATGAGGTCAGAGAAATAGGCCTCAGATTCTTGGAGTTCAAGGGTTTGCCAGGCTTGGGGATGAAAGTGACGTCTGCGTGTTTCCACTGTGGGGGCAAGGAACCCGCCAGCCAGCACTCATTGATGTAGACTAGAAGATTTTCTAGGACGGCATGGTCGAGGTTTCGCAATAATTTGTTAGGGATTTTGTCTCGACCCGGAGTGGTGTTTCGGGTGAGGTTGTACGCTGCCGCCTCGATTTCAGCAATGGAGAACGGCTCGTCCATTTTGGGATTCGAATCGCCTGTGTAGTCAGGTGCCTGGGTGGGTTGGACGTGAGGTGGGGGCGCCAAGGCTTGCTTAATAAGTTCGTCCAACAAGTCTTCTTCTGTGCCCGGGTAATTGTGGATTAATCGGCGAAGCTGGTCTGCTGCGACCGCCTTATATTCACCGGGGCCCATAAGGGAACGGAGCAGGTACCATGTGCGGCGGGTTCCCAGCGTTCCTTGCAGCTTGTTGCAGAACTGCGTCCAGTTGTGCTGGCTCAGCTCACGGGCGTACACTTCAGCTTCTGCCGTAATTTCCGCAATGCGGATCTTCAGCTTGCGGTTCGTCTTGTTCTTTTTCCACCGCCTGATTAGCCCTCTACGGGCGTCCCAGAGGTGGAGGAGATGGGCATCGATGGCTGGGTTATCCTGCGTAAGGGAAAGTTCCTTGGCGTGTTTTCTTGCCTCTTGAATGAGCTTGGTAGTCCATTCCTCGAGACTGCTATCCGATCAGCGGGGGTGGTTTCTCGGAAGTTCTTCCAATTTGTTATGCACGCAGTGCCAATTTTTTGGCTGCTCGCTCTTTGATGGGAGATTTGTGACTGAATTATGTAGTGGTCGCCGGGAAAGAATTTCGCAACGAGGCTCAATCTTGAATCGCTAATAATTCAGACAAGCAACACAATCAACAGATCATCTGGCACTCTAAACCATGTGTACTCCCGTACATTACGTCATGTGCTCAACGCTACTTAGGAGCCTGCTGCTAAGCCATCAATCCATTATGAACAAGGGATCCATACGGATCCCGAAACGTCAATTTTGTTGCAACATTTATACAAATGCCTTTACCTGACCAGATGGCATTCCGTCGAACTCTCGACAAAGACAGAGATTGGCTTATAGGTTTATAGATGACGCAGCTACACTCTCACACCTACCGACAGTGCTACTTGGGAATGCCACATCAAAGGGAACATTAAGGCGTCTCTCGCAGCAGAGCGCACATGCAGCAAGCTACTCTGTGAAGCACAGCTCAATGGGTAGGCCACGCATCACACATAAAACAGCAACTGTATGTCACAGCTTTGCTTGTTAATCATCTGTACAGACTGTGTAGGTGAATTTTTTTGCCAATGCACTTAGTGAGAGATGTTGCTGTGCTTTGTTTGTGTGGGTGCTGCTACAATTGCTGATGTTGTTAATGTGAATGTACTGAGTGATAGGAGTATGCATATGACTGAAGTTGTGTTTTTATGGTTCGCATAATGCCACCTTTTTAAGGCTAGGACGCAGGCTCCTGCTTGTGATTCTTGCTTTTGATGTTTTGTACTTGCATATCTTTGTGGTGCAAACAAATAAACTTTGTTGCAAGTCAAGCACTTGTCGTGTCCTTCTTTCAGGCCTGTGGGCAGCAGAAATGCCACAAGGTGTAATATGCGCAGAATGTAGCTCACTCATTTCAAGCACGAAGAACTACACTGAACTTTTTCATGTTTCAACACTTTTTGCACCTCAAAGGTTGCTGCTATGCTTAAAAAGAGAGAAAGAGGAAGTAAATATATTGGGATGCAAAAGCGACATAGCACAGGAGCATAGTTCAGCACATCTGCCCAGGAGGGACCTAATGGATTTACGGTACAATACAGACGCCTAAAGAGACACTAAAGTGCAAAAGCAAGTTGGCCAGCATCAGTAATTACAGTGTTGTGAATACAAATAATATGCCACTTGCAGCAGCAGTACTTTATTAGTGCATGAAAATTCCCAAAGTGGCGTGAAAACAGGCACGGCTGCCCCATATTTTGTTCTGCACGACAACTTGTGACATTACTAATTGCGGATGTCAAGACATGACTGGTGGAACTAGTCGAAGCGTTCTTCTGAAGCAAACACTGATGCAGGGATATGAATGTGGGCAAGAACTTTTCCTGGTCTTGTGCTTCTTAAAAGACAAAAACCTCATCTAGCAAACATAAAATATGATGCCTCATCCCACACTTTGTTGCAGTGTCGATTTCATCAGAATGTTTTGCCTTGCCTACAAGCACAGCCACAAAAATGCATGCATGTGGGTGCACTAGAGACTGTAGTACTGTACCTAGCTAGTGACTTAGCGCATACAGATAAAGCAGCTAGTGACAGCAGGGGATTATGAGCACAATCAGCAGGAAACAAGACGGCTGTGAAATGCTTTGATCAATGGCGCAGGCATGTTCACGTAGCAGCTTTTCCTAGGTGGTGCCACTGCGGGCGTTCCTAGGGAAGCTTTGCCGATGTCATAATGCCCTGCCAGCAAAGAGATGGGGCTGGGTGGCCTATTTTGCTGTATGCCGCCACACCAAGGTAGCATTAGGTAGAATGTAACAGAATGACAGAACGTAACTTTGAAAAGTGAAGGGCAATCAGAAAAGTTTTTAAGAAGGCGGTAACAACTGAATAGTCGGGCTTGGCTTGCTCTGGGCGCTTTGTGATGTGCCCTGATATGTTTCCAAAAAGCGAAAGAGAAAAAGCCAGTTCGATGAATAAAAGAAAAGGCTTTGAAAAATTGTGGTTTTTCTGGCAGACCAACTTTTACAGCCAGTTCAGCACTGTTAGCTGGCCTGCAGCAACACATGCATGTACACTTCACTCTTAAAAGAGTGTCTCGTGCGCAAATTCAGCGTACAGCAGACCGATTGCAAAGCGTGGGTGTTAGCAAGTTTGTCACATAGCCTTTGATGTGATGACTATTGCATTATAATGACCAGTTTCCCAAATATGCTTCCAGAAGTGAGCATTTTTAAGCAATTCTGCTCTCACCATGTGAACTGCACGACAGGTGAAAACAATGGCTACCGTGGCTGTAGCCAAAGAAAATGGGGGGCGAAATTTGATTAAGCACCGGACAACACATTTAGCAACGGAAGCACACACCAAAGGCCACAATGAAGACATGAGGAAACGTAGAGCGCTGAAGTTTACAAGACGACCACAGAATAAAGGGACAAACGAAAAGCTTGGTGTGATTCGTTTGCTCCTTTATTCTGTGGTCGTCTTTTAAACTTCAGCGCTCTGCTTTTCCTCATGTCTTCATACCAACTAGCCCAACACCCAAGCTTTACTGAATAACACAATTAAAGGTCATCCTGCCTGATGGAGGCAACGCATGTGAGCAATAGTAAATCACTGAAGGACTCTGGCCAGATATCATTCCGCCTGACGAAACTTTAGGGAGTTCCAATTGCCGTCTCATCAGCACGGAACGCTAGAAAAAAATATATCTGAAGCAACACGGTTGTCTGCACCCGTGGTCTGCACTATCGCAGAAATAATCAGGGCACAAAATGCAATTTTCGGGCCAAAGGTTAAGCTGATTCCATGTAGGGTAAACAGTGTAGATCCACGTTTGACAAACAGCCGTTCCAACCACGCGGCGATTTGCGAACGGCTGAGGAGGCACTTCGAAATCCACAGCGGCGGGCAACACCTGACAATTAAAGGTTGACTTTATAACTTTTACAGCGGCGGTCGATCACCACAGGGTGAATGGTGTAGATCTAGATACACGCTCGAGAAACAACCGGTTCATATACACGGCGATTGGCGAACGGTTGAGGCACTTCGAAATCTACAGCAGCGGGCAACGCCTGAGAACGCGTAATCACGCACAGAGGCACGGTTGAAGCACTTCACGTAAGAGCATGAGGAGCGGATGCGGTAGCGCACACTGTGTATCCAAACCACGACCGGCTGTCGTGACCCAAACCACGACCGGCTTGATCCAAACACTTGCCGCTTCACGTAAGTGCATAAGCGGCGGGAAACACCTGTTGAGAACGCGAAATCCAACACAGGCACGGTTGAAGCACTCGTAACTTCGTTAGAATATGAATGATTAGGCGTTCAATTCACAGCGCGGCCGTCGCAGAAAGCGAAATACAACATGCCGATTGAAACACTTCACGTAACATGAGCACAGGCTAGCGCAGAGGGCACAGCTCCGGCGGCTCCGGCAGGTCCCAGAGAGCAGGGAGTGTGCACAACGGCGGAAAAGCCAAGCGCCCTTCGCCTTTCCCACTCGCACTCCTCCTTTTCTCTCTTTCGCGTCTGAGCGTCCGGGCAATTTATTTCACGCGGCCCGACTAGGCAGGTACACATTCGTTTCGCGGGGATGGTCGCCCGCCTCGCGGAGCCCTCGCATTCGTTGCAGTGAAGGGCGACCTGATCGACCTCTCCGCGCGCATAGGCGCAAATTCGTTCTGGTAGGGGGATTAGTTCCGCGAGCCAGCCTTCGCGATGCCCGCGCATTCCTCCTCACCCTCCCCGCGCGCGCATGCGCCGTAGGGTCCCGCTATCCCGCCGCCATAGCGTGAGCCTCCGCTAGCCGCTATGCTAACATACCAGGTACCGTCCGCTAACGCTACGGCGGCGGGTAGCGGGGCCCGACTGAGAAGGTGAAAATTCGTTCCGGTGGGGGGATTAGTTCCGCCGGCCGGCCTTCGCCATGCTTGCGCCTTCTCTCCACTGAGGGGCAACCTCCTCGCCCTCCCCGCGCGCGCATGCGCCGTAGGGCCCCGCTATCCCGCCGCCATAGCGTGAGCCTCCGCTAGCCGCTTTGCTAAGTATAGCGGAAAGCACCTTAGCGCGCCCATAGCGCTAGCGGGCACGCTAACCGTAGCATAACGAGGCGCTATCCGTTCGCGATTGCGGCCCGCAAAACGTTAACGCTACAGCTAAAACGCTATACTAAAACTCCCTATTAGAGAGTTTTAGCATAGCGGCTCCCGTACGCTACGCTAAGGTTAGCGGGTAGCGGGACCGGACTGCGCATGCGCGCGCGGGGAGTGCGAGGAGGTTGCCCCTCAACGGAGGGAAAGAGCGGGCATGGCGAAGGCAGGCCGCGCGGAACTAATCCACCCCACCGTGACGAATTTGCTCTCCCCAGTCGCGCCCCGCTATCCGCCGCCGTAGCGTTAGCGGACGGAGAACGCTGTGCTAAAACTCTCTATTGTCCAGGTAACCCGCCGCCGTAGCGTTAGTGGACTGTAGCCGCTATGCTAAAACTAATTTTAGCATAGCGGGTAGCGGCCGCTAACACTACGACATGCGGGCACCGGGACTCGACTGAGCACTTGTGGATTCGATGCGCTCGGGGAGGGCAAGGAGGCCGCCCCTCAGCGGAACAAATGTGCGGGCATAGTGAGAGCCGGCCCGCAGAACTAATCCACCCTACCAGAACGAATCTGCAAGGGCCCAGTCGAGTCGCGGTAACTGCATGCCCTAGTGTTAGTGGATGCTACCCGCTGTGCTAAAACTCAATAGAAAGTTTTAGCATAGCGGGTAGCGTTTGCTAACGCTACGGCGGCTGGCGGGTTAATGTGACCCGACTGCGCATGCGCACGGGGAGGGTGAGGAGGTCGCCCCTCAGTGGAATGAATGCGCACCTGTCCAATCGGGTCCCGGCACCCGCTTCCGTTGCATTAGCGTACTGTAACCTCTATGCTAAACTCTCTCTTACCAGAGGCAGGGTTTAGGGGTTCGAACCTCTCCGAAATTTCTTCCAGGCAAAGTGTGAGCCAAACTTGTGCTGCTTTCGGTGAATCTTCTCCCTTCCAATAACCCACAACCCCCCCGAAAAAAAGTCCTGGCTAAGGCCCTGGCTGGTACAATGTATTCCGAGCAGTTCAGAGGCGCAAACCTTCTAGCCGTCCACTTCACAACTCACGGTGAGACCAGTCTGTCTTGATTTTTGCCCAAACGGCTACACCGGTTCCAGCCGGTGACTCGCCAAGTCTACTGTTAAACACTGAATAATAATATACGTATGACATCGAGTATCCTGTGGACAGTAGCTACGCGCACGACCACAGCGTCGGTTACAGAGGAATATCCGCGTGAAGCTAACGCCCCCCCCCCCCCACGACTTGTGTGCAGAGGCTCAGGGTTCAGACCTAGGGTTACCACCTTTCCCCGAAGAAAAAAACGGCCTTAGGGGACGGGGGGCGGAGTGGGGGTGGGGGGTGCTATATAGAAGGTTGAGTTTGTGTTAAAAAAGAGACGCCACATTTTTTTTACATGCAGTGCCATTTATCGTAGCGTTTTTCTATAGAGGAATCCACATAACGTTTGTACTGAAAGTGATTAAAATTTTGGTTATTACTCTGAATGTGCAGCACTGAAACACTACCGCGCTTGCTGGCCGCCCCGGCGGCATTTCGTTGCTTTGCTCCTCCCTTTCGTCCCCTTCCATCGCGTGAATCACACTTGGCCACATATTTTCTCGGCTCGCGTGTCTTTGCACAGCTTGTCGACACATACTTAGCGTCGTAGTTGCTGTATTGGCGCTTACAAAACCCCAAAAATGAAATACCCGCGACACGATGGCCAAAAAAAATCACGCCATATACACGGAATTAATGATGATAAGTGGGGCGAAGCTCGAGAGGGGGAGATCATCGGTAACCGTAACTCTCCCGTGAAAGTTCGCCCATTACATCATTAAGAAAGACGTAAGACTGTGTGCGTACATTGTACAAATCAACTTTTATTTTCGGAGTCAATGCTCCCAGGCCCAGACCTGGTGAAAGACTCCGCGCCATCGAGGACTACCCCGCACCTCCACCACAATTTGTCACGTAGGATGGGACACAACGGTAAAGCAAGAACTTTTATTTAGGGCGAACTTGTGCCCGAACAAGACGAGAGGAAACGAGCAAAGGTCCTTGCGTCTCGTTCGATCTCCGAGAACGACTGCCTGCGTTCGTGGCGTGATCTCTTGCGTGATCTCCCACTCGCAGTGCACGTGCGCTCGCGCCTCCGTTGGCGAACACAGACAAGCTCGCGCTCCCGGTGCCGAGTTTGCGCTGCCGGTTGCAGCCGGTTCTTGCACGTGCAACGCGGCCCACTTTGCGACATCTCCGAAAGCATGCGGCGGGCACGTACCGTGAGACACAAGGGATGGACAGACCCATGACTTAAGGAGCTTCGCCCCTAAAAACTGGCCAATGTCGGCCGGTTTTAGGTACAGACCGGCAACCAGCCCGCGCCTAAAAAACCGGTCGGGCCGGTCCAAAGCCGGTCAGGTGGCAACCCTATTCAGACCCCACTCTTCCGGAGTTTTCTTTTTTATTTTTACATTTGGTGACTGCCTAATCTATTATTTTTCCACGCATTTTGCGTAGCTGAAAAGTTCGGCATTTTGGGTCACTTTTTGGAACAGGGCTCATAAAGTTATACTGGTAATAAGTGTTGCTGGGCGAGTTGGTTCATATTACAGAAAAAAGATTTAGCGCAGCGAAAGACACGGGACGGTGAAAAGGAAGTTCCACTTCGGAAACTCACTTTTTTGGGGCGATCACTATTTTGGCGTCGTTGGGCTGTACCGTTTAGTCGCCGTCGACACAGCATGCGATAAAATTCTGCCTAAATTTTGTGAAAGGTGATACGTTTTAGGCCACTTTCTGCGCAGTGTACATACAGTCGAAAGCTTTATGACGGTAAACACGGCAGCACGTGCAGCATAGTACTACATGCAGTGCGGTCTAGCAATAGAATGACAAACTTTCGTAGTTTGTAAATTTGCGGATCCACCGCTTGACATGGGTTGATTGCGCTGTTGTCTGCTGCAGTAGCTACATCAGGTGTCTGGTAACGATTCCAGATAATGCATGTGCAGATGTGGGGGCATGTTATTAAAGGAGCCATGAAGACAAAATACAAGTTGGACTTATTAGAAAAACTGCTTAGTCCCGATAACAATGATACCAATATCATCGCTATCTTCGAACAAATAACGGAGATATTAAAGAAAACGTGTGAAGCTGTCGCAACCCCCTAGCCAATTTCCCGCAATTTTTCTATGACGTCACGGAACCTTGTTTGTGCGATTGGCGGCCGCCTAACTGACCTGTCGCGACGACACATGACTGGACGTCTGTAATGGGGCCTCTAGTTCCATTTGACCGCAACACTTGAATGCTAACGTCCAGTTAACGCACTGAAAATTATGTTTTATTGTTGGCCCGTATGACGTCATTCTTGCTCATAACACGTCACTGTGGCACAAAATTTGAAAGTTTTTAAATACTTCTTGCTTTTTTTTTCGTTAAAAAAACATCTTTTGTGGCTGTAATGGAGCTGAGTGAGATACTGAATCCTAGTTCTTTCAAATCAAACGAAGTTGTATTTTCTCTTCATGGCTCCTTTAAGCGCCCGCTCCTGTGGTTCTGTGGCGCCGTCGTCCCTTGTAACTGAGCAAATGAAGGGGACGCAGAAGACGAATGGGATAGAATGAGCAGGAAAGGGGAGGAGGAAAGTATGGCAAAAGTGTGAGGGGGAGGGCGGAATCCCAAGAGGGCGTGAGGCATTCTCACTGGCGGCGATGTGCTACGAGATAACCAAGAAAACGAAGAGGCCTCCGAAGACCTCTCTCGAGCAGGAAAGCGGAGGATGAAAGTATGGCAAAAGTGTGAGGGGGAGGGCGGTATCCCGAGAGGGCGTGAGGCATTCTCTCTGGTGGTGGCGCGTTGCAAGATAACTGAGAAAACGAAGAGGCCTCCAAAGACCTCTCTCGAGCAGGAAGGCGGAGGAAGAAAGTGTGGCAAAAGTGTGAGGGGGAGGGCACTATGCTGATACGGCTTGAGGCATTCTCACCGGCGGCGATGTGCTACGAGATAACCAAGAAACTGAAGAGGCCTCCGAAGACCTCTCTCGAGCAGGAAAGCGGAGGATGAAAGTGCGGCGAAAGACGTGAGGCATTGTCTCCCGCGGCGACGCGCTACGAGACAGTGTCAGAGTATATTGTGCACCTCCGTGTGTTCACTGATGCGGTGATCATTTTTTGAGACGCAGCAGGCATGCACTGTCACACAGAAGACTAGAAGACTGCAGTTCGTCCTGCGCACAATTTTTGCATTAGGGAGTGCCGTAATCGTCAGCCAAATTTTTTTTTTCACAGTATTTTGTCTATCACATTGCCTTCTCGATCCTCTTTGTCACCCTTCATAGGCATGCTGCTGTTTAGGAGTCCTAACTATACCTAGCTTTCCCATAGCATTACCAGTATTGAAATGGAATGTCCGTGCACGTTGCTCTTGGGGATCATGCTAGGGAAGGATGGCATTCCTAACATGTCACGTGAAACCTTCATTAGCTCTAGGCCAATCCCCCACAAGTGTTCTTTGCATCACTAGGTATGTTTCAAAAGTGGGCTTTTGTTTGTTTGCAGACTATTCTAGGCTATTCCCCCGTAAGTGGGTACGTGCCAGGAGCGGGGTTTTGTTCGCGGACTATTAATTCTATGCCAGTCCCCCACGTCTGTTCCTTCCTTGCTGTAAAAAATCCTAAAATACGATGGGGTTCATGTATCAGCCCACAAGAATGTTCGTAAAATGTGCCTATACACGTGGTCATAATGTGGAACGTTTATTCAACCATATTTTGTTAAATATGGTCATTATGTATGTTCCTGTCCGTATTTCTTCCTCTCTGTTTCTCGGAATTTTTACGATTCATTTCGCCAAAATTTTCTCACTTCGATTTCCACCAAGTTCTATTTCTTAACCATAACCATCTTCTGGCCCGAGATGTTAGTCTGCCTTGGCCAATGGTTTTTCAATGTACACACTGCGAACAGCTCACGTCTGCTCATGTAACATGCCCATCCCCTCTTTGCCGGGTGCGCCCAGTGGGAGGTGGACAGCGCAGCCACGGGGGAGTGGCACGTCGGCAAGAAGCCTGATAAGCGTGCCATCCAGTGCATGCAAGACCACTGCGTGGAGATGGACCACCGGGCACGGCTGGTGAGTGGCTGTGGACACTGGGTGGAGATACTGGGACACTGGACACTGGGCAGAGTCTCTGCACACACAAGCTGGTTCACGGCACGTTAAGTGGGGGAGGACAGGGGTGTTACACTGGCCTTAAAACAACATCTTTTAATTTTCAAGTAAACTTCGTGAATTTTGTCAGTCTTGCTGCTTTTTTCACACTTATTTCGAGTGTGCCATTATTTTAGGTCAATTAGTTCCCAAGATAATTAGAGATAATTAGAAATTTTTGGTGGAACACTAGACAGGACAGTGTTGGCCATAAAACTGTAATATTTATATTTTCCAATACTATAGACCCTAGTGAATGCAATAAGAGAATCAGCTTCTTGATGCACCCCTTGGAACTAATTTTCCAGCTCATTAAACCATGGTGGCACCAGTGGCAAGGAACCATTTTGAGTGCCCATTTCAAACACCGAAGTTTAATGACCTGTAAAATTAGTTCCAAGCGATGCGTCAAAAAACTGCTTCTATTTATTTCACTCTTGAAGTAAACACAGTGAAACTTTTCAGTTTTGCTGCTTTTATCACCCACTGATATCAAATATGCAATTATTTTGAGTCCTTCAACTAGTTCTCAAGGTAGTTACAGATGGTTAGCCATACTGGGGGACAAATAGACAAATAGGGGGACTGGGGCACAATAGACAAAAAAGCGTTTGTCGTAAAACTGCTATCTACATACTTGCTAATTACTATGAATACTAGTGAGTGCAGTCCTGCAAGTGTTTCTTTTTTTTTTTTTTTGACACGTAACTTGGAAGCAATTTTGTGTCATTAAACTCGGCAACACGAGTGGCCAGCCACCATTTTAAACACCGAAGTTTGCAAAGCATGGGGGATGCAAAGGTCCTTCTAAACCCCAAACGCCTACCGACACGTTTCCTACGCCAGCCATTGTAAAATTTTACGGCAAGTTCAACGCGGTGGTGCAGCTGGGTTGTTGGGAACAGGACCTTGCAACTCGTGAAATGAACTTTTGGTGTGCCCACCTGGCTTTGTGTCCGCGTGGACGCTTGCGTATGTACAGTCTTTGTCAAAATTTTCAAGACCAAGCCAGAAGTGCATAAGGCGCAAAAGTTTCAAAGTACAAGCTTACCTCTCGGGCGAGGCTGCAATGTCTTATGCCGGAACACTGGAGAGAACACCTTTCTTTCTTACTGTCAATGAATAATTTGGTCGCAGTTAAACATTTAGCCTTTGCTTTGAATTTTTCGTGGCCAGGAAACCGTTGGCATGGCCCAAAAAATCTTGACAAAGACCGTACATTTGAAGAACACCAGCCAGCGCAGGTTAGCCAAACCCGCCGTTGCAAGGCATGAGGTGTTAAGTGTGTTACACCACCGAGAAACGGGATTGCATACGTTTTGTGCAAGGCCCATGCTAGACTTTCCGCTTTGTTTACCCCCCCGCCTTCTCAGTTCCTGCCACGCACTCATTGAGACATTCCAACTCCCTGTTAAAAAGGCCGTGAAGACGAAATACAGGTTCGGTTCATTAGAAAGGCTGGTTTCTCTGGATATCAGAAATGCTAGTTTTATTGTAGCCTTTACACAAATATTTAAGACACCAAAGGGAACTTATGAAGCAATGGCAACTTCCCAGTGACTTAGCAGTGAGATCTCCATGATGTCACAGAATCGTTTGTGTGATTGGCAGCTGCCCACTTAAGGGGGCCACGCAGACAAAGCACAAGTTTGGTTCATTCGAAAGAGTGCCTCGTTAGAATCATACTGACACCACTTTTAACGCACCCTTCGCTCAAATAAGCTACATAGTGAGTAAAAAAAGGGAATGGCCATGCGACCCAACTAGCTCATTTCCTGCAGCAGAACTTATGTCACACCAGCCACCTCTGCGATTGGCGGAGGCCAGAAAAAGCAAACGCAAGTTAGGCAGGGCTTATAAGCTTGCCGAATGAGCTATTTGCACTTAAATTTGGGGTATATTTTTTGTATAGCAGTAATATTCATGCGGTAAACAATGAAAGTTACGGAAACGCACGTAGGCATAAAAGTACCGATGCGCACTGCCGTTGGTACTGGGCGCACTATGCTTGTTTTAGCTGCACAGCAGTCCGCCGGTTTGGAGTTCTCTTACACACCACTGGCCGATTGGTGTAAGTGACGTTGTCTTACGTGACCCTGTTTGCCAAGGATACCCCATGTTTCACAAAACGGTTACTTTCTACAGTAAAAAAAAACAAGTCAGGTGCAAATACGGTCAAAAACCAAGCAACGGTGGGCAACGGTCTGTGGCTGAGTATGGTAGCGCCATCTGGGAGGACTGACAGCAAGCAAGGCTGCAGAGCTGAATTACGCACTGGAAGTTCGTTTGAATATGCGCACTCATTGCTGACACCACGAAAACACAATTTGGTGGGAGGATCAAAATTTTTACCTAAATTGATTAAAATCTCGGTGAATACAGCATAATTTGCTTCCAAACAAGTGCTGGGGGCAGCATAAAACGCGAGATCTTTCGAATAAAGCAAACTTGTATTTTGTCTGCATGGCCCCTCACACTCTGTTCCATTTGATCACATCGCTTGAATGCTAACATGCAGTAAACACACTAATAACTACATTTTTAGTGCTCGCCCATACTATGTCACTTGCCCGTAACACTCGTCATTTTGTAACAAAATTTGAAAGCTTTTCAATACTTCTCGCACTTGGGGCAAAAAATGTCTGTCGTGGCTGTAATGGAGGTGAGTGAGTTACCAAAGGAGAGTTTCTTTAAATTGAACAAAGTTGTATCTTGTCTTCAAGGCCCCTTTAATTAAGTGCAGCACCTGTGCAACTTTTTTGTGTCCTTTGAAGAGAAGGACAAGGAAGAGACGTGCCAAAGCCTTTTGTTTCCTTGCCGTAGTGCGAGAAGACAGTGCCGTGCTTGTTCCTCCTGCTCTGCCCAGGTGAGGAGCAGCGACTTCCGGCACTTCCAGTACATCTTCGGCATGGACGAGGCCAACATGCGCGACCTGCGTGCCCTCGCGCCGTCCGACAGCACAGCACAGATTGAGATGCTGGGAAGCTACGACCCCGAGGGGAAGAGCGTCATTCAGGACCCGTACTACGCGAGTGAGCATGCAGTCTTTGCACCGGCTGTTTCATTGCAAGTTGTGTGGCTAAAGCATCAACTACAGTCGACTCTCAATTGTTCGGAGGAGTCACTTAATTGGAATTTTCAGTTAATTAGAAGCGATGTACTGGTCCCGGGAACTTTACATGCAGTCAAATGGAGCAAACTGCTCAATAATTTGAAGCTACAACCCATTACTGTAAAGTTCCGAAAGAACACCGGCCCAAATTGCCGAGATATCGAGTGAAAAATACGGGGTGGGCGATCTTTCGGGTCAGGTGCAAAAAACTACAAAAAAGTGGCGGCACTGCCAATAAAACTGCAGACATATAAAAAAAATGGGAGATGGGCGAACTTTCGGGTGAGGAGTGGAAGGGACAAATTAGTGACCACATCAATAGATGAATAGATGATTTGCGATTATTTTGTTCACTCATCAGCGCTAAAACAATAGAGTTTAGGGGGTAGGCCATAGAGTTTCTCACTAGCTATTAGAAACTCTATGGGGTAGGCGAGCGATCTTTGGGGTCCTTTAGTAAATTGAATATTTCACCCCTATAGGGGGGAGGGCGATGTTTCGTGGAAGGGTGCATACTCGAAATGCTACGGGACATCAGTTAATTGGAAGGTATTTTGAATAAAGAGCGTCGAGGTGACTGTGAATAAAATTCAAAATTTTCAAGCCCGAAAACAGCGCCCTGTTTTGTACTGACGTCAGCACTGTCGCAACTGAAGCAGCGCACAGTTGAGGCGGCAGACCAGTTGAAACTCCCATGCACATCTTTCTTTTTAAGTCCTCAACCTTCTCTGTTGCGCACAGCGCGTGACCAGTTTGTGCGGTTTCTAGCTTAGATTCTGGCTATAAGTCTCAACTTTCATGGCAACCTGTGGCGTACACTCGACTTGGCGATGAGAGTGGAGCTTCTGAACGAAACCAAGAGAAGGGAGACTGCTTGCGGACTGGTAACAATGCTATTCGTGTAAATCTTTCGTTACGGCGGAAAAACGGCCGATTTTAAAGGAGCCATGAAGAGAAAACACAAGTTTGGTTCATTCAAAAGATTGTCTCGTTAGAATCATACTGACACCACTTTTAACGTAAACTTCGCTCAAATAAGCTACATAATTAGGAAAAACGGGAATGGTCATGCGACCCACCAGCTCATTTCCCGCAACAGAACCTATGATGTCACATGAGCTAAGCTCTGTGATTGGCGAAGGCTGGCAGAAGCAGACGAAAATTAGGTAGAGCTTACAAACTAGACGAACGAGCCATTTGCGCTTAAATTTAGGGCACATTCTTTACAAAGCAATTAGAATGATGGGACAAACAGTGGAAGTTACGAAAGCACATGTAAACATAGAAGTACTGATGCGTTCTGCTGTTCGTACTGCGCACAGCATGCTTTGGTTTAGCTGCACAGCACTACAGGGCTTGGGGTTGTCTCAGACGACACTGGCCGATTGACGCAAGCAACGGTGTCTTACGTGACCCCATTTGTCGAGCGAGCACTGTTTCAGGGAACGAATATTTTCTCCCAGAACAAATTAAAACAAGCCAGGTTTAAATGCGGGCAAAAACAAACCAAACGCTTGCCACGGTATGGTGGCGCCATCTAGGTTACGGAACGTAAAGAAACGCGGGAACAAACCAACACCGCTGTACAGGGTGGAGACAACCTTTGAACGGTTCCGTGCCGCCGCAATTGGGCCAACGGGCTCAATGCGTTATTCTTTTCGTTTCCCACGAGACCTAGCAACGCGAAACAGACAATATGATTCAAACTTCTTCAGTAAACCGCGTTTCGGCGATAATTTTAGCGCGGTTTTGACACAATGACTTGCTTCGGCGGCGAGCGAGCAACTGAACATGGCGGCGCCAGCGTTACGTGTCTCTACCCTGTACGGCGGATGCGTGAATGAAGGTACTCTAGGCTGCAGAGCGGTCGGTTCCTGTGATGTCACTTGGGACCACAAAAACGCACGATTGAGCGGGAAAATCAAAATTTTAACCTAAATTGTTTAATTTCTCAGTGAATAAAGCACCGTTTGTATCCGGACAAGCGCTGGGGGCACTATAAAACACGAAATCTTTCGAATAAAACCAACTTGCATTTTCTCTTCATGGCTCCTTTAAGTGCTTCCACAAAACTATTTCTTACTCTTGAGCTAGTGAACACATTTAGCATTGCTATGCATGGAGTTGTAGCTTATAGATTGCTCTTACAAACACATACCAGCAGTTTTGTGAAAGGTACAATTACTTACAGTTTATTAGTCAAATAATCAGAAAAAATGCACAAAAAAGTATACACGCAACGTATATAGGCGATTGTAATGAGCCTAAAAATTATTTTAGGATTTCTAAGATATACAAATTGTTCCTACATTTCTTGGCTATGATTCAATAATATAACAACGCTGTACACCAAGTTTTGTATTTTTGTGGGCCCGTCAACGTAGCGGAACTGACGGCAGTGCCACTCCTCGAAGCCACTCGAGTGTAAGTCTGTCATGCATCCAAGCACACTTTTTTGTGTTCTGACACAAAATCCTTTTCACTTTAGTGGTAAAAAACCAGAAAAAAATCCAGCGACCTTGAGAAGTGTCGCGCATCGCTCCGCAGCGGTAATCTGACACGAGTGCCAGGCTATCATGAAGGTGATAACGCGATATGACGCGGCACATTTGGCAAAATATCCCTACCGTACGTTGTCCAGACCCTACACATCAATGTGAAAGCCGCAGTGGTCAGATAGGAAGCCCGCTTTGTTTATAAATACAACCCAAATACAGCGGATGCCGTTTTCACACAACTCGCCACTACCCCGGGTTCTAATTTCTCTTGGCGCGGTCTCTGCATGCGAAATATCAACAAAACATAATAAAATCGAAAAATGAGTTGTCAATAAATACGCCAGATGGCGTTAGTTGCCAGCCAGGCGCCGTTTTTAGCTTTCGCCGGACGTTTGAAATCATCGGACCTCCGTGTCCGATGGCCTATGGTGCCGTACGGAAAGAGTAATTGGAAGTTCGGTTAATTTGAAATGGTTTGTGATCTCCATGGACTTCTTATTAACGACTGTACTACAGGCTGCGATATTTTAGCACTCAAGAGTGGGGGCACTTATTGGGTATTTCTATGAGAGTTGGAGCAGTGAGTGGGAGAGTTTTTTTCGCCAATGTACAGCACTGCAGCCACAAAAATGTGGATAGCCCCCTTCCCCAAGGGTTGTCGTGTGGTCGGAGCGTGGCCAGGCAGACAGAGGTAATAATTATTGGATGAGATGGCCCTAGGCTGCATGGCAAAAACATCTGGGGGAGTCATTTGGGCCTGTGTATCGATCCCGACCCAAACTAATGATTCCATCTGCATCCTTGAACTGGTTAGTATCTCTTCCCAGAACAAGTTACCGTTTCCTCATTTTGCTCGCTCAATCCGCTGCAAGTTTAGAGATGAGCAACCCCTAACCGTTAGCTTTCGCCACTATCGTGCCTTTAACCCAAAGATGTTGTTTAAAGCTTTCATGCCCTATCTGCCAGTCTGTTCCTTGTTTAATAAGAATGCCAACTCCTCCTCCTTTCTTCATTCCTGCAGTCCTGTAGCACCGTTCCCACACATAGTTGTTGGCGACCAGTGCAGCTTATGGGACTCAGAGGAGAGTCTCAGCTAGGCATGCGAGTTTATTTCTTGCCACTCAAGATGCTTTTGTATTTTCATCCACTTATCAGGCTTTCTTCTGCCCTGCACATCTGCGTCGCTAATTAAATAGTTATTTACTTTTGCGGTCCACTTAAATGGTCTATATTCTTCCTGCTTATTTTTGTCTCTCACTGAATCGTTCTCTGTACTATTTTCACTTTCAGGGGGGACACTGGTCTTGAGGGCTGAAAATTTGCCAAAAAAAAAAAAATCAATTTTCTGTGTTAAATTGTTTTGCAGTGTGCAGGTCCCAAATAATGTACCTGCAAGATATCATAGCTGTATCATAAGTATTCACAAAGCTGTCACCCTTTGAAGTTGCCATAATGACCATTTTTGCATGTTTTCAAAGTTCGCGCGCGGTTTACTCAGAACCAATTTTTTTCCCATGAGGTCAGCTGTCAGGTACAATATCTCTGGGTGTACTGGTTCGATTTGTATCATTTTTGATGCATTTGAAACCTTATGAACTGAACGGTGCAATAAAACTACAACTACAGAAGTATAGAATTTCTTTTTCCTCGCACGAGATGTTATGCGGTTAGTTTAACAAAAACATTGGCAATTGATGACCTGACATTTATGAAGTTTACAGTACAACGCGAAAATTACTGCTGTGCTATAGTTGCACTCCCTGGTCCTTCTAAAGCACAAAGGGATAAAAAGCTATTGGAGTATTTCACAGACGGATAATGAAAAAAATTGCCTGACACGGAGCGGTAGAACATGCTGCACAATTATAAACTTACACCCCATAGACGAAAACTGACTGCGTATTAGTGCTCAGGATGTTAAAATACACTCAATGTGCAAATCTCAAGCACATAGGTTAAAAAATAACAAAAATGTCCTCAAGACCAGTGTCTCCGCTTAAATTGGTTTTGTCGACATCCTCAGCTATGTCTGCATGCACTGCGTGCTGGCAGGCCTGGCTGACTGCCAGCGTTCAGTGTGAACAGGTCTTTTGCTTCACAGTCATCACCTAGCTACCACTCTACCCCTATGCGCCACCCTGCCTCGTTTCCTAGTCTGGGGCTACCTGTGGTAAAAGTTGGCTTTGCCGCATGGCACGTGAACTTCCAAGATCTGTCGCAACACCACACCATAGGGTTGGCTTTGTCACACGACGCCAAAGCTCGTCTCGCGACTCTGCTTGAAAATGATCTTTTTACGACAGGCTTCCAACAAGGGGAGAAAGGGGGGAAGCGAGAACTTGACCAAGATGGCCTTAGTAGAGCAGAGATCCTCTGCTGACATCTCGAGCACACGCGACAAGCATGTATAGTACACCTCAACTTTCCCAGGAACAAAACGTCAGGAACAAGATAGATCAGTTTTTAGCCCTATTGTCGCAGGTACGACAGAACATTTTCTTTAAACAAATATATATATTTGTGTGGGGTTTCGGGGTGGGGAAATAGTCGTGCAGCTAGCTACCACCTAGCTACCACTCTACCCCTAAGCGCCACCCTGCCTTGTTTTCTAGTCTGGGGCTAGCCGTGGCAAAAGTTGGCTTTGCCGCATGGCACGTGAACTTCCAAGATTCGTCGCAACGCCACACCATAGGGTTGGCTTTGTCACACGATGCCTTGCCCAAGGAATGGCTGTCATTTTACTAGACGTCTTTAGGCTGACACGGCGACACTCTCATCTTCTGGCATAGCTGTGGGCAGCGGGTGCGTTTCTTCTGGCGTGCTGAAACACATAGCAAGCCGTTGACTGGCGCCCCTACTACAAAAACGCTTCTTTTCTCCCCCTCACGCTATTCTCCCATGATAAACACAGTGGAGGATTTGCTAAGTCAATTCAATTTTCCCACCTTCCACTGCTTGCGCACCAATTAGAACCTCTTGTTACCATTGGACTTGGAATGCCGCCATGCGGTCTAGGCTCGGGCGTGAGCTCCCCGTGCGTTTAGGGTCGAAATACTGTTTTCAATGCGTATTTTTTAATTTGAAGGGCACATGTATTTTCAATGAAAAGGACACCACTAGTACCATTTGCGCAATGATGTTTGGCCTCAACTAACGTTTTTTTTGTTTACAATGTTTACAAGTATGAAGTGCTCTACCAGGTGGAGTGGTTTAAAAAGGTTTTGCCTCCATATACTTCTCGTTTGAGGATGTTTACAAGCTTTGACAAGGTAGCTGAATTGAGGGACAGACAGGCAGATAAAGAATTTTCGCGTTTGAGTAGCTTGAAAGATATACTATCTTGAAAAGTAGCCGAGACAGCACAGCAAGAGACCCTTTATTCCCGCTGTTCCCTCATTGCTGCACAGGACAACGGGAGCCAGGGCTTCGAAGAGGTGTACCGCCAGTGCCTTCGCTGCTGCCAAGCCTTCCTGGACAAGGTCAGCTGAGTGGGGCAGCTGCCGCCCGTGCCCGCTTTGGAGGCGCCGCTTCTTCTGTTCTTGGTAGCTGCGCTCGTTGGGGAACCACTGCTTGTACAGCTGTGCCAGGCTGGACTGGGCGGCGGGCCTGCCTGCGGACAAATAAAGGCTTCTGGTAGTGCGTTCCATTGACTCTACGACTCTTATCTTCTGTGTACTGTGCCTGCAGGCGGCACAAACTGATGTTCTCTTTTATTCGCCAGTCAAGGGTGGAATTCTGAGCTTTTTCCCTTCAAAAATGTCTATTTCGTGTCCGTTTTAGTTGTGACGTAGGTGCTCTTGTGAGGCCAATGACGTGCGCAGAAACAGCTACGTCACACCTGATCATCTGATCGTCTGCTTTCAGTCAATCGGGGCTCGCTCGAAAACGGACATGAAGTGGACAAAACTGACAATTCCGCCCCTGAGCAGTCTCCAAAACTGCTCGCACCATTGAAGTTTTATGGGGAAATAAAATGCAGGGCTGCTTTGGAGCAGTTCTGAGCGGTGCAACGTTACGAAAACCCCGAGCCATCTCCACTTAACGTGAATCCTGGGGAGGGGCGAAGCACGCAGAGTATGAGGGTGTGCGAAGCAAAGTTTCACATCCACCTGAATGCAGCCAATTGGCTACAAAGGAAAGCTACACAGCTTCCTCAGAAACCTGGCAGTTGAAAGATTCATCCTGGTCCAGAATTTGAACCCGGGACCACCGCTTAACCGGAGCAGTCGCTTTACCAACTGAGCTAACCAGGAGGCTAGTTGTCGGCATACTTGTCATCGTGGCGTTATTGCCCACGGATATGAAACTGTTTGAGGGTAGAGGTATTGGCCTCGAGGACATACCGTGGCGTCACACAGTTCCTGTGCGTATGCGGAAGCGTTTTTTTTTGTTGTTGTTGTGCCACCGTCTCCCCGCTCCTTCTGGATAATTACCCAAAAAAGTTGTCTGCAGACCGAATAATTCGGGCACGCAATCAGCGACTCGCTTGTTCCCAGTGACACTGCCGCGTTTAGGTAGTTGCTACCATCGCGACCCATAGCTGGTACGCAGCCAGCTTAATGCCAAGGACGATGCAACTGATGCTGAGAAAAGTACGCTGTAAATTCATCATGAAATACTTGTGACGAGACATGTACGAGACTGTGTGTGCAAGGAAACACCTTGTAACAGCGACGGAAACGCGTCGCTCACTTGTGACCTCACCGCGCCAACCGCTCGCATTGCCTGGTAAATGAATGACTACGCAAGAACGGTGATCTGATTGCTTCGCCGCACATGCTTAATTAAAAGTGTTCTTATGGTCTGCAGTGTGGCTTAATCAGGGCCTATTTCCCCTACAATGTTTTCATAGTTATGCCCGGATTTGGTTAATGACCACTGCCATAGCCTGTACTCGCACGGCTGAAATGTTTACTTTTCGCGACACTGGTCCGCAATGTATGAACGGTATGAACGCGAGTTTTTAACACCTTCGAGCGGGTTTAAACATGGCTACATTTAGTTTTCATTCGGACCTCGGCGTGGGAATTTATAATTGCAACGTGGGCTTTTGTCTGTTTACAGTGAGCCGGCCTTTCTCTCGCATCAATTTCGAAACTCGCGACTGCTCACAGAAGGCGAGGCTGTGTACGAGGCGAAACACGTCGTTAATGATTTGGGGTAATGGGGAGTTTTAGGATAGGAGAACCGAGCATTGGATGGCCGCAAGAATTTAGGGGGACCCAAATGCAGCACGCACACGCGCGATGAGAGGGCCATCTCCAACAGCTCGTAGCCGGTTTCGGACGCACGTAATCGAATGTTGGGAACTTTAGGCTTAGCGTCGCGGCAGATATTTCATCACCGCTATCGTTAGTGTTGCGAATGACAGTCCCTAACACAACTTTTCACCGCACTGTCACCCCCCTTCTCGTATGTGGAACTTTGTATCCGCGGTGATTGCCGTTTAAGCGATCGATGATCAAGATGCCTGCCACGGCCTCGGCCGATACTTGCGCGCAGGTATCGCCACCCTTCGGCCACTCGCCACACCACACGTGAACGGGCCGGCGCTGCCGGGACCGACCCCGGTCGGCGTAAATCGCATCAGATATTTGAGCATCGCTTTGAAAACCACAGTTGATGACACTACCCAGCTCAATTTTTCAAAACACTAACATCCTCTTTCACCAGTCTGGAACTTCTTGTCCACAACTTGTGTGATTTTAAAAAGCGGTGACAAGTTGTTGCTGCCGCGACCTGCGTCGGTTCGAGCCGCACTGTCGGCCGTGCGGGCAGGCACGGCGGGTGCGCGTGCTTCTGCGAGCAGTAAACACCTCATGATTTCCTGCTTTATACATTTCTTGCAAACAAGGGAAACCTAGAAATTTAACTCGGTGATCGTCGCAGTCCACATTGCTGATCAAGGAAACAAGCCGCTGCTTACGCTTCGGTCGCATACGTCATGCACCACCTCGCTTGTGTTGTTTGCGGCTAATCTACGACAATTGATACGGTTATAAACTCCCCATGAAGTCAAATTGCACTTGACACACTGAGAATTAACCTCAAACGACGGAAATTAAAGCGAAAGTACTTTTGGAACGCGCTTCCTAAGCGAAGTGTCACTCGCTGCAAGCCAACTACGCAGCAAGATAGGAACGGTGATCCTACAAGTGACGTCAAAACGATCGCAGCGCCGGCCTCTCCAGTGGTGGGCGTTGCAGCCGATACAGCTTTGCTGTAAAAGTCTTTTGTCTTTGAAGCACGACGCTCACTAGCATGAGGCATAAACGAGTGTCCCGGTGTTTTAGTACCGCGACTACATGAGACAACGGTTACGATGACATGAGACGCCAACAGCCCAAGCCCCTACGGGGCTTCACCCCGAATAAAAAAGGCCTTGAGACTCGCCAAGTGGCCGCCATAAACTGACATCTGTTGGGGAAGCCATGACTGACGAAACCCTCGTTCTAAAACAGTGGACTCCCGATGATTCAAACTCTGACAATTTGTATTTTCAAATCAGTCGAACAAGCTTCAAGATGGCAGCTGGCCCACTGGTTATTAAGAACCGCTTAATTAAAACTCCATCATTCGGTTAATTCATACTTTTTTGCTTGTTCATGTTGAAGAAAATGAAGGCTCTCGGCAGTGCATACTACTAACTCTCCCTGTGGCCTAGAGCAGTGGTTCTCAACCATTAGCGTGAAGGGGGCACCTTTTGGGCTTGCAAAAAAGTGATGGGGAACCCCACGATCAAACATGTTGATCCGTAGTGTTGTAGTGTCAAACAATTTTCACTTGCAGCTAAAGTCGTTCTCCCACCTATTCAACCCCTGTATTATTTTGTGTTTGGCTTTTATACTGGTGCATGTCGTATTGTCAGACATCTGGCTCCTGCAAAGCTTTTTAAGTCGACCAAACACCACCTTTCATATGTGTGGTTTTTCGGTGCAGCTGGTGTGTTCAGCAAAACACCAAAGACAATGAAAGTGTGCTGCGCAGAGTCCTTAAACTTACATGTCATGCAGCGAAGACACAATTTTGTGTTGTCTTCCTGGCAGATTTGGCAAAACTTTAGCATCCCTACATAAAGAAAGTTTAGAGAAGCGCGGAAGCTATAAGTGCGGCTAACCTTCCCTGAAAGTGCATCCAATTCAAACTCTGATAATTCGTATTTTGTTTTCACTCAAGCAAACTTCTAGATGGCAGCTGGCCCATTGGTTAGGAACCGCTCAATTCAAACTCGATCATTCGCAACTCTTCAAAGACCAAAATTGCAAACGAAGACCGAACTCGTGCAACGATTTTTCGTGCCCCAAGCAACGCACGTATGAACGGTCTAAATGCATACTAATATGTGGTTTGTGAGATAAAGGCATGCTATTGTACTCCTTCTTCAATGTCTTATCTAGAGCCGTTACTTTTTCGCTATTTTCGAGCAACTGCTTTGACGCAATGGAAGCTCTGTTTCACACACACACACACCGCGTGTCCAGAGATCTTATCAGGGCTTATCATTCAACCAACCATTTTTGACAGGATGCCAGCAGTCCCACAGAGAAAGCTTTCGCCAGAGTCCTTCAATGCTTCTCTGGTCATGAAACTCCCGGCCAAGTTTCATACGGGGACAAAGGCTACCGCGAGGGGCGCCACCGCAGATCGGAGGACATCGGGCGGCCGCCGCTGCTCAGTAGCTAGACTGGCAGGCAGGAACGCAGTAGCAGCATGCCCGTTCGCACCAAATATTTTCGCCACTCACAAAATGACAAGTACATTTGATCGGCCCACGACATGTAAAGCGAAAGCGCTCTGCTGATAAGGCGGCAAGCGTCTGTTTTATCTTACTCCGTAATCTGTTCCCTGCCAAACGCGCTCTGACCACGCCCCCGGCTGCCCTCCGATCAACACCAGCGCCGCAGCGCGGCTTCCCTGGGCAGCGAACGAAGCTTTCCCATAGAGTGACGGCGAAGTTTCATGACCAGAAAGGCATTGAAGGACTCTGCTTTCGCTTTGAAGAACCACAAATGGAACAAAACCCTGGAAAGCCAGTAGGACTGCTATCTCCCTGTCCAAGGGAGATAGCATTTGGGAGTGACTGGAGTTGAGAGTCCGAACCCTTGTCGCCTTCTTTGAAGTACTGCTGTTGAACCAGAAATGACGCCTTAGACCAACATCTGTCGGGGAAGGCGCGACTTACAAAACTCTCATCTTACAGCCAGAAGTTCCGGAGAACGTGACATGCAGAAAGCTCAGTACCATCACTCGAGGCTGCTTCTTACACAGCCTGAGGACTGCCAGTCCGTTTCAGCGATTATTTTTCTGTCTGGAGAATTTTCAACTGTCTAAGCGTCTAACAAAAGAGACACCCTGTAACACCATTTTATGGTTGTGTTGCATAGCAGTCCCTGCCACGCTTCTTCTAGGCGCTGCTACCGCACGGTGAGTCCGTTGTACTCTGAGCAGAGGTCAAGAATGGCATCCTGGGCAAGCTTTCGTGGGCAGAGAGGAAACATTCATCCGTCAAGCTGACTTCACTAGAACAGGTGCCTATTTTTCAGGGACAACTTTTCAATCACGACCTCTATCTTTCCTTTCAAGCGAAGATAGTGGCAAAAAGAATGATCAAGAATGCTACGAAATAAAAAAGTTATTACAGTTTAAAAAAATACAAGCAAATGTAGTGTTGCTTTCCTCTCGAAAATCAGAAAACCGCTGGTCGCTTCCCCAGTCACCCCAAGGAGGCGGTACAAGGGATACTTGTCAGTGCTTGAATGTGGCCTAGTAGGTTGGAGCAATGAAACATGGTATAAACAGCGCAGCAAGAGACACCACGCCAAGGAAGAAAGACAGGACTAGCGCTGGTCCTGTGTCTTTCTTCCTTTGCGTCCTGCCCTTAGCTGCGCTGTGTTTACCATGTTTCGTCGGTACAGGGGAACCAGCGAGAATGGCAAAAGAATGTGATGATCCGGTAGTTATAAACCCATGGTGACCTGGCCTGGGAAGCCCATTTTTGTTGCTTCTTGATGGTGTTGTTAACATAGTGTTACGACGGTCAGTTAGTGTCTTCAAAACATTTTCCCGAGGTAACCAACTGCTCCTTCATTTACGCTTCAGCTTTACACGAAGGAAGGAAGGAATACGTTTTTTTTCTTCCGTCAGGATCAGGTGTTGGGGGTGGAGGAGGCCCACAGGACCGCCGCGACCGCCAGGGCCTGGGGGGTGGTCAGGACTTGGCCTGACTCCCCCGGGTCTTGCAACATCTGCTCCCAGTGGTGAAGCCCGCATTCTGTGGTCTGCTTTATTCAACATTAGCATTGGCAATGGCACTTGGCTGCTTATTTGGAAAATGAATAAAAATGAAGTTCAGTAACCAAAAACACTGGCGACCATCTTGGCAATCTGGACAGCCTCTGTAATGTGGTGCCACCCTGGGGTACCCAGAACAAAACGCGTGTTGTTAGTTCACATCGCACGTTTTGTTCTGAATACCTCACAGGGTACCCATCTCGCCCAAGAGAGAGAGAGAGAAATAACATCTTTATTGTCCGAGGTTTAGCTCTCCTTCACATCAGCAACAAAATGTTTTGAAATTTCTCCCCCTCCCATTTCAGCACGTCAGCTGAGCAAACATTTTTTTCTCGCAGGAACTTTGACGCGCTCAAAATAAAATTGTTGACCGAGATCACGCACTCACAGGAAGTTCGATGCGTGATCTCGGTCAACAATTTCATTTTGATTCCCGGCATCTCCCAATTTTGCTTTGAGTGGTCATTCGGATCTGCAGCCAGAACTGTGTTCGCTCCCAAAGCTGCTAACACACACAGCCCGAGAATGCATGCTCGATAATGCAACAGTTTGGTCGAAGGCATTAAAATGGGCGTGACAGTGAACAAGCTTCACTTTCATTGGATTTGAACGCATATCACACCCCGTTGAGTGCTGACTCAAGATTAGCTAAGTTTTAGTAAGACTTTTTCTCGCCGCTTCCCTTCTCAGGACAAAGCGTCCAGCATTAGAACAGCCCAGCTTCAAATTCTAGCCCGTTCTCAAAGATGATAACATCCTCTCACCCCAAGGTGTATTCACCCAGTTTAGTATTACACGAGTTGGCGCCTCACTATATCTGGACGACACATGCTGTTGTTGGTTACTGCAACCTGCCTGGACATGTTGGGAAATTTTCTTGCACAATGGAAACAAGAATGCATGCGGGATAAGTGACGGGGCAAGAGTGGTACCTTGGAGGTTCCCATGCAGTGCCTGGCTGGCGTCTTCCAGAAGTGGCCCCGTCCAAGCAGGCTGGCCTTCGGTCGATGCCTGCTGTCGCTGCTGCCAGCAACCCTGTGGTCAAGCAAGCAGCAGTTTTATCTCGCCAATCAGTACTAATGCGCATTCATGCCGACATTTTAGAGCACTACCGCACGCAGATGAGGCCATGTCCCCCTCGCGAAATTTTTGAGTTGTGGAAGTGGGGGGGAGGAGGAACGAGGTCATCAACTTTGCTCTCTTAGATAATAACTACTGATAATTGTTTTTCTGTCAGCGCACCGACATTTTACGGATTTCATGTCTGCTCTCACTGCAACAACAAGCCATTTTTTAATGTCCCCTATGGAAAGCAACAATGAAATCAACAATGGGAAGGTGAAAATAAAATTAATTCAACACCTACTATTTTTCTTACCTTCTTTTAAAAGTGGGGCAGTCACTAAACATAGACAGTTTCTACGTTTCGCAGACTATGCAGCTCAACCTGCCGTAGTGGCTCAGTGGCTAAGGCGTTGTGCTGCTGAGCACGAGGACGCGGGTTCCATTCCCGGCCACGGCGGCCGCTTTTCTGATAGACGAAAAAAGCAAAAATGCCAGCGTGTACGAGATTTCGGCACACGTTAAAGATCCCCAGGTGGTGGTCAAAATTAATCCAGAGCTCTCCACTACGGCACGCCTCATCGCCTGCGTTGCGTCAGCGCGTTAAAACCTACAATCAATCCATCAATGCAGCTCATGGTTCTTTTAGATTATTGTCATTCCTTGTTGTTTTTTTTTTATTTATTTACACTACTTTCTCCTAAATAAACTTCATTCATTAATGTAACTCGTTCCTACACGCCCTTTTCCAGCCTTTTCCGCCACGAGGAAGTTTGCACACGACTCGCGAATTTTGTTGCAGCAGGATTTGACTGCACATCAACTTTACTCTTATGATATATCAATAACTTTTGTGGGTTATCGCGTAAAAATACGGCACCCGCAGCTGTTGCGCGTAAAAAGCCCTCCCCTCGTGGGAAGTTGCGTGCAGTGGAAGATAAAAAAAATCCCTGCAGGCAGCACAAAGTGACACGCACCCCATCCGGGCGGTGAAAGAGCTGAACAGACGCTGGACTGCTGAGCAACACCCAGAGCTGCCCGTCTTCGTCAAACGCCACGTCGTCCGGTGGGCAGGGAACGTCCAGCTTCTGTAGCCGACTCCAGCCGGCTTCGGGCCCATTCCAGGAGAGCAGGAGCACTTCCGGAACCCTGCAGTAGCGTGTTCGGTCAGGGTGCGAGATTATCTCTTATTAAACAACCAGCAGTGTCAGGGCAGCAGAGACTCACCCTTGACATTACGACCACCCTCCCTTATCATGCCGACAGAAGCTGGTCTGTGCATCTTTGCACAACAGCACGGAGAACAGGGACCAGCGCTGACAATTACTAAACACAGGGTGTTGCAATGATAAATTTTTCCTGAGCCAAGCACTTCTTCATCCGAGGTCAAACTTTGCACGAAGATTGCATTTTGTGGCCTATTTTGTTTAACACCTTGATCAGCCTTGCAACGCAGCCTCGGTGTTTCTAGTCAGGTCTTCTCATCCTAAGCGTAAACCCTCCTTACAGTACAAAGAACATGCAACGTAAGCTTGTGTCAGTGTAATTGCGCGAACGAGAACCAAAATAGGCCATGTGGTCTCCTTTTTGCGGAGACAAGTAACATATGAGAGGATCACGGCTAGAATCTCTAATCACCCCACATTTTCATCCGCTAAATGTGCAATCCCTTGTTTGATAAGTGCAACGGAAGGTTAGTTCCTCGCAAATCTTGCAAAAGTGCGGGTCACGAAAACACCTCGGGCTCCGTAAAGTTTGGGATAGCATTTCCATTTAACGCAGTGGTTGGCCAGCGAGCTGCACACGGAATGAGTGTGCTCCAAAAGGCGTTCATTTATACACCTGCCACTCTAACTTATGATGACCTGTTGGCACGACCGCAAGATCTCGTACGGCATGCAGTACTCCGTGTGTGGCTCCTGGGGCTTCTTTCACTGTAGACCATGCGTGCAAAGTGGCTAATTTGTTGGCTGCGGCGTTATCTTTGATCGCCTTTTTCCCACCCCATGCACATATGAGGTTACATCGAGGTAACTTCTGGCCTTTTCCTGCAATTCGCTCATTTTACAACTAATTTCACTGCGCTGTGCAGCTGGGTAATAGTTGAGCAAGTCTGCTGAACAACTCTGTTTACTTAGTCAATAGACTTAACTGTTGGCTTAGTCAATAGACTAGTCTGAAATCTGTCGACTTTGTCTGTAAACTAAATCTGCTGATTTAGGTCTGTTTAGAATAAGCCTAGAGTCTGTTTAGACTAAGTCTGTTGACTAAGTCTCTGTACTTAGACTGTTCATTTGGTCTGTTGACTACATCCATTGGCTTAGCCTGTTGACTGTGCTGTCCACGCCTTTCAACATTGTGGGTGACAGGGTGGGACCTTGCCACGGTAAGCTAGCTGTATGGCAGCAAGGGCTGTGCCACGTTTTGCAACTGTCGAGTGAGCCGTGGAGATTAGCAGAAGTCCTCCCTGTGTTTCATGTGTATATTCTCAGAACATGTGGTGCCCAGAAGTTAAACTCAGGTCAGAAGCTTCAGCTGCTTGCCCTCTCGATGTTTAGCTGTCTAGGTGAATGTCGCCACAATGGATGAAGAGGCCTCAAGGACCTCATTCTCCTGCCTTGAAGGGTCACCGACTACTTTGAAAAACACTAGAAAAGCATCCACAAATCACAATGTCCACAAATCAGCACTAAAAGTTTCATAGAAGAATTATTGTTCGACCCCTACGTGGTTTGCACGTGTGTCACAGCTCTTGAAGAAGGAAGAAAGACAGTGCAGGCTGGCAGACCGCGTTTTTAGCACCCAACAAATTATGAGCTTTGTGAGCAGCGGTCAGCAACAAAAAAAAAAGTGCCACAGAAGCTACATGCGAAAATGTTGAAACGTTTCCTATCATGTGGATTGGGTATCAAACTTTTTGCTTGGTTAATCCCAATGACATAAGCATGTGTCCAGCTTGACCTAGTTTTATCACCATAAGCTTCGAGATAACACAGCTCCAAAGGCACCTTGAAAAGGTACTGAACCCCAAATAACTTCTTAATGTCTGAAAGATCATACGTCTCGTAGCTCGTTCAGCATTTGTTCTACAGCAAACAATGTGTAGCTTGCTGAAAATAAATAATTTAGGCTGGAATCTCTCTCTCCCACTCCTTTCCTATATTTTCGTGACGTTAAAAGACATGTTGCATAACTTCCAAAACGAGCTGGGGCCCTATTTGTAACCATACTTAATCGTTGTCATCTTCCTGAAAAGATATTCCCATTGGCTAATCAACCAAATTTAGGGCTAAATCCCCAAGGTGCAGTGAGTTTCTTCGAAGGAGAATTTGACATCCACCTCAAGTGAAGCTCTGGATAGGCAGTGGTCCCGAGTTCGAATCCTGGACAAAGAGGAATTTTTCTTGAGCTGCGACATTTTTGAAAAAGCTGTACAGCTTTCCACTGTAGCCGTACGGCTGCATTTGAGGCAGATAGGAAAAAATTTTTTTTGAATATTCTCATTGGCTTCCACTTAATTTCGTCACAAAGATTAAAAGCCAAACAAAGAGAGCCTGTTCAAACACCAACTTGGCATGGTGGTGCTACGGTCGGCAGTCACCATCAAGCCCTGTATTCCGCCCTGTATTCCGCCTGTACAGGGCAGTCACCCTGTATTCCGCCAACGCCCGAGTGTTTTTGCGACGTACTGCTGCCCGACCGCACGCGTATAAAATACACACACAACCGACGAAGTTGGTGGCCGTATCTTGCTGTGTAACAATCCCCTTTGTACGCAGACAGGCCTCAATGTGGTGCAAATAATGAATATACAGCACTGATATTTCGAAACAACACAGTGTTTCAGGCAAAATTACTGCTACCAGCACTAAAAGGCTGCAGGGCGACCACTCTCCCAAGATTTAAAAAAAAAAAAAAAAGAAATGGGAAACAGCACCCTCTTCAGCAACGATATGGAAGGTTTGCAGCCAATCAACAATAAAGAAACAGAGAAATAACCCCGAAAATTATTTGGGGGGGGGGGGGAGGGGAGAATCAGAAAATTGCGCCCACCTCCCCGCGAGGGGAACCCTGTGTAGATGCGATGCATCGTGGGGTTCACTTGGTGTTTCCGTTGGATTGATTCTGAAATCGCGTGAAACGTGTCGGGAACGCGTATGATTATTATGTTTTATGATTATTATTATGTTTTATGGGCCAATCTTGGTCAATCTCTCCAAGTGGTATGCTTGGGGCTTTGCTGTCGCAACGACCTTTACTCCATCATTGTTGCTGTAAGTGGGAGCTTCTTTTCTTTTATTGCAAGTGTTAATCATTGCCCCATCATGTGTTGTATCAGTAGCTTCTTGACGTAGCTTGAATGAGTCAAAGATATAAGGCGCGTTCGTAGCATTTGATTCTGTCTCGGTTCTGTGGCGCAGTGGGAAGAGCACCATGTACCTCGCGTTCCGCCCACAGGGTCGTGGGATCGAAACCGGGCGCCGCTAACTATTATTTTTTTTTATAGTGTAGGGGGAGGGGCGGACGACAACAACGCCGACGACGCTGCATGGACAAGGCGAGTGAATGAGATGCAGTCACATTTAAAAGGCAGCTACATTTTTAAAAGGAAGCAACAGCGGCAGTGCAGCAACTGGGAACTCGAAGGGGGAAGCCGGCTCACCCGTCTAGGAGACACGCCAGAGTTGTCTTGAAGGGCTCCAGGGCGATCCGTTTGACGGCCGGTTCCCGGCCGCCTTCTTGTTGGCCGGCGGTGATGTCGAAGCGGTGCAACTGCCGACCCGTCTCGGGGCACCACGTTCGGACTGTGCCGTCCTGGGGGGGTTAATTGGACAACATTCCTGCTGGCTCTGTCCCCTCAACTTGGTTGTCCACTAGCAAATGGAGCAGAGACGGGGCTAGCGTTTTCAACAGAATCTATGTTTCTTTTCATATTGTACCTACTTAAGGGGGGACACTGCTCTGAACACAGCTGCTTTAAATTTTTAAGCAAACTGCGTGAAACTTGCCCATCTTGGCACTTTTTTCGCACTGATTTCTAATATGGCATTATTTTTTGAGTCAGTCAATTAGTTGCCCAGATAATGAGAGATAACTAGTCATTTTTGGAGGAACAATAGACAAAACAGTGTTGGTGATAAAACTGCAATCTTTATACTTTCCATTACTATGAACCCTAATGAGTGCAACGAGAGAATCCGTTTACTGATGCATCGCTTGGAACTAATTTTACAGCTCATTAAACTTTGGTGGCACCAGTGGCAAGGAACCGTTTTGAGTGCCCATTTCAAACACCAACGTTTAATAGGCTGTAAACTTAGTTCCAAGCGGTGCATCAGGAAAATGATGCTCTCAATGCATTCACGAGGGTTCATAGTATTGGAGAGTATAAAGATTGCAGTTTTATCACCAACCCTGTTTTGTCTATTGTTCCTCCAAAAAATGGCTAATTATCTCTCATTATCTGGGCAACTAATGGACTTACTAAAAAAATAATGGCTTATTTGAAATTAGTAAGAAAAAGAGCAGCAAGACTGGCAAGTTTTACACAGTTTACTTGAAAAATTTAAAGGAGCTGTTTTAAGAGCAGTGTCCCCCCTTACAGTGGTTGCGAAGACAGAATACTACCTTGCTCAATTCAAAAGAACCAGCCGATAGTAGCTCACTCGGATCCATTCTAGCCACGAAAGATGTTAAGAATAAGAGATAGGGAAATCGGTTATTTTGCACTACAGTAATGTAATATAAGCCAGCACTAATAACAGTTTTCCTAAGGCCTCACCACAATCGTCCAGCCATGCTTTTTGGTGGTGGCTTAAATCGGCAGTTACCAATCGCACAAACAAGTTTCAGTTGCACCATAGAAAAGTTGCCCCCCGAAAGTGCTTGGGGAGTCGCAACTGCCTCATCTGTTTTCCTAAATATCTAGATTAAATGTTCAAAGTTTGCGATAGAAGTGGTATCTTCGATATACAGGCAAAGCAGTATTTTTAATAAACCAACCTTCTATTTTGCTTTCATGGCCCCCATAAACCTTTTGCTGCTGGCACACTTGAGACAACTCGGGATACCACACGCACACACAACCTTTTTCCACCCCCAAGTACACTTGCATTTATTGAGTTGAAGTTTGTTTCCTGAATACATTTCAGAATGCATTCCCTTTTCAACTCACTCTCTGCCACTCCCGAGACAAGTTGTGTAAGAAAAATAACGCATACATGTCGCGGAATCTACCGAGATGTCACATAAGTCCGCAGAACTTGCCAGGTAAATTTTTAACTACAGATGTAGGGCACATTTCTTCATCCCCGTTGTTTCACCTTATCTTGGCAGCACAGCCATGGCGAGTCAGATGCGACAAAAGACGCAGTGGGAATTTCACTGCCTGTATTTTAACTGCCAGAAGCCGCTTCGTGTAATGCATTGTTCTCAAAAAAAAAAATCTTACTAAGAAGATTTTCAAACACATGGACATCCTAATTAGTAGCTAATTCTTGCGTTAATTAGTCAAGCATTAATTCGCTTGTTCTGAGCACATTTTTTTTATAGGATAACAGAATCCCGAATAAAATGTTTACCGTAACGACCTGCGAGAATGCCCTCTCCCGAAACATTGCTCGCCCCCCTTTAGCAGTGAAATATTCAATTTAATAAAAGACCCCAAAGATCGTCCACCCCCTAAAATCAATGGCTTTAGCACCGATGAGTGAACAAAAATCCTCCATTCATGCGCTGATTCGGTCACCTTTTTGCCCTTTCCGCACTCGACCCGAAAGTTTGCCCATCTTGTATTTTTTCCTTGATAGTATCTCCGCAATTTCGGTTGCTGCTGTGGCCGCATTTTTGCACTTCATTGCACCTGACCCGAAAGCTCCCCCATCCCGTATTTTTAACTTGATATCTCTGTACTTTGGGGGGGGCATTCTTTTGGAACTTTTGGTGTATGCTCCACAGAGTGTCGTAGTGCATTGCTGCCACACAAATTTCCATAGAACAAACGTGGAAAAAAAAAATCAATAGCGAGTGAGGAACAGCCATAAAAAAAAAAAATCCCGGGCCTTGTCCACTAAGTGAAACCTGCGGAGGGGCGAAGCATGCAGTGTATAAGTGTATTCTTGTCACCCTGGCGTTTTTGCCCACAGAGATGAAACCGTTGGGGGGTACAGGTATACAGCTTTGCTGTAAAAGTCTCATGTCTTTGAAGCACGAAGCGTTCCAGCGCGAGGCGTAAATGAGTGTCTTGGTGTTTTAGTACCGTGGCTACATGAGATGACAGTTATGACTACGACGCCGTGAGACGCCGACAGCCCGGGCCCCTAAGGGGCTTCACCCCTAAACCTCAGCAGTGGAAGGGTTAAAAGGTGCTCTCCCACCCTGGCTACCTGCTCTGCGGCCAATCGGGCGCACTTACCCCAGAGCCAGAAACCAGGAGCTGTGGAGGACCGGGCAGCAGAGCCAAGGAAGTCACAAACCTGGGCACGCAGGGAAGGAGGCACATTTTGGCTCCCGCAGTGACAATCCAACCCCTCCGCAACCACCGAACGCTCACTGGGTGTGTCCCAGACAGAAGGTGCGGATGTTGTAGCAGTTGGGGAAGCACGACACCTGGATCTTCTCGTCGCGGTCCGACATGGCCACAAAGCTGTCTTCGTCCCCGATCACCTGGAGGAGTTCGACCCCCTCGGCACGTGAGAAATGTGTCCATCAGACTAACACTAACTAGGACAAAAAAAGGTCACAACCATCTCCCCCACCACCCTTCATTGAAGAGGGTTACAAACTCCAGATCCAATCATCCAGATGTACTGTCACCAAAAAACCGGCACTGCTGCGTGATGGTGGCTTCACCGTACGGGAGCCCTACCAACAGTAAAATGGAATGCCATAGAAAAAACTTTACCATCCCTTTTCTAAAGGAAGCTGAGAGAGGCGCGAAAGCCTTCTCGCACCAAAACTGCATCAGAAGTGCATCAAAACCTTCGCTTGAAAGTGCGTCCGATCGATCGTCAAACGTTCACAGACCCAAATAGCAAACGAAGAACGAACACAAGCGACAATTTTTTGCACACTAAGTAAACGCATCTAGTATGAACAATCGAAAGGTATACCGATAAGTGGTTTAATTGTAAGCTAGAGGTGTACTCGTTCTTCATGATCGACACGTGCATTGTCTTACCTAGAAACGTTCCTTTTTCGCGATTTTTCAAGTAATTATTTCGACACGACAGAAGCCCGTTTTCACACATGCACCGTGTGTCCAGAGGACTTATCAGAGCTTTTTGCTTGACCGACCGGTCTATGGGGAAATGCATTAGTTTTCTGATAGGACGCCATCGGTTCCACTAAGAAAGCTTTCGCTTTAAAGAATCAACTGGCAAAGATATTAAGGAGGTTGTACAGTGGCACACGTGCGATACCGAGGCCATCCGGAACAGAAGGAACCCCGCGTAAGGTGTGGCTCTCGACCCACAAAGGCATAGAGGGAATACACAGGAGTTGTACAGTGTTAGCGAAGGACACAGCTCTGATCAACTGGGTGGGAGGTGTTAAGAACTGGGGAGGAAGACGTACCTCGCAATGATTGTCACTCCAAAGGCTTGTCCCCCCAACAATGATTGTCCCCCCAACACAACCACCAAGCATACTGCGATTCTTTGACCCTCAAAGTCTCCAGGCACTAATTTCTGGCACGCTGCCCGTGAGTGCGCAAAGCCTGCTGCTAACAGTAATAGTCTGTGGTACAAAGTTATTTGTAGCACAGACTATTACTGAAACAGAACTGAACTGAAACAGAACAATTGGAACACCTTTAATGCAAAAGCCCCATATCTGTATGTTTCACGAGACGCCTTGCAAGGTACAGGAAATCAAGCGGTACAAAAAATAGGAGAACACACTGGGAAAGGGAAGCAGCAGCACCGGGGGAGGGCTCTGAGAGAGGGCCACTGTCACATGTGCAGCACTAACCGCCTTGAGAGGTGATGGTTTCGAGGGGGGTGAGCGGGAGGCTCCTGGCGACGGCAAGCAAGAAGAACGAACTTAGGCTGCTGCCCATGGGGGCTGGTCGAGTAGTGAAGGGCGCGGCCTCAAGCTTCAACAGCAGCACACCAACAAGAGGGCCCACTAGGCATTTGCCTTCACATTCTATGAAAGTTGCGAGCACCCCCCACAATTTTGTTTCCTTCAAGCAGAAGTCACGCCGCGCGCCCTCCCAGGACACGAATTGAAAGCTGCCCACCATGTCGAGCACCATGGACAGGCGTCCAACGATGCGCTGGCCGGGTGAGCCCTCCGGGTCGTCCAGCCCGAAGGAGTAGACGTCGCCGGAACGGTCCGCCACCAGCACGGTGTCCCGGGTGGCACACATGCGTACTTGGACGCACTTGCGGGCCACACACCTGCAAGAGATCGGGGTGGACCCACAGCACTCACCGCGGCAGCTCGGCAGAATTCAAGGGGCCATGAAGACACGATACAAGACTGGTTCATTAAATGCCAACTTCCCTCAAATTTCACACCTCGGTCAAATTTACTTTGAATGTACAGTGCATGCCACCAAACCAACTGGGACATGAATGATAGCCTCGCGAAATGCGTTGTTAGTTAGCTATAAACGTTTAAAATAGCTCCGTCACAAACAACGCTGCAGCTGGCGGCGGATCGCGCAAACAGCCATGAGCGGAAGTGACATTGCAGCCAACCCTACGCTTTTTCCTCCGGCCAGCCAGAAAACCGGCCGAGCTCCGCTGGGCGTGCTTCTCCTAGAGCTGCGGTGAGGACGAAACTTAGCCCACAGAATGTGACCTCAGCCTGGCCGTAATGGCTGCACTCTCCTGAATTTAAGTTACAAAACCTCCAATTTTTGGTTGTGACTTTTGCCGTGGGTACGCGTATTTTAGCTGTCATATTTTGTATCTTGCAGTCTTTTTAGGCAGACTATGCAGAAATAACGTTTTCGGGAGGTCGAAATTTTGAGTGCAGTTGGCCTTTAAACAGACTGCTTTTCACGCATGACAATGACGGCAATTTTATTGGAAACTTCAAATAAATGATTGGATATTAAGAAACACATATGAAGCAGTGGCGAAACCTCAGCCACTTTCTGGCGATTTCTCTATGACTTGTCTTCAGACAAGCTCCCTTCCTGAAACAAGGGTTCCAGTGACATTTCCTCCTTTGACAATGTTTTGTGATTGTCTGTTACAGCAACACGAATAAGCACCTTTAGTGTGTTACAAAATATATTTACTCGCTAAAGACCAACAGTCAAGCAACAAACATTCACTTAGTCCTTGCATGCCTTCATGTTTCTCTTTCGCTTATTAAAAGGAAAATTCAAAGAAATGTAAGGATTTTCATGGGTCTGTAAAAGTTCAAGGCCTTGAAGACAAGCATTTCAAATTTAAGGGTTTTCAAGGACTCGCATGAACCCGGTCACAAATTCCAACAGCCCATCCCCCACAAGGAGCTTTAGATTTGCGAAGTGGGGGTCTACCGGGTGGCAGGCAGTGGAACGCAAGGCCACAAACCCATAACTGGGGAGGAGACACAAGGCAGACAGGAGCAAAGCAAGCACTTCACCGGAACCTCCTGCAAACCCCTGGCCCCAATCTGTTTGATATCCCTGCTACACGGGCGACATGAAGGCCTTTGAAACGAATGTCATTTGACTTAAATGCCACCTCTGGGCTGCTAAACAACCTTTTTCAAAGGCATTGGTTTGAAATGCCACTCGAGTCAAAGGAGCACCACTAACGGCCTCTGAGGTTCTCAGCGGCATTTGAAACGCGAATGTTTGCACTGTTGGGTGAAGTTTCTGCAAGCCGTATTTACAAAAATAATTATCCACAAGTAAAACTTTGCTTTTAAGGAGCACGCTTTTAACGATTTTTTTCATGTTTTTGTTTTCTATTACTCTGTCTACGAGTACACGGTAACATGGTACTCTCAGCACCACCGGCGCGGCAAAAAAAAAAAAACTGCCTATTTTGCGCATGTTTTGTGCGTGTGTGTAGGTTATAACCAATTCTATCACTCACAAAGGTGTTTTTTGGCATGAAGGCAAAACTTTTTGCCAAGTTACGAGCACGAAACTGGGCATCAGTGGCGACACCAAAGCATGGCAAGTGAATGCGGAAACTTTCAAGTGCCTTTGAGAATTGCTGTGTAGACCGGCGGAAGTCCCTGCAGTTCAAATGGCGTTTCAAATTTCAAAGGCCATTTGTATCAAATGTCCTTTCAATCGCTCAACTTGTGGGCAAGTCGGTACTCTATTCCACTCGCATAGAGCGTAAAATTTTTTGACGACAGACAATAAAAGGACGACACAGATTGATTGATTGATTGTAGGGTTTAACGTGCCGACGCAACGCAGGCAATGAGGTGCACCGTAGTGGAGGGCTCCGGATTAATTTTGACCACCTGGGGATCTTTAACGTGCGCCGAAATCTCGTACACATGGGCGTTTTTGCTTTTCGCCTCCATCAGAAAAGCGGCCGCTGTGGCCGGGAATCGAACCCGCAACCTCGGGCTCAGCAGCGCAACACCTTAGCCACTGAGCCACTGCGGCGGGTAAGACACAGACCTGCCTTCCCACTTTGGTGCCACACAAGCCACCCGTGGGAACCACACTAACGATGGTGCCAGCTTCCATTTGTCCTAGACACTGGTGCGTTGCCACGTCAAGGCCCAAAACAAGGTTCAAAACGGGAGCTCACCTTTGGGAAACGGCCACCCAGTCACCACAGCTCCTCCGCTTCCAGACAAGGAGTCTCTTGCTGTGGGTCACCGCCATAAAATAGGTCGAACACGGCGAGAAGTTGGCACACGAGAACCCGGGCTCCGCTTGTTTGCCCGCCGCTGTGCTGTTCTCATCTTCGTCGCTAGAAACAGGTGGGGAAAAAAACACAGAAATGCCGTTTCTCCTTTCGCAAAACACAGCCTGTTTCTCGAGAGCCCCAGCGCTTGACAATGCGGCAGGATAATTAATAATTACCTGTCCTGGCTACATGCAGCCTGGGGATCCTCTGGAATGGTGAGCCGCACTTTTTCAAAGCCACTGCAACGATAAAAAGGAAAATAGAATTATGGCCCGAGGGTTTGGTGCCATCCAGTCTGTTTCAATCTAACGTACCATTAAAATCAGTTTGAAAACTACTTCAGGAGCACTGAACCATAGCAACGATAGTGCAATTGCATAGCACTTTCTAACATTTGCAAAAAATGATTTTACTCAAGGTTTTTAAATGCGGAGCATTTCTTAGGCTCGCGATGTCACTCGTCGATGTTGTCGGCACCGTCCACACGCTCACTGCGCATCCGCGTCGCGTCGAGGCGCAGGTGCGCGTCTCTCCCCCGTACCCTCCTCGCTCTCAACAACAGGTGCGGCGGTGCGGGAGGAGCGCATGTACCCCGTGCGCTCCGTCGCTCTCAACAACCGCTGCGGCGGTGCAGGGGGAGCGCGTCTGTGCGCGCATGCGTCGTAGCTACCCGTGCGCTGCGTCGCGCTCAACAGTAACGGTGGCAGGGTGTGTACATGTGATAACGGCGTGGTGGGTGCGTGGAAAGTTCGCGCGCTTGTGTACGGAAGTGTGCGCATGCGCGTCTCTCCCCCGTACTCCTCTCCCTTGAACGCGGGTGGTGTGTATATAAGCGGCGGAGCGCGCGTTCGGAATTCAGTCAAGGGCGTCTTTGCTTGGCTTTCGCTTGACGCTTCGCTTGACGGCACCAAGCAATAAAGACAGACTAACTTTACACTCCTTGCCTTTGCTTCTCCTTCATTCAATAAATAAGAATAATAAAGACGAAATAACAATTAAGCATTCCCAAACCATACCCAATTACGCAACATTCACGCGATACCCCCACCACTCTGCGATGCATTTACTCGAGTTCCCCCCGTGGGAAGATGCGGGCAGGTTTTTTCACCCTCTGGCATCTCCACGAAGTGTGCTATTGCCAGTGGTTCAATGTGTGAGTTTCGGCCTGATGCTCGGAGTCTAGCGAGCCCCATACATCCCATACACACTCCTTTTGGCAACTGGGCAAGTCATTGATCAATGCAATGCATGGGACCATTCAAATGCCTTCTCAGTCCAACTATAAAGAAGGCCAAACAATGTAGACCTGGCTTTAAGCGGCCATTGAGACAGCATTGCAGAAAGCATCGCCGACATTTCAGCCCCACCGAACAGACTTCCAGAGGCTGCCATTTTACACACCCAATCACTGGAATACTATCCAAGGATCATCTCCTCAAAGGATGGTTTCAAAGTGTTGAGCATCAGCCCGGGGATCTCTCCCTCGTATCGCGCATAATGTCCCTGCGATTGCTATGAGCGCAGTCACTGGCTCTGCCTGGCAATAGGTCACAGCTTCTCTTTTAGCAGCACACATGCACGCTCTGCTTACTTCCGATTGCATTCATGTTCCTTCTTGCATCCACCGCACCAAACACAATATCGTATTTATCTCCGTATGCAACACAAAACCACAACCTTGCGCACAGCTCGTGTGAAAAGCGGTAGCGATTGACATTAATCCCTACAAGGATGAGCTTCAGTTCTAGGAAGCCCGGTTTCAAAAAGGAATGCTTTACCAATACCCCATTACTTGTTCAAAAAGAATGTTAGCACGTTTTCAACACCAGTAGTATAACCTTGAGATATTTGTCGATTTTCCATTCCTGCTGCAGTGGCTGCTTTTGAGATGGAGGTGAAAAGCAAGAACGCCCCTGTGTCAAGGGTTATGGCACATATTGAAGATGCCCAGATAGCCAAAATTATTCCAGAGCCCTCCACTACGACACACCTCATAGCCCAGACGTGACTTCGGCACGTTAAACCCGCAGAATTTTGAATTTTAATATTTGGTGATAATTGAAAAAGCTTTCGACCGTATTATTCATGCAACCTTAACGGCAGAGCTTGAACACCGTCACTTCCAAGGAAATGAACCTTTTTCGAGTACTGATACTCCTAGTAGCCTCCACGACAACTAAAAAGTGGCAGTTAGGCACGCCCCCCCCCCCCCCCCCAAAAGTATAAAAGTATTGTTGTCGGAAAACTCGTGCACAAAACCATCTCGTCCTGCAGTCCCTCCCACACCCACCTGCCACCCATACCTTTCACATGAATGCCACAGAGCAAGTGCACATGCTCAAGACTAATTGGCAGCAGTTGGAGAAATGCCTCTTCCTTTACTTCTCTTAAAAATTTTTTTCATTCCCTCACTGGTGAATTTGTGCGTTCAGCGTTGCCAGCCTCAAACGTCTTCGCCCCTTCCCTTCGTAATCATTTTTTTGTCTGCATGTACAAACTCACCACGAGCTGTCGAAAAGGAGGAAATAAAAACGTGCAACGCCCTATAGCATAGCCGCTCTCCGAGCGGCAAGCTGAGGGTGCGTGCACTCTTTTGCTTATACTGCCCGAGGCAACTGCCAAGAATGGCGGACGGGCAGCCCACGCATGCGTAGATCGCTACTGGAAAAAGGTTCATTGTCTGGCCATAGCCTGTGGTTCGCTCTGCTAAAACCTCATTTCAAATACTGTCGTCAACGCGTCAAAATAAATATTTTTAACATCCGAATTAAAACCTACGCACGAACCAAACCTGTATTTTGTCTGTGTTGTTCCTTCAACATTGCAGTGGATGGTATACGGCACGAATGATATGGCCATGCGAATAATATGGCACGTATTTCCTGTTTCCATTGCTTCTCTCGTACTTTAAATACCTACGTTCTTCGTCAGGCTGTTCTCCCAAAAAAGAATGTACTTTATGGCAGTGCATTCCTGTATGTCTGCACATGATTAGCTAAAGCAACATATCAGTTGCCGCGGTGGCTCAGTGGCTAAGGAGTTGTGCTGCTGAGCACGAGGACGCGGGTTCGATTCCCCGCGGCGGCGGCCGCTTTTCTGATGGAGGCGAAAGGCAGATGCGCCCGTGTGTACGATATTTCGGAATCGTATGATCTGCATGGGGCTGCAGCCAGTAAACACTATGGCTGCAGCCAGCTCCACATTCCCCATGGCGTATTTGGCCTGCATCAGCTGGCTACGCCACTCCTTCACACCACAATGGCACATGGTGCGAACAATGGCAAGAGAGCCAAGTGTCTGAAAAGAGATATCCACAACTCTTTTGCATCAGGGAAATCAAAGGAGTACTGACATAAAATTTCAAAGCCGAGACAATTAGGTAAAAAGCTTCCTTGGTATATGGAGATGTCTCCCAGCAACTTTCCACAGTAACCATTCAGTACAACATATTTAAATCCATTTTCATCAGCGTACACGAGAAAGCTCAGAACCGATTCCTTTTCACAGTTGGCATCAGCATGACGCCATCTGCTCGTCCTGCTCCCAGAGTGCGGAGGCGAATGATGCAATGGAAGTTCTTTTAAACATGCCCACTTATGACTTTATTGCAGACATCACGAAAACACACGATTTGGCGGAAGAATCAAAATTTAGACCTAGATCAATTTTCTCAGTGAATACGGCATTGTTTGCTGCTGGACAAGCACTGGGGGCACTACAAAACACGAAATTTTTTTAATAAAACAAACTTGTATTTTATCTGCACGGTCCCTTAACGTACCCCTGACTACGCATCGTGACGAGGACGAGACAAAGGTTAACGATTGACAACAAATGATCCGTGACTTTCACCTACACTGTATATTTCTGATTACACGAGCTAGTCAAGAATGCTAGAATATTAACGCATGAGCTTTATGAACCGTTTCACGTGTCTATTTACGGACCAAAAGTTCGCATTAATCAGTTGCAATCGCGAGATGAAGGCACAACTTCTGTGTGCAGAATGTGTTTGTTGGCATTTTTCTTCTCTGTTCTGAGGCTGTCAGGGATGTGTGGAGTGGAATCTTGCCAGACATGTTCACTATGTTATGTTCGAAGTGTATATGTGCATATATGTTTCCATTAGGTTTTTCTCCTAAAAAAAGGAAAATCCTTACGCTTGGAAAAGTAATTTCAGCCCGAAACCGGAACACTCAACTAACCTGCAACCCGCAGATGAAAAAGTTTGGCTCTGGCAAGCATGTTTTGCAGCTTTTGTCATTTTGGAAAATAAAACACCCTGCCCCGCAAGTGGCATTGCAACTTCCAATTCGTAGTCAAAGTTGTCACATGCTCTGTGGTCAATGAAATAACAACCCGCCCCGCTTGCATGTTCGGATGCAGAACATTTCCCCTCGCCATGCTGCTGGCATGCGTTCGACAGTGAGTTCAAAATCAAAAGTATTTCTGACCGCTCCTTTCCAACACGCCGCATATTACCTAGACTGGCAAAGACGTGCAAACAAAACCATGATGAAAACTGAACTGGCTGCGTAATACAACCAACAGCACTTTTCGTCAGCAACCTAGTCTGCCAGTCTGAGCCCACTTATACCCATGATGCCCATCGTGGAACACGTTCGCTACACCACATTCCTCTTTTATTATTGCTGTATGAAACTCTGGCATTCCAGACTGTTGGGTTTCTCTCTCTCCCTTTCTCTCTCTCACACACACATACACACACCTAGTGCCCAGCAATATTGCAAGGGCATGTTAGAAAAAAAACCTTCCTGAAGCTGTCTCTTACCGTCAAGCTTGGAACTGTGCGAAACCCACAGTGCTTGCACGAGGTGAAGAGCTGTATGAGGCAGTCTTCATACACCACAAATTTTCTTGCGGATTGGCGGCTGTCAGGGATGGCACTGAAAAACCGCAGAAAATAAAGCAAAGTAAAAGAAATTGTACATCTTACACATACATATATATTGTTATCCTTGAAGGGTTTGTAAGCTTTGTCAAACATACAGCACTTGCATACACTATGCGCACAAAAGCATAACAAATTTATTAGACACTGTAGGCAACGAGCAAGTTGGTTTCAAATGAAAGTCTGCCCTTTCCATAGCAAGTTTAGCATTGATTCAGTGCCAAAAGATGCCTCAATTGCTAATGAAACAACGCATTTCCTTTTCCAATTCCCCTCTCAGCAATTCCATGACGCAAACAGTGGCTCCTGCAGCTGTTGTTGACGTGATGATACACCGGAAGCAGGCGCGGCAGCAGTGATGTATAGGGACCAGGCGGCCGTTGTATGGCACCACCGTCGCTTCAGCGAACAGCGCCGCCCGTGGCGAACCGCTCGTCAGTGGAATGCCGGTGGCGTTTAGCGCAGCGTAGTTGTGCATGGCTTTCTGTCGTTTTTCTGCGGAGCGGCTTGCAAAGCGTATGTAACCCCACGTGCGCTTTTCAGATCGGTAAATCTTGGGCGTGGATGTGACGTTTACGAGGCGCCCATACTCAGTATTTACAAATAGCAGACGACGCTCAATGCGCCAAGCTGGAAGTCAAGATGGAAGTGAAAGTTTGTTGCTTCATGCAATTTTTCCATGCCTGCATGCAGTTTCGCGTATCGAGGAGTATATTGCAGCTAAATGCTCCCACAAAGCCGGTGTGTGCAACCGATCTAGGAATACTGCAGCGCTGGCCTCTGGCAGTTGATGACGAAACAGCGTCGACGTCGTGCACAAGCAAAAGACAAAGTTGGGGGGTGTCTTGTAAGATTTACCTCAAAAGAGAAATTGTGATGGACGACGACGCTTCCGTATCTTCATTACCTACGGCTGAAACGTGTTTAAGTTCACAGAAATGCTCTTATTACAGTCATCGGGAATCGTTGATAGAATAAATACCGCATGATAGTAGAACGTTATTGCTTGTCATGGAGAATCATTAGTTTACAAGAATTTCAATGGTTGCTGGCTAGTCGGTAAATGGCTAGATGATTTTGCTGTTTAGTTTTGAACTTCCATGCCCCCCTCTCCAAATCTAAACTTTTTCCAGCGTATCGGAAATGTGTCTGTTGCTGGAGGACTCTGGCTGATGCACCCATATTTGAAGCAACTAATCGCGCGTTTTTGGTGTCTTCACCAGGCATTACACGATTTTTTTAGGTACTCTGTAAAGAATACCTAAGCAATAAAAAACACCGGCTGACGTTAACACTGCCACATTTTTTAACTATCGGTGCCAGCCTTTATTCTACGCAGGTGGTAAAACGGGAAGGGGAGGAGGGATGGGTTGTAGTTTGGGCTGTTGAGTTGGTGAATAACTTTGGCTCTTGATAAAATGACCACCACAAATGTGGGATTTCCACTTCGGCTTTCAGGCTCCCATGCTGTCACAGTGTCGCTTACCAAAAGCGAAGGCACAAAGCTCACGGTCACAGAAAGTGTAAACTGCCGCAACATTTCTACGGCTACACGGTAATCCATCTCGTATGCAGGTGCCTTTCTCTTCAAAGCACACGTATCGAGGTATCCCAGCGCTAAGGCTGGCGTGGGTACCGTAGTCATTGAAACCAGTGAAGATAATTTAAAGTGGTAGAAATGAATACTAATATTGCTAATAGTTTTATTCCTACTCAGATAGCGCGGAGCCAGGCGCAGAGCGCTGCAAAAAGCGCTCGTGTCAATGTAGCCCACTCCCAACCTTCCAAGCATCCAACAAGTTTGCGTAGCCGTTAGTGTATTTAAGGAGAAAATAATACTAATAATAGTTGTTTTATGTGTACTCAGAACGGGTGGAGCCAAGCGCAGATCGCTGCAAAAAGCGCTCATGCCATTGCAGCCGATACCCAACTTTAGAAGCGTCCGACAAGTTTACGTAGTGATTACTTCATCTAAGAACCCAACACATCTGGCTAGACTTCGTTTCATCACACATGTCGGCTTACAACGCCACCAAAACATTCAAAGCACCAAAGCAAACATGACAAAAACAATGGGAGGCGGTGCAGTCCAATGCACCGGCTCAGTCCACTGACGAGGGAAGTGCCGAGTGGTGGTGCCACCCGTCCAGCTGCCCGGTCCCTATAGCACACTATAATGCTACCACGTACCAAGCAGTTTGGTCAGTTTCGGTCAAATCAGTCATGCATTCTCCAACTGGCACATCCTTTGCTGCTCAGGACCACTATGCAAAATGTTCTTTCATGGGACCCGTGATCAGTAGTGATGATTGGTGGAAGAAAAACATATTGTCCTTTTAGGGCGGGCGACTGTTGGTGTTATTGTCTCCTCACATAGTGGTACCGCCGTAAGTGTGGACAAGTAGTGCCATCAAGTGGCAGCCAGGGGAGCCGGTGCATACGCTTGAAAATACTGTACTTAGCCGAAAGAAGCATTCACAGTATTTTTAGCAGCGCAGGCAAACCACACAGAGGGTCACAATGAAGGTAGCAATGCACAGAGGCAATGTACAGCGGCTGCACAATTATCTGGGCGAGTGTTGCACCAAAACAAACTAACTGCTTGGCATTTAGGGTCCCCCACGATCTATTGGCTGGGCTCTTATGATAGTGGTTTTTGCCTTCTTTTTTGTTTTCTTCGACAATCAAACGTTACCCTAAAAAAACATCCAGGTGAAGGCGTATTGTCAAAATATCAGTCCCATAGTCTTAACCCCTTCTAGTGGAAGTTGCGCAGTGTGGCCACTAGCGGTGATGCCTGTCTTCACTTTTTCACTATTTTCTATGTTATTTAACAAAATCTATGTGTAAGAGCGATATATCAGTGTTTTTGAATTGTAGTTTTTCTTCAGTGTCCCTTCAAGTGTGCGCTCACCTGGCTGAGCTGTCCGAAATAGGTGCTTCGAAAGTGGAATCACACGGGTCATCTTCAAATGCAAAAGATGGCTCAGATGGCACCGGTGATGAGCACTGTTCCCGTAGTTCCTTCATGAGGACAAGCTCCGGGATGCCTATTTCAGTCTGGCATGCTGAAAATAAAACAAAGTCATCATAACACATTGACTTAATGCACATTTGTGTGTGATGTCAGGTTTTCAGCACTAATGTTGACGGTAGTTATTACACATGCTGTGCTTTAGGAAATGTGATGATCACAATGTATTTGAGAGAGCAGTGGTTCACAAGTGATGAACTGTCATTACCACAGTGAATGCAACGATAACCTCGCAGTCTATCATACAGCCAAAGTAATGCAACATAAGTGTAGCCTTTGCAGGTGGGCTCAACCAAAAATGGAAAACATCAAAGCAGAGCAACACACAGTGGTTTCACAGAAAAGCTGCATTACACACTTTTGCTGTCAGATAAGGTGTCTACAATCTGCATTACCTATCTAGCTGAAACGAAATTCCAGCATTCAGATCTCTGAGTTGCTATCCGTAAGGATGGGCCACTGGCATTAATAAACCAACCACTTGTGTCAAAAACTTGCTTGCTATTTGTGAGATGGTACGTACCGACTTCCCTCGTCGTGCGCGTTGCCTGAACACGAACGCTCCTGATCTGGGGCTTCAGTGTTGCTTGAGTCGCTGTGGACCGAGTTTGGGCATCAGAATTTGCCCTTCCTGATGGCACGTGCACAGGCAAGCAAGTAGCAGCTCCCAAAGAAACATCTGCGCCTGGAAATAAAAAAAAAAAAAAAAAAAAAAACGAGTAATGAGCCCGGATACCTGGATTATCTGATATCTCAGGTCCCATATGTACTCGTACGGCCAACGCCGCAATTACAGAAAAGTGAAATACTTAATTGCTTTGTGACATTCGCAGAACAGTTCATTTTTAGTACCCTCTTGGATTTGCTACAAAACAGTCTTCATTCCCAAGTGAATGCTGTCAAGTTCGCTTCACAGCACTCATGCTCAGCTAGCTAGCTAATACGAGCGTACTGTTGGCATGAACATCTGCGTATGCGCTAAAAATTGGTAACCGGTGGGCCACTTGTTGCAATGGCCACTTTATTTTGGCACTCGATAAATGCCACCACTCGGGCTAAAAAAGCATCACTATACTGTTAGCGTAGTTTCCTGGAACCCAAAGCCAACGAAGCATTAAACTTAATGACGAAGTGGCAACGCTAAATTCGCCTAACAGCACGTCGAATCGTGGTAGGAGAAAACCATTATTTACTTTTGCTCACCGCAGCGCGAGAAGCAACAGCTCCTGCACAGCCTACGCTGCCTCGTATGCTGTGTGAGCGATTGACCAAGCCCATACAAACAGCGCCGTGAGAGCGCACATACCTGAGCTCGTAGAACAGGACGCCGTAGGTACTTCGTAGCTTGTACTGTACTGCACGTCTTCAGAAGCATCTGAATGAGCAGGCGCAGAATCTGCGCTGGTGGATGCCTGCGGAGTTTCGGCAGGCGCCTCGTAGGCGTCGTGAAATCCCCCAACCTCGAGGCGACGTTGTTTTGGAGATGTTGCTTCACTCCCCGACGTGGTGCCACTCGGCGATGCGGAAATTGTCGGCAAGGCCCCATGTTCGAGTATGCGCAACGCCTGCGGGCTGTACTGGCTCAGGAATGTTTGGTTATGAACGTAGCAGCTCGGTGCAAAATGCAGCGAGCACAGCAGACTTTGCCGATGCGGCGTCCAGCTGTTTCCGCGTCCGCTCCTACGGACGAACTCAGTCCACCCCAGTCGCTGTTGCGGGTCGGGAGGAAAGCGGTGAAGAGTTATGCCTTGCTTCGATTTCGTTTGGCAGTCGCTGGCCGCGCAGTATCTCGACATTGCAGAGGCACAACTTCAGGCAGAACTGGGCGTCAGAGGAGACTGCAGCACAATTCCAGCAGTCACTTTCGTAACGACGCACAAAGCGCAGTGAGCAGCGGCCAAAAGAGTCGTGCGCGCCACAGAACAGGGAGGATTGCGCGCCGAGCAGCTACACGCAGGGCATGGGCTACGTCACAGCCTCCGTGACGTCGACAGTTTTGAGGTCTGTATTACATGACATCATGCTGATGCCGATTCCTTTAGGCTGGCCGTTTTGAGTTTTTTCATGAGGGCAAAGTTTAAAATTCATTTAAAATATGTTATACTCAACAGTTACTGTCGAAACTTGCTGGGAGATATCTCCACATACAGAGGAAGCTATTTACATAAGGTCTCTTCGATTTGGCTTGCACTGGCTGCACTAGTTCCGAAAAGTGCCGCAGCGGTGCCGGCCGGTGTCGCGCGCGTGCAGCGCCGGTTCAGGAAGTGCTGGTGCAGCCACGACCAACGTTACTAGATAGGTTCAGTTGTAAAACTCTCCCCATGCGCCGTGCATCGCCGGTGTCTCCGTTTCTCGGCGTGCCGCGAGAGGGCGGGACCGCCGCATTTTGCTCTACCCGTCGCGTGCAACGGCGCCTCTCCCAATGCCTCTTCGGCCTTTTCATGACGTTAGCGCGCGATAATATTAAAGACTACCCGCTACCCGCCAAGTTATCCGCGTCCAGACTACATCTAGGCCAGAGTACTTTCCAGTAGCTGCTCAGGATCGCTTAATGTGGGGCGTAAAAGCCGTTAGTTACGGCTCATTGCTTTGCTTTCTTCAACAGGTCAGCCGAAGCGCATCGTAGTTTGCGCGCGCTTGCGTCGGCTGCTCGGTGGCAGTCAACCACGAGCGTGAACGGTCTGCAGCGAGCTGGTAGCGTAGAATAAAGCTTATTTTGATTGACTCTTCCGAATTTTATAAAAAAATCATGAAACCGCTCATTTTATTTCCAGCCAATTAGAAGCAAGGTCACCATCAATTGGAGCTACGTCACTTTGTGGCTCTAGTAATTAAGGCCACTCGAAGACGAAACTTCCTAATTTTCTCGACGTCCTTTTTAGAATAGTATCTTTTCCATGTTTTGCCCTGACAACAGTTAGCTTTACCAAACGTACGTCACTAAGAAGCGACGTTTCTGTAAATGCGAAATATCTCTAATTGAAAGAATTATTGAGTCATTTAACTGACGAAGTTAAACCAGCTTACATGTCAATAAGCATAAAGTTCTTTGCAGCAATTTATTGGTTTTTACAGTACACACTTTACGGCAGACACAAAGTAGAAAAATATATGCAACGTTTTTTTTTTATTTACAATCAACTCCACATCGTTTTTGCTTAATTAAAGGTGTTGTGCCACCAAATTTTAAGTCTGTAAAAAGCCTGCTGTAGGCTTCCTCTGCATGCAACGACCCTCAACACGAAGTGCTGGGTACAGCAAGCGCTTAATATATATTTTAATTCGCTTCTAAAAATTACCTAAATGCTCTTCTGGAAATCGGGACCCATCGCTAGCGCCACTAACCATGACGTCAGTGAATTGCCAGCGCCGCAAAGTTTGTGACGTCATACAACGCTAGCGACTCGGGCGACGTGAACGTGAACTCCAGTTACCACAGTTTGTTTGGTCGCTTGGTCGTATCGACACACTATACCGATACGACGGCGACGACGACGCGACGCCGGCGAGTCGTTAAAACATCGGCCGACTGCCGAATTGCCAGACCGCGTTGTCACACCACGCCGACGGCGACACAAACACGTCGGCCGATGGAAAGTCGCCATAGTGTGACTGACTCGCCGACCGAAGACGCCAACAAAACCGGTCGCCTGACTGGTCGCACGACGCGTCGTCAATCGACCGAGAAGCGAGAACTGCGCCCCGACAACATTCGTGCCGCAATGAACGCGGCTCTATTTTGTTAGTTTCTGGAGGGTAATAAGCTCAGTAAGTTCCATGAAGCCCATACAACTCAACACTAGCGCTAATGCGATCCGTATTTTGGCGTTCGACGCTTCGGCCGTGCTCTTCGGCGACGCCGCTACCCCGGAATGTGTGTGCGATCGGCTCGCCTGTAGAAAATATAAGGTCAGTTTCGTGCAGAAGAACAGTTACGTAGGGTAATTTGGGTAATAAGGGATCAGTATCGGCAAAGGTTTTTAACGTAAAACGTAAAACCAAATTACGGCAAGCACTATCCCTTCAGTGCAAAATCGCAGTCGCAGCCGGGCACACTTATTTTTGCGAGCGCTTTCGCAGAAGAGCAGAGTTGATGGCGATAAGCTGTCGCGGGGGCTTCGCGGAACCTTGCTGCGCAAGCGCTATTTAAAAAATGTGAGTTTACAAGCCAGGAATTCTGTAAACTAGCTAGTAAACACCGACGTACGACTCCAAGGATGGGCCTCCCATCCTCTGGGCCTCCCATCGTACGCTCTGGCCCAACTTGGTGCACTGCCCGAGGTAATTTCTTTGGGTGCCTATCAAATCAATCATGTTTGGGCTGTGACTTTTAGGAGTGCAGAAGCGACAAAGAAAATGCTGACCACGACGGAGCTGCAGGTGAAGGGGCGTCGATGCCGTCATCGACCCACAGAATCAGGAGGTGAAGCTGAAGCTCCACTGGCTATTGCACGGGGTGGCAGACGAGGACATCCGTTCAGCGTTCGTGCCCTACGGCAGAGTCAGCGAGGTTACGAGGGAACGCTGGCGGGTCGCCGGCGTGAACGAAAAGACTTCTACTACGAGGACTGTGCTTCTCAAGCTCAAGTCAGGAGTCAAGATCGCTGACCTACCTCACCAAATTCGTGTTGCCGGAGAACTGGCTCTCGTCGTGGTGCCCGGCCGGCCCATGAAGTGCCTTCGCTGCAACGGTGAAGGGCACGTGAGACGGGAGTGCAAGGTGCCTCGGTGTTCCCTGTGTCGACGCTTTGGGCATGCTGAGGCCCAGTGCACGAGGTCGTACGCGAGCGCGGTTGGGCCACCTGGTCACGACGATGAGTCCGAACACCTCATGGATGCCGAGGAGGCTGAGGAAGCAGCCAAGGGCACGGGGGATCAGGAAAAGACGGAGGAAGAGGCCACCACGTCAACGAACGCTTGCGAGGCCATGGCGGCAGCAGGCGGAGGAGACAACGACGTGCCGGAGCAAGCTCCGGCTCCCACGGATGACCCGTCGAAAGACGGTGGCACCCGAACGAACGCCCAGGCAACGGTCAACTACGCCCCCGACGCCATAGACGTGCTCCGGAACCCGGTCGCCAAACGGTGTCACATCGACGTTGCCGAGGGTGGCGTCAGCGACCCCGCAGTTCAGGCCGACGAGCCGCCGATGAAGACGACGCCGGGACGCCGCTCGACGACGCGGCTTAAGCCAAGCGTCGCGGTGGAACGCAGGAGTGTAGAGGCGTCGGGAGCGTCTCAAAAACAGCTCGACGACCCGGGGACCAAACGCGTCGCTTAGCGACGCGCTGGATGTGAGCGGTGAATATTATGCCCCCGGTTTCCATTTCTTAACGGGGAAATGTCTTCTCTGAACCTAGCTACCCTAAACGTCCGTGGTCTTTCGAGTAAAAGACGGCAGAGTCAGGTGCACCGCCTGCTAACAGATCTAGACGTAGACGTCTTAGCGGTTCAGGAGACAAAGGTAGAGGGGGAGGAGGAGACCGGGGGCATGGTGCAACGTTTCACGGCGCTGTATTATGTGTGCGTCAGCCACGCAGTTGGTTTGTCTGCTGGCTGCATGTTATTGGTGAAAAAGTTGCCGGGGCTTGGAGTGCGAGAGGTGTGCTCTGGCTTGTCAGGGCGACTCGTTGTATGCGATGTAGTATTGAGTGGTGAAGAGTGGCGAATAGTGTGCTTGTATGCGCCGAATGAAGTTAGAGAAAGGGCTGAATTTTATAATAACATTAGGCCGCATCTGTTGACAGACAAGCGTCTTGTCGTACTAGGGGATTTTAATTGTGTCTTATCCACGCGAGATAAGATTAGTAATCGGCCATTTCGTGACGAGAGCACGGCTGTGCTGCAGGAAATAATAAATACTATTGGGTTTATGGATGTGGGCGAATGTCTAGAGGGAGGACGGGAGGTGCAATTTACACATTTTCAAGGAGTCAGTCACGCTAGACTGGATAGAGTGTATGTATCGTGTGATTTAATTGAAAAATGTGAAGGGTACGAAGTAAAACCTGTATCATTTTCAGATCACTGCCTGGTGGTGTGTAATCTAGGATACAGGAAACGGACCAATACTTTCACGTGGGAGCTATGGAAATTGAATGATAAGTTACTTACGGATGAAATCTTTTTTGAAAAAGTGAGTGGTTTGATTCGGAAAATAGAAGGGGATAAAATCGGTGAACAGTGGGAGTGGTGTAAACAGGAGGTAAAAATGAGGGCCATTGAGAGGTCCACTGTCGTACGATACGAACAGAAAATTATAGAAAAGACACTAAGGTCAAACCTAGAAAAACTTATCCGTGAAGAGTGCAATGCGCCTGGGGTGTTTAGTGAGGATATCAGAAAAATGAAACAGAAACTTGAGGCGCTTGACGATGAACGCTACCGGGGAGCCCTCGTGAGAGCGAGAGTGGACCGATTAGCCGGTGGAGAGGCCCCTACCAAGCGTGCGTTGGGTATAGAACGGGCGAACGCTCGACGTAATCATATAAGGGAGATAGAGTGGGAAGGACGGGTGACGGGTGATCAGCAAGAGATTGAACGGGCTTTTCATCACTACTACAAAGATTTGTTTGCCTTCCGCAGGGCTGATGTGGAGGCCTTTAAAACAGAGTTTATCAGTGCTTTCCCAAGGATTGATGAAGACTACAAAGAAAGTTTAAGCCAGCCTATTGCAGTTGCTGAAGTTGAATGTGCGATCGATAGTTTGAACAACGGAAAGTCACCGGGTCCAGACGGATTAACTGCAGCCTTTTACAAGGTCTTCAAAAACGACTTATCGCCACTTTTGGCAGCACTATTTAATGAGGCCTTCGAACTAAAGGCATTGCCACCCTCTTACGGAGAAGCGCACACGATACTCATACCTAAAACAGAGGACACGGACAAACTTAAACATGTTACAGCATATCGCCCTATATCCTTGACAAATGTCGATTACAAAATTTTTATGAAGGTGCTTGCACAAAGAATTCAAACAGTCATCAAGCAGATTGTTGGGCCTCACCAGACGTGTGGCATAAAAGGACGCACTATTTTTTCAAACACACACAAGGCGAGATGTGTGCTGGAATGCTGCGACGCTGCCCGAGCTCGCGTGGCTGTTCTCCAGCTTGATTTGGATAAGGCGTTTGACTGTGTGTCCCATGAATTATTGTTGCTGATTTTAGATCATGTGAACGTTGGAACAGTCATCAAGGAGGGGGTGGCTCTGGCGTACCGAAAGTGCACCACGAGATTAATTGTAAACAAGACGCTGGGGGCCCCCATCAGCGTGGAACGGTCGGTACGCCAGGGCTGTCCTCTGAGCCCACTTCTTTTCTGCCTGTATATCGAAACGCTCTGCTTAAATATAATTGAAAGCGAACACATTCGCGGCTTTAAGCTATGCGAGGCAGAGGTAAAACTTCTGGCCTACGCAGACGACATTGCTCTTTTCTGTACGACCAAAGATAGTGTTACAAAAGCGGTGGACATTGTTAAACGTTTTGGGTCAATCACAGGTAGTGGGGTAAACTGGGGGAAATGTTTGGGATTCTGGCATGGGGACTGGTCTTTGACACCGGATTTTTTTGCCAACGTGAGCTGGGAAACGAGTCCCGTTAAGTATCTAGGGACGCCACTGGAGTGTTACCAGGACAGCGAACCGTATTGGCGTGCCCGAACGCAGGACATACGCGACAGGGCAGAAAAGTGGAAAGGGGTTTTTCTTTCAATGTTTGCTAAAGCGACTGTTTGTAATTTATTTTTTATTGCCAAAGTGTGGTACGTTATGCAAGTGTTGCACTGCTCGCGTTTGAATGTACAGAAAATGCATCGTGCATTTGCTGTGTTTATCTGGTCATCTACATGGGAAAGGTGCAGTAGAGATAACCTTTTTCGACGCGTCAAGGAGGGCGGGCTTGGGTTGTCGCACCTGTTTGTCCGCCAGTTGGTGAATAGGTTCCTTTTTCTTCGCGATACAAGCGATCCTTTTTTGCGAACAGTTTGCCAGGTGCGGCTGTCTCAAGCACTGCCGGAATTTGTCGTATCCAGTTTGCACATACAGGGAAGGATTTCAGGATATTTTAAAGAAGTTGTCATGTCACTCAGGTTTCTGTCAACTCGTTTTTCGATGGAATATTTGAGTACAGTGTCACGTAGAAAATTATATAAAGATGTTTGCGACAGTCTGTTCCCGATACCACGATATAGAGAACTGTACAAAGAAGGCCCAGGGCAGGATGTACTGAAAAGAGTTAAGCGTATGGCTGTAAAACCGGGTGTGAAGTCATTTTTTTTCAAACTTCATTCGGGGACACTTACTGTGCAAACACGGTTAAAAGAAAAGGGGTTAGATACACCGTGGGGTACTGACTGTACAATTTGTAAACAACCGGATAACATAGACCACGTTTTTATACACTGCTGGATGGCGGTTCACTTTTGGGATGTTATGCAGCGAACTTTACACAAAGACTTCCCACTTACCCCGCATGGTATACGGTATTTACCCACACAGAATAACGAAGGAGTCCCCTACGATTTAATAATGCTCCTGGGCCTTCACAGCATATGGAGGGCGCGCATGGCGTGGCTCCATGGTGACGTGGATGCCCGACCGGCCCGGCAGTTTCTGCGGGAGAGTGTCACGCAGTTCGTTGAGGGGCTGAGAGTCCAGCAGCCAGTACCAGATTGGTTGGATTTTTTAGAGCAGTTAATTTCTCTAAAGTGATGATTAAATAACAAAGCCTAGCCGGAAGCACGGCTGGTATGTTAATGTCGGTGTTTGTTGTACCAAATGCAGTGTGGTTATTTTTGTGTTGTAAGTGTGTGTTGATGACTGGTAATAAAGAAAAAAAAAAAAAAAGTTCGCTGGCTCAGTGGTCTCGCGCGCTCCGCCCATCCGGTCAACGTTGCCGGTTCGATTCGCGGCGGGGGCAGCTTTTTTTTTTAGCGTTTTTTTTTAGCATTGTTATGGTTTGCAAATCCATGGTTTTCATTTGTCTGCATCCGAGGATGCAGACAAAGAATCCAGGTCGGAGCTGTCGCGGCTTGACGTGACGAGTTGGCGTGTTTACTTCCGTGGTGAAGCACGTATGTGGAGGAGCAGACGCCGCAGTAAAGTCGCAACGTACCGCAGCGCCGCATGGTAGACACGCGTGGCAGAGCGTCCGCGCAACCATAGCCTCCTATATAACCTACTAAAGGAGGCTATGGCGCAACGCTTTGACGTCACTGCTTGAATCGGCGCCCAGAAACCGAAACCGAATCCTGTTCACATGAATCGTGCGATAATAAATTTTTCACTCAGAATATGTGCGTGTGAGAGCATGTATCATGCTTTCTAACGAATTATAAAACGTTTGCAACAAAGAATGCACAAGCAACAAATTTGGTGGCACAACACCTTTAAGGTGATTATGGCTCGTTAAGAGAAACAAAGTAATGAATAGAAACATGCAAGCATTTTTATTTAGAAATCAACTCATCTTTTTTGCTTACGATGAATATGGCTACAAAATACCAAAGCATGTTGACAGAAAAAAGTAATAAATAGATACATGTATGCAAGGTTTTTTTTTTTTTTCATTTGAATCGAACTCTACAACTTTAATTACCAGCGTGCTTGCAGTAGCTTAGCGCGTTGTGCGCCGACTTAACCTGCACATTCAAGGCACATTCTCGCTGAAGGAATTTGGAATAGAAATGCACGTCACCAAATACGATTTGATGACGCGCGCAGAGAATTCCTCAGAGAGAACGTCATTGCATGTACGAACCATTTGTCGATGTCCTGTTCGTGAAAATGGCAGTCGCACACTTTGGACTTTGTCGAAAGCTTCTTATCCGCTACAAAGGAATTCGAACAGCGCACATTTTAACGAAGGACGGACAGAGTTACACACCACAATGCTTCTTCGTTAAAATGTGCGCTGTTCCTTCCTTTGTATCTGACCACCAACTAGCCCAACATGGTATCCTTTTCCTTACCCGCACGCGGGATGGCCTTAATCCATAGCGAGCGAAGCGTCGCATCTTTGGAAGCCGAGAAGAAGTGCCTGTCCATGTTGCTCTTAATTGTTGCTGCTGTAGCCAGTACTGGTACACCCGGGAATAAAGAAGGTCGGCATTGTCTGCATCAGCCTCACATGCAGAGGCCCACATCAATGGAATACAGTCGCTGGCAAATCACTAAACGTGCCACTCGAACGGCATCGCGCACTCAACACTACTGAGAAAGACCGCGCGAACAAGAAACACCGGAGACCGCGGCACTGAATGCGCCGGCTACTGCGAGTACTGCTCTTCGGCAAAAAAAGGACCCGGAAGAACCACACAAGGGGCGCAAAAAATGTCATTGTGTCTGCTGTTCATTGTAGCGATTCGCTTCCGAGAATGTAATAATTACCAGATGTGTGCGCCCACCCAAGCGCCCGCGCACGCACAAGAAACGTACGCGCCGAGCGCTGAACTAGGAACGCGAAGGGAGAAGCATAAGCGAAACCGCCTGCGAGCTCCCCGGCTGCCGAGGGGTGTCCCTATTCGCACGCCCCGTGGGAACAATTTTTATTTTTAGTTCGCACGCCGCGTGGGAACAATTTTTATTTTTAGTTCGCACGCCGCGTGCCAACAATTTTTATTTCTTGTTCGCACGCAACTGAAAGGGAGAGGAGGAATACACGTCCAGCCAGTTCACTGTTCACTCAGCCGTCCAGCTGACGACTCTGTGGAAATGTGGGAGGCCTCGTGTTTGTGCTGCTAGTAGTACAGGTGCTACAGAGAGGAAAAGAAGAATTATTTGTAGTTGGCCCTCAACGTGTAAGTATTAGTTAATTGTATCGGCGCCTTTGTGACTATTGCAACGCTACTTGTGATACATTCAAGCAGTGCTCAGAGATCTGTCTCAGTTTGGCGGGTGAATTTGTGACGACGGCGAACGGTACCGATGTTTGTTGTCCCGCGAAGGTTTGCGTCATTTTCTCCGCGCATGTGCCAGCTTGACGCGGTGGGCACATCGGCTGCCTACGCAAGTTATGTCAACGCCTCCTAAAAATGCGTCATTGGCATTGGAGGCAAGTGAGACAGTAAAAAAAAAAGGAAGTAAAAAAACAACTTAAAATGGCCACTTTCGAGCGTTTCGAGCATGCTGATGTCTGGCCTGACGTTATAAACGTTGGTCTGGCCTTCATCATCCTCGTTGCACGTTCAAAAGTGCCTTTTCGGCGCCAAGAAGTGACCAAGTGGTCCTGTTGCCTGGCCTGTTTCTTAACTAATGTGAAATGTGATCGCATCGTGGTTGTTGTTATCTGAAATGTTATTGTTTTTGTGTCGTGTTTTTTATCCGGCGATATGCACCATCTAGTCCAACAGCGTATATTACTGAAATGTGACATTAGTGCAAAATTTGTAAGATAATGGGAGTGGTTTTGCTGAAAGCTTTTTTTTTTTTCATGTGTGGTGCAACCCTTTCATGTATGTTGCAGGGTGTTGCAACATATAAACTGTTCTCTGCAACACTCTGTATATTTCTCATTAGAGAGCAGTATTATAACTGTAGATCGTTGTGTGAAAACAGACTTTTTGATAGCTCTGCAGGATGGGACCCTAGACAAGCGCCCTTCCCCTCTCCTCTCAAAGCTGTACCTGCGGTCTGATCCGCAAATATGCGCATGAGCTCAGCACTGAATGCTGTTTGTACTGATTAGCGTCCTCTATTGTCACTTCTTTTAATTTTTGCTGTATCTAAATGGACTCAGACATACCCGCAAAATTGCTCAGCGATACAGCGGACGTATTGGCAAAATTTTTTAAATTTGTGTTGGCACACTGGACTGCTCTCTACTCAACCTCTTCGATTATCAACCACTAATTGTTTGCCACCTTAGCGAGCTGATCCAGGAGCTTTAAGCCACTTGAGACACCGGCCTGGTCATGATTGTTCTAATGCCACGTGATCATCTTGTACAGTTCGATGCTTTCCATACAGTTCTGTCCAGACAGAATGCCAGCTGTCAGTAAAGTTCTGTCTAGGGGAAACGCAACTCATGGTGGGAGCAGTCTTTCTTAAGCCCTTTCGGTGCACTGACAAGCCATAATCACTGCTAATTATTATTCAATACTAATAATTACAGTCGAACCTCATTATAACAAAGTAGTTTCGTGGCAGTAAATTAGTTTATTGTACCTGATAGGCGTTGTAATGGTAGAGGTAAAACTTGGCTCTAACGAATCGGTAATCTGGCTAGTGGAAAACTCTAGCCACAAAAACGCATTATTCTAGGCTTTGAACTTACTGTAAACGAGTTAATCCTTAGCTGTCTCCTTGTGGCATTTCAAACTAAATGGACCCAAACATGAGAACGTGAAATTACAACAGGGCAAAGATCATTTGACAGAACAGGCCTGCATTATTATTTATTTGAAGGAGGACGTGATCTTTGTACAGTGGCTTTTCATAGCACCGAACAGGATAAATGTTTCCGCAGTGACAACGCACAAAACGGCCTTTTCTACTTCTACAGTTTTGGGCGTTGGGAGGTTTTTCTTCATTACAGCTGATATCGCGTGCAGCTCTTGCAGTTCCACTTTCTGACACTGAAATGATGCGTGACCAACCAACGTTTGTATTTAGTTTGTTATAGCCGATAATTTGCTATATCATTGTTCATTATAATGAGGTTCAACTGTTCAAATGATTGGACTAACTCTAGCTCAGTTCAAATGGAACTCCAAACCGCTACCCCATGCCCACTTCACAACATGTAGCAACAGCAGTTTTTATTGATATTCACTCAAACTGCCAAAATGCATCTCCTCAATGACTAGCCAGAATCCCTGTTAATTATTAATCATTGTTATTACTGATGATTGGACTAACTCTGGCTTAATTCGGGTGGAACCCCAAGCTGCTAGCCTAAACCCATTTCACAATACAAAGCAAGAGCTGTCTGCCATGATTTTACCCAACCAGCCAAACCGCTTCCACTCACTGACTAGCCTGAGCCACTGTTAATAATAAAAACAAATGATTGGGCGTAACTCTTGCGACAGCTACGTCAGCCTTAGCTTCAGTGAGCAATAGCAGTTTGGCCAGTTGTGTAAAAATCAAGACCGACTGCTCTCACTACGTGAATTGTAAAACGGGCATTAAGTATAGCTATTACAAAACGGTATCCACGGGCATGCACACACTAAAGGAAAGCTTGTGAAGATTCGAATACATCCGAGTTCAACCTAGTGCTCCAAACTACCTTTAAAAAATTTTGCGTGTAGCTTTCCCTGCTCATGGCAGTCCTTTCAACAGTGATTACTAGTCGCGCAAGTTGCACGACTAGGTTCCTGAGCCATGGAAACTATCCCATAGAAATGCATGGGGAGTACGATTTGACAGAGAATTACACAAAAAATATTCAGAATCCTGGAAAATTATCTTACTGTTTTCATCTTCACGTTGACTTTTTGCTTTATGCCAAATATCACTTTCTCGAAGTGGTTTTGCTAGGTTCCTGAGAGGTCGGAATTTTGAGCGAGAAAGCTGGGTATGTCTGATGTATCCTTAATAAGAACTTTTGTGGGCATGTCTGCTGTACCTTTAAAAAGTGTTTAATTTTCTGCCCCTTCCACCTACTGACACAACGATCAACTCGCAAGAGCTTTTCCACTAGTTGACCTGCTCATTTTCTTCAATTAAATGCTCTTATTGTTGCCCTGCATGCATGCACATTTTAGGTGAAAGATCGGTGTTTCTGACCCTGTTGCTTGGACAGCTTAAGTGGTTTAGCTGAACATTTTGCGTATGGGTGTTCATATTTATTTTTTCCCTTTGCAGGTTTTTGTTTTCTTGTGTAAGGCCTATATATAAATTCATTAGGCTGCTGTTCTTCGCCATGGTTGAATTTTCTTCAAATGCAGGCTGTCCCTGTCGACGTTTGCTTCAGCGAAGGCACGAGGGCCATCGTTGTGGCTGGTTTTATGAAAAACAGCTAATTCGGCACCCTCAATTAATTAATTCACAAGAAGCTACTGAGTGTTTTAAAAATATCTTTGAGTTGAGATTTTTCAGCAGAGGTGGAATTTCGTCCTTGGGGCATTCCTTCCTCTCAACCTTGCATGCTGAAAAAGTGTGGTGTGCATTATAAAAAACCAGAGGGACTGCACAGTTGCTCAGAACAGGCTTCAGTTCGCTGCCAGCATGGTGACCATCACTTTAGCTGGGACTTTAGAGATAAAGGGCAGCTATATATTTCTAGGGGCAAAGATTAGACATACAGACAGGGTGATGTAAACTTTTATTTAAGCAATAGAGGAATGTGGTGTGGGAGAAGAAGCTATGGGCAATGAGTGACCATCTTAGTCCAATTGACACTGCAGTTGCCCGAGTTTAGGGCCCTCTGATCTTTGAGCGGGTAATTGGAGAGATTTTTTCAATTGGTGCATTTATGTTAAGCAGCTATCTTCCTCTGACTGTGGCTGAACTGACACCAGATTCTCTAAAATAATCGTCGTCATTTTGAAGTGATGCAGTATCGGTGCACAAATGCATGTGTGCCTTGGTTGGAAGTCCCGCAGAGGAGTGGAAGATTGTAGAAATCGCACAGTACGTCTTGCTACTGTGCACGTCTACTCGACCTGAAAACGACAGGCAGAACAATGCACCCTGATTCTCCTGCTCCTCCACAGGATTCCCTAACCAAGGAAAACGTGCACATTAATGCCACATTGCATAAAAATTACAGCCATAATTTTAGAGAATTCAGGCCCTGATGTCTGGTGTTCCATTGCTGTGCGCCATAAATGTGAAAGCACTGCTTTACTCGGTAGGCTGAAATCCGGCATCGCAACAGAGAAACGGTGGGCAAAATGGATGACAGCCTGGTCACACGCACAATGTACCCATATTCTTTCACAGATCTCCAGATACTATATTGTACATCGGCTCGTACCGTCAGGCTCAATTCGTTATAACCAATAATAAGAATAAGTGTAATTAATAAGCGGTTTATTTTACCATACAACATATAGGTAAGTTGATGGTGCCGTGACATTATTATGTCCAATGATGTTATGAGTGGGTTGGACTGTATATACATATAATGTTTCTGTGGGTTGTTTTTATTGCTTCGAAATAATCTTTGGCTGCTACAACTCCCTTATTTTTTCTCTCCAAAACAGACTTATTGCTGCTCCCAAACAGTCCAAAATGACTGGGGCCAACCACATAACTTCCAGTGGGTTCCAGTTGCTTTGAGGCCTCTGGACAGTTTGGAAGGTACCCCAGAGCTTGCGACATGTAGGTAAACCTCCCAGCCAATGCGCGATCCAGCTCGTCCCTGCCTGCCAGCCAGTTGGCATGGCATCTGCAGCCAGCGTGGTGTGCTGGTAGGCCATCCATTCGGCAATGGGACTTGGAGCACTTTTCCCTACTTTCCCCACTGCCACCTTCAGCTTGACATTGGTGGCGTCTCACAGTGGACGAGATCCTGGAACAGCTCTACCCCCTTCACCAGCTCCACCATGGCAAGGCACTTGCAGAACTGGACCCCGTAGGCGACATGGTGCTGTGTGAAACGCAGGGCTGGCTTCCCGAGTGGTGTAATGTGCAGTGGTAATAAAGTCCTCAGAAACGTGAAGTCTCAGCAGCAGAAACTGACGACACACTGTGGATGAATTCTCTGAGGCGCTGCTCTGTAACCAACATGGGCTGGGCCTCATGCAATTTGCCCACAGTGAGGCAGCACATGTGACCTAACCCTTGTTGTAGCTATCTTGCAGCTGTCACTAGAAGCAGTTATAAGGAATAACTTTTAGAGAAGTCATGAAAGTTAATCGCGAGCCTCACTCGTTGCGGCCAATGCTGTGCTTCTCGGCACCAAAGGTGATTTTACGGTCCGTAATCAGTTCTAGTACCAAGGGCCCTTCAGAACTTTGGAAAAAAACCTGTTTGGCAAATGTAACAAAAATGGTGTCAAACATGAGGAATGATGGTGGTGGCATTGTCTGTACAAAAAAAACAGCTTTTTTGCAATACTTCGGGCAGCAACGTCTGCTTAACACCTCGAATTTGTCTCCAGTGAGTCCGACTTTCTCTGTGACTGCACAATGGCTTCAGACAATGACAAGAACGACAATGATCGTGATGTTGCACTGGCTTGTGAGTAACTATGCATAAGTAATGCAAACCTACTGCTCCCTTTTTGTTTGGTGACTGGCAGGCATTGAGGCAGAGCTGCCCTTCATAGCAGTTTTTTCTTCACAGTTTAAGTTAATTCCAAGCTTAAACCCATATTTTTAAATCATAATGCAAAAAAATTCCGATTAGAGAAAATTTTGAGAATTGAATGTTTTTTTAGAAACAATGTGGAGGTGCAAGGTGCAAACTTGGGAATGGGGAATAGAAAAGTAATTGGGCTATATACCTAAAAGCATGTAACGATAGAAAGGTGAAGCCTTCTGAGATTTGGGTGCACCCGTTGTGAAGGAGAAGGTAAGGCTTGGAAGAGTTCGGGTGATGCAGTTGTCCCTAGTTGACAAGGTAGTGACAGTGCAGTACAGCTGGTCAGCGTCGTCAAGGAAGAATCATGAATATGAAGTTTGAGCAAGGGCCAAATCTTCACTGGTTTGATAGACACGTGGTAATTGGGTCAACCACTAATGACAGGTGTAGACATTGGGTAGGACACCGCAATGAGATCTGGCGGCTGGTACCCTATGCCACTGCCCTTCCACGGTGTCACCTAGAAGACACATGGAAGGTTGTGCGACCGGCAGCATCAGGTACAACACTGGGGCCTAACGTAACTACACTGGATTTGTTGCAGCACTTCCTGCCTCACCATCTCATCACAAATGTGCATGTAGCACAAAAAAATGCACTGTAGTGCAGTATTGCATCAAAATTCTGCGCCAGGCACTTGCAATACATGCAAATTAGGTAAGAACACTAGAGAAACCAAACTTAACTGTGTGCCTGCCCCTCTCAATTTCAAACATTTCAACAAAGATGGAAAAATAAAATGCACGTCGAGAACCTGTTTGCTCTCTGCTGCTAAAGACAATATACCATTTATTGTCGGTATAGTTAATAATGGTTACACTAGAATGTGTGCGGGTCCGCTCCCCCTTGCTGGTTTACAAGTTCCCTATTCCTTTGTAGATATCCACAAATCTAATTGTCCTGTGCATAAATACATTAGCTCCAGTTGGTTCTACCACATTGAACGCAATGAGGTGACAGCGGTGCTTCCTTGGCGAAAACAACCTGCCAAATTCTAACTTCTATTACCAAAAATATTTCCTATCAACACAATGCATATTTGGATTCAGCAAGCTGACACCAAAACTACAAAATTTTGATACATCTTTCACATTCCAAAGTTTCTTAACTGTGGCTTTAAAACGTTGAGAAGTTCATGTTCTGCAAAAATTTCCGATATGGTAAACAAAACACTACTCAGAGAATGTAACATCAATATGTACCACTGCTTTTCCTCACCACAGTATCTTGCATGTGCCTGCTTTACTCACATAAAGTATCAAGTGCTCTATTTCTAGAAATATGCATATTTGAATGAGCAGCACAACCGCTAAACACGGATGGTTCTCCGAGAACTGCTCATCGGTCGCATATGGTAGAGCCCAGAAAAACTACAGGGGTAGAGATTTTCCCGGTGGAGCAACACCAGAATGCCTACCGGAATTACAAAATAACATAATTAAACGGCGGAGATAAGTCAGCTTCAACACTGAACTCACCGAAACACAATTCAAGCATTCAACCAGGAACAACTCAACGTGTGGCTCCGCGGATCCAACATGTTTACCAACGTGTTTATCAAATTTGTTGCTGCAACTAACAAACTATTAAGCTGCTTACTAACACAGATTAGCCAACAGCTATGCGGGCAGCTTGACAATGCTAAGCTTGAGGTATGCCAACAGAGACCAGGACAGCGCAAGCCGCGCTGGTCACAGCGCGGGTCGCGAAGCGGGCGAAGCAGGCGAAGGCTCAAAGGCGTGCGAACAATTTTTATTTTTGTTGGCACGCGGCGTGCGAACTAAAAATAAAAATTGTTCCCACGCGGCGTGCGAACTAAAAATAAAAATTGTTCCCACGGGGCGTGCGAATAGGGACACCCGCTGCCGAGCCGGTTGCGACTGCAGCGCCACAGAGAGAAGGATCGGTGGCGGTTCCGGGCAGCGCCGCCCAGTTTTACAACTGAAAATAATCTAGTAACGTTGGCCACGACACTAGCGCGCACCGGATACAACCAAAACGAGGACACAAGTGTAGGCCTGCAGCAGCAGCCGGGAGACGCGAACGTGAGCTTTGTGCATCGCGAGCGTGGATCGGCTGTCAGACATGGCACTTTTCGAAGCTGCCGCGCAGCTACGCGACTCCGACAGCGACGGCAGGGAGTATAGTGATCCGTGCAGTGACTCTGACGACGAGTTCGCCACCGTGTGCATTTCCGTGGCGTGCGCGTTGGCACGCGAAGACGCCAATCGTGCGTCTGGCTACGAGCGTGTTGTCAGCAGATACAACGAACAAGAATTCAAGAGGCTGTTCAGGCTGTCGAGGGAGACGTTTGATTGTCTGAGCTCAAGGTTCAGCGCTTCGGCCTACTATCCGAGCGCAGTGCAAGGCCGGCAACAAATATCAGCTCAGAGTACGTGCCTCATTGCGCTTGTGTACATACATCGGCTCGCAAGTGTCGATGTACGCGATCGGAGACAAGTTCAACGTGACGGAGTCGTCGGTGCATGCCTGTGTCACAGGGGTCATTCACTTCCTCCACTCAATTTGCGCTGAAGTCATCGGCTGGCCAAGTAGCGTGGAGGAAGTGACGCGCATCAAGGCCAGGTTTCTTGCCAAGAGCGGTGGAAAGGGCCTTCTAAATGTCATTGGCTGCATCGACGGGTCGCGTATTTCAACCGCAAGAAGTGGCCTTCTATCATCTTGCAAGGCATCTGCGACGATAGAAACAAGTTCCGAAACGTTTTCATCGGGTTCCCGGGCTCGGCGCACGACGCCCGCGTCCTGAGAGAGAGTCCCTTCTTCGAGCGCGCAGCCGTCGAGTGCGGGAAAAGCTACATTCTTGGGGACAGCGCGTACCCCTTGATGCTGTGGCTCATGACCCCATTCAGGGACAACGGGTGCACATTTCCCACGTGGAAAAGTAACTTTAATAGGCGACATAGCCAGCAGAGTGGCCATTAAGAACGCCTTCAGCCTCCTGAAACAGCGTTTTAGGAGGCTGTACTTTGTAGACGCCAGAACTGTTGAGCAGTCCTGCTACATTGTAATGGCTGCGTGCGTTCTGCACAACTTCTGCAACGACGACAGACTTCCTGCAGGAGCTGACGTCATTGCGCCGTGATGATGATGTGGGCAACGACGCCTCCGAAGGGGACTTCGACTGCAACCAACGAGGCTACGCTCAGGCTTTGAGAGATTGCATTGCTAAAGAGCAGTGCTAATTGTGGACACCCTTGCCCTGCCAACGCAAAGTCGACATGAAAGTGCCTTGTGTTACCACATATCCGACATCACGGAAACTGCTATGTTGTTGAACTGCATCCACTGTGAAAGGCTGGGAACTATCTGAAAAAGGGTGGTGTTCACATCATGTGCAAACCATGTGCATAGAGAACATTTGCATGAAAACAGAGTTGGCACTGCTAGAAGAAACATTTGCATGAAATTAAAAAGTGTGCAGTCCTGACACGCCGTCTTTATTGTTTGTTTCACTTGTCCTTTGTCGCAAGCAGATCTATGAGGCGGTCGAATTTTTGCATTCGCTCCTCGTGGCGCTTTGCCTTCGCCTCTTGCCACTGCTGGCCGGCTTTATGGCCTTTTCCCTGGCCTCCTCTTGCTTCGCTTTGGCCTCCCCCATCTTTTGGAGCGTCTCCAAGAGTGGACCAAGCTGCGACCTGCTATGCTGCACTCTCTTCGGTACAGGGCCCCCCTTGTTGTGCACCGACAAGTCCTCAGGAGGTCCATCTCCTCCACCCTCAAGGTCCTTCGGCTGCAGTGCTGGCCCTGGTGAAGTTGTGGATAAACGTCACGCCAACAGACAGCACTTTGCTTACACAATGCAATTTTCTCTTACCCTGGGTGGGTTCCCTCCTGGTAGGATTGCCTTCCCAGGCTCCAAAAGGATCCTTGGGTTTATGCTATGTTCCTTCTCTAGAACTGCAGCAAGCTCCCTGTAAGAACATTTCAATGGTTAAACAGGTTCATGGTGTCTCGAGGTGACTCAGGGTATGAGGGATGCCAGAACTGTTGCATAGTTCAATAAATAATTCCAACTTACTCCTCGTGTGCGCAACTTGTGGGGGCACGGCCAGTGGAAGTATTGAAGTGTTATTTTTTTTTGCCTTATATGATCGGTACAAACTCTTCCATTTATTTTCCACTTGGGTGGCCGTCATATTGCATAGGAACTCTTTGTTGATGAGCTCTGTTATTTTAATCCAGAGCTGTTTTTTGTCCTAAACACAAAAGAAAAGCACAGCTGAAGTAATGTATGGGTAAAGTAAAGTAACACTTGACTGACACGAGTCGCATGCTAGGGGTGCACAACGTTTTATTTATAACTTAGTAAACATGCGCTGCTATAAAGTGCCGTTCTATCAGGATATTAGTATTTCAGCTGTCACATATTTGAAGCACTCGAAGCAGGAGGAAAAGATGTGTGAACGCTAGCATTCTGTGAATAATTTTAAATTGCTTGGAACTAGAAATTCGAGCGACAATGCCAGCGCCCCTGTACAGTTCATTAGCAGCTACTGCGTTCAGAGATCTAGCGCGGGGAGAAATTATGGCATCCTGAATGTAATTCTGCACACAAAGAATAACATACCAGAGTGTTCTGGTCTTTCCCACCAAGTCCTTGAGCGCGGTGTACTGGGCGATGTAGAACTTCGTTTTCCGGGCGCTCCACAGTTCCCCCTCATTTTCAGCCAGTGCGGCTGCACCATCATCGCCGTCACTGCAGGCGGAAGTCGGCGGTAGCGCCGGAGGGGGCAAATTCTCATCGCCGGCTGCCGTGAACCGCAACGTTACGTGCTGCCCGTCTGCAAAAGTACACACCAGCATGTATAAAGTCGGCACAGCCTTTGAGAAATCCCAAACTGCGACCCAAAGCAACGCGACGAGGCCGACATGGCTACGACCAAAAATAAAACCGCTCTTGAACGCTACACGTGTTTCTCGCCGGCATGCAACAACGCTTACCGGACGCCTCGTACAGGTAGCAGCCGCTGTCGCCCTGCATGGGTGACCCGTCCGGGCTGTGAAGGAGGTACACGTCCTTCTCCACGCCGTCAAACGACGCGCAGCGTCGTCTGCTACGCGTTGGGCGGCCCGTACGCCATGCTGCACTATTCCGGCACCTCCTTTTCGGCGAGTGCACGGCGACCGAGAACTAGTGCCGAGGTGGGCCGGCCTGCACTGCACCTTGGCAAAACGAGGAAGGAAGTGCAGAGGGCGCGCGCGGCACCGGCAAAACGAGGACGACGGTGCTGCACCCCTTGAACTGGTGCAGCTAGTGCAGCCAAATCGAAGAGACCTATAGTTATCTCAGCTTTGAAATTTCGTGTCAGTACTCCTTTAAAGATCCCCAAGTGGTCCAAATTAATCCGGAGCCCTCCACTACGGCGCGCCTCATCGCCTGCGTTGCGTCGGCGCGTTAAACCCTACAATCAATCAATAGATAAGGCAACATCTCAAGTTTGCCTTGTCCAATCTTATTGTTTTCAGCATCTATGTTCTCTTTCGCTGCACGTTTTCGCAGTGAGCAGACGATTTCAGTCGGAAGCTGTAAACAGCTCACGGGCTGTAAACTTGATCTCTTATTTTATTACTATTTGTTTTATGTGCTGCACTACGTTGGCAGAGGAGCGGTCCACATAACGTCAATGTCTTTTCGACACATATCCGCAACGCCCGCCCACGAACGCACATGTATGCTCACTACGCGTCCTCTTACCTGTCTTTCGTCTCGTACAGGTACACATGATCGGGGCACACCAGCGCGATTCTGTTGTTGCTGCAGCGTATCAACGCCATACTTTTATCCACTTTACGTAGCTATAACCCTTTGTCAGCACCACGGACGCGAGCGCATTACTTATTAGCAGTCACGTATTGACAGTTTTTCTCTGCTACAGAGCGGCCATGTGGTTTTCGCAGTTTTCGTCAGGCGCCGGGACCGATGATGAGGATGACAATGTCTAGAGAAAAACAAAAAAATAAGCGAACTACTTTTGTAAAGTTACTTTTAATAATACTTACTGTTTTGATTTAAATAGGTATCGTTTGTGTAGTTATAACAAGCAGACAAAAATATTGCGCAGTGTAAGTTTCGGTTTCGATCGCTTTATTTTATGGGTTACTTTAAACCATCGTGGGTTTTTGTGTGGATTGGCCGCTGTTATTCTGTTTCTCGTTTATCATGTTTATCTGCTGCACCTAGATACAACACCGTAAACTAGCGATATAGATCAGATTCCGGAGTTTTATTTATTTAGCTCGCATTTCCAGCTCTGCCACCACGGAGTAGCGCGGTTGTCCCGCGGGAAGCGTAAGGAAATTTATTTACTTCTTCCCGTAGCAGGGACTCCGGAACCGTGGTGGCAGTGGGGGCAATCGCCCCCACAGGTTCTAAAGCAGGAAGGGCATGCCCATACACTGAAAGCGGTTTCAGAATGGGGGTTTGGGGGAGGAAAGAACTGAGAGAGGAGAGAAGGAGGCTCACGCCGAAAAGGAATACATCGCATTGCCGTTCGCCCGCTACTTTGAATATGCCACCCCGAACATTTAAAATTATCCACCTATTGCGGTCGTTAGTTGTAGGCGCCATTTCAACGGTCGTAAAGTTGCAATATGGCCATTGTACGACTGTTGTCATCAACCAAAGCATATATGTTTTGATTGATGACAACGATTGATGATATCGGGCGGCGGAAACAGTGCCGGTGCCCGAAGAACTGGGAGAAATGGGGAATCGCCTGTATGAATAACGGCGGCTCGCGCACCCCTTGGTCTTCCAGCGACATCCGTGAAAGACGCCCTGTTCCAAGGGCGTCATGCGAAGTTATGTAGAAGCGCCTTCCCAATATTATCTTTATGCCTTCCCATACCGAGTTCAACCGAGTAAATCTGTCGTTGTTCACCTGCACTGTGTGGCAGAATCACTGCAAAATCGCGCAATTTATTTTTAACCTAAAAGGGTCTACTTCTATGTGTCACCTGGTGCTGCTAAAAAGGATCGCGCCCCCGACAGGTACGTGCGGTGGCGTGCTGGGACCGACCCAGCAGCTGTGTTGCACATGTCTGCCGGAGGTGGCGCTGGGTGTCGTGACAAAGTGATGGGGCATGCGTGGTCAGCGGAGAAGAAACAGAAACTATGTGGCACATAGTGTTGGAGTGAGATAGTATCTATCCAAATCTACATGAGGGAAATATTCGGCTTCTAGAAGCTGTAGGATTTAAGGGTAGCACAGAGGGAGTTAACATCAAGGCCGAAGAGGCGACGAAAAGATTAGAATGCTGGCGGACGAAAAGCAGAAAGCGGTATGTACATATGTGTCCTGTTAGACCTGTATGTATGTATATACGTATCCTCTCCTTACCTCTATCATCCCTGTTCCCCATTCCCCACACCCCCCACACCAGCAGGCCTTCCGGTGTCCACCCTTAGGTGAGATAAACTACGCCTGCTGGTGGTCTTTTCTTTCCTTGTTAACAATAAATTCGTTCATTCATTCATTCATTGCCTACGACAGCTACACCTGTGACAGAAAAAAAAGTATGTTGTGCCTGCCCTAAGAGGGGCGGTAGTATTAAACGAGGAGTATAAAACATAGATTTATTAGTCTTTTTGGTAAGATGACACGTCAATACCCCCACTAGCAATCAATCAAATCCGTGTCACCGCTGTCCGGTGCCTATTGGCGACGAGATGTTGAGTGGCGCTCCCTGGCTCCTGGCGTCAGCTTAGGTACTCGCGCTGCTGCTGTCTGCTGCATTCCGCTTGTGAGGGACAGCAGTTCCTGTACTAGAAATCGCCCGCTTTGATGCTGTAGTGCATTAAAAAGCGTATTTTCAGTAATTCAGTTATTTTACCAGCTTCTCACACATCTCAATTATTTCAAGCTGCATTCCGCACAAGTTTACCATGCACGAGGAGAGAGAACAACTTTCTTCAGAGCATCAGTCAGAAGATCATGTGTAACTCGTTCTTTCTAGCGTATTTGTGAGGTTCAGCGCTCAGAGCTCCACGATAAGTATTCGAAATGCGTAGGCTTCCCTAAAGTATTTTTGAGATCCTCTTATGAAGACCCAACCGTGTAATGCTACGCACCAAGCAGCGGGCCCCTACACGCGCATCGCGCAGTAGGCAATAAAACAGCTGTATTCTATTTCTTTCGTTGTCGTTGACTTGTATCAGATGAATGTTTTTTTTCTCTGCCCAACGCATTCATTTTTCTGCACCGTCACAAACGCCTTATTAGAAGGTTTGGGGATGTTTGGTAGGCTCACAAGTTCACGTGAATATCTCCTTCAGGCTGTATGGCATACATTCTCTTCTTCACAAATTTTGCTTTCGTTGTGGCTGCGTGCAGGAAGGTGCCTATCCGCAACGTCAGTTGTTTGTTCACATGCAAATGCAATGAGAAGGTTTGTGCCACACCACGCGGCGAAACGGCGTAGACAACGATGTCCAGAGTACTCGAAGGCGGTTTTTGTGCCTTAACTGACTCTCACGCCGAACGGTTATGACATGATCCCGGTGTTGAAGACTTCATATACTCGCTAATAAATCCAATAAATTGCATACGTCCCGGTTTCCAGTATAACAAGAATCGAAACCGAAGAATCGAAACTGAACAGGCTGCTCTTTATTGTTTTCCACCCCCTTCAGGCGCAAAGAACAAATCCTGGTCTAATCTCGATGGCTTTCCATTAGTTAAAGAAAATTACTCTTGCTCTCTTGTCCTGAACTGAGGACCCCGCCACTGACCAGTTCAATTTTACAGCTAAATAAAGTTTTCTCTTCCTCCTCCTCTTCAGTGCAGTTTTACTATAAAGGATATCTGCATTGGGAAGATATGGCTGCGGGAAATGTACCGTAATTATCCCTAGTAACACTATAGGTTACACTATGTAACACTATGTAAAAATACAGTAACACTATGTTTAGACGTCTGAACAAACATACTGTTACTGTATTTTTACCGCACGCGAGACTAGCATGCGTGCATTCGTGTGTGTCCGCGTGCGTGCGTGCGTGCGTGCGTGAATGATAAGGCGGAAACATTGATCGATCAATTGATTGATTGATTGATTGATTGATTGATTGATTGATTGATTGATTGATTGATTGATTGATTGATTGATTGATTGATTGATTGACTGACTGTAGGGTTTAACGCGCCGACGCAACGCAGGCGATGAGGCGCGCGTTAGTGAAGGGCTCCGGATTTATTTTGACCACCTGGGAATCTTTAACGTGCACCGAAATCTCGTACACACGTTCGCTTTTGCTTTTCACCTCCATCAGAAAAGCGGCCGCCGCGCCGGGAATCGAACCCGCGACCTTGTGCACAGAAGGCGGAAACATGTTATGGCGGCGCACCTGCAGAAATTATACGTAAATCGACTAGCACATAGATCCTATCCGTACTGGTTTTATAAGGACAGGAAAGCAGTAATGAAAAATGTGGGTGTCATTCCGAAGTCCAAGTGATTTGGCTTACACTTAACAAATATCAGATGAGGTTGAAATCACGATTACTTTGTGGATGAAGCGGCTATGGCGCCATGCACTGCATACGAGTACAGCCTTCGAGCTTGAACTGATATTTGGTATCGTGCTCAATTGCCCACGTTTTGCTCAATAAGCCTCCATACTGAAGAAGCCTGGTATAAAATCAGCACGCTTTTTGCGGCCCATGCAAGGACATATGGCAACATGACAACGCAAAGTGATGTGATACAATACTTTCGAGCGTTCGGCAAGGTTACAAAACTGTTTTACCATCTCCTTAGGTATACGATTACCGGGAAAATGCCGTCGGCCAAAGCCGGCAACCCCGGAGGCCTGGGATTTGTTTTCGTCTTGCATTTTCGCTTTGTCAGTTATTAGCAGCTGGCTGTTACCTTTGTTAGAAAGATTGTTCGATAAAGGAGCTGACGCTCCGACTCTTCGCGCTCCGCACGGGACCGGCTTCCCAAGGAATGGGGAGACTCCGGCAATGTTTCTCCCGGAGCGGTATCAAAAACTGAGCTTTAAATCACGTCTTGAGCTAGGGTATGCGGTTTGAAGTCTTTCATTGTGATAAAAGGTTACTACGCACACGCGGAATCTAGTGCAGACAAGCACCAAGAGTCAACCGAGCGCAAAGAGCAGGGAGACCCGCCGCGGTGGCTCAGTGGCTATGACTAGCGTCACTAGTGACGCTAGCTACGGCGTTGCGCTGCTGAACCCCTAGGACGCGGATTTGACTCCCGGCCGCGGTGGCCGCTTTTCTGATAGAGGCGAAAAGCGGAAACGCTTGTGCATGTATTCGAGATTTCGGCGCACGGTAAGGTTCGCCTGCAGGGGGTCAAAATTAATCCGGAGCCCTCCACTACGGCGCGCCTCGTCGCCTGCGCTAGGTCGGCGCGTTGAACCCACACATTCAATCCAGAAATAGCAGGGAGAGCGAGCCCGTGCGAAGCAGACGACAAATGCGAGAACTCCCAAGGCGACGTCATGGAGACCTAGGGTGCCTGGATGAGCGCGCGTGGAGCAGGGTGGGATCACGTCATCCAACTTAGCACGTCACACCAGGGTACTTCAGTTGAAAAACCCTGATCACACACGACGACGTGCCCGACGACGTGCCAGTTCAGCGCGTCGCTAACCCTGTGCGCGCGTTACCGCAAGATGGGTGCACCGTCGAACAGCTGTGGTGTGCGGTGAAGCCAACTCTTTTCGCACAGCGGACAGGTCATGACAAGCCCCAGACTCTCTGACGCTCTTGAACCGGCTGAATCCGGTTTCCGGTGCTTCGTATCTCCGAACACACGCCGCTCGTCGAGATCTCCAAATCCCTCCTCTCTCAGACTCAGCATGCTGGCTTCCACGGGACCGGGATAGAGAGTGTTCATGTGCGGCGTGTGCGTCTGTACTCTTTCGTGCCGTGTACAAAGCACCGAGAAAGCTGAGTGACCGTTGGCACTGTGATTATAAATCGCTTCAAGCGCCGCTCACTTGTTCTTCAGCATCGGATCATGCTGGCACTCTGTATGCTGTAAGCACGCTTACGGACTGCTGTACCTGTATCGTCATTTACGTTTTAACGCGAAAGTGTTTTATTCCCGGATACATAAAGATATCAGTGACGTCATATCCGTCACGGAAGTGGCGTCAGTACAACGGAACAAGCGGCCTGTAAAGGGTGCACCCCTGCACGTAGGGTCTTCTTTCGAGGAAGCAACCTTTAGTACTAAAGAGTACGTTATACTTCGGGTTGTTCGTTTTCGGGTTTTATACTTTAACACGAAAGTGTTTTATGCCAGTATACACCAAGATTTCACTGACGTCATATCCGTCACGGAAATGACGTCAGTACACCTTTGCAGAAGCGACCCGCCAGGAGGACGTCGCTCGTCAAGCACACCCACAAGACAGCCGCCGACCCGCAAATCATGCTCAGCTCCAGATTTCGCTCCACATTTCACTTTCGTGGTTTACCGTTTCCTATGGAAGAGAAATCAATCACAGCCTTTTTTTTTATTTTTTACTCTAGGCTCTCTCTCGTGGTCGCATGAGGCGAACTCTACTGCATTATCGCTCGTCCATTAGGCTACCACGGTGTTGGCGGAGGTAGGCCCTGGGACGCCTCCCCGATTGCAACAGCGGTTACCTTTGGATGTGCACGTTCTTCGCCCAAGCGAGAAAATTATACCCACTCTCTTCGAAAGAAGACGGACCAAGACGCTGCTGTCGGCTCCAATGACGCGGTAAGCTACCATGCTATATTCTTCCTTTTCTGCTAATACAGCTTAAGGTTTCGCAATTAATTTTTCACATAAACCTGTTAGGGAGCGAACTAAATAGACAGTGTCGATCTCCTCTCCCGGCAGCCGAAAAAATTTCAAAAAATATTTCACCCGCCATTCGCCTCATAGTGTTTCTCGGAATCCGCGTCTTCGTTTGCGATTTATTTCCCTCCAACAGTGCAATATGCTGGCATCGAATATGCGCCAGCCCAGCATTCTGAACAGGTACCTTATGCATGTTTTCTCTTCGTTTAGAAATTAGAATGAGCATATCGGGACGACACTCCTATTCTCCGTTTTACGACGTAGGCACAAATTTTCCTTGAACATTGAGCACTCGGTCATTATATATTGTCCACCATCACCGGTTACCTTAGTGCCATTGTATTTCGTGAAGTGGTGCTCGCGTTCAGGAAGCAACGATGTCTAAATTGCCTTTTATAGGTATGACTCACAACGACTTTATTGATTTTGCAACGTATTGCAGTGTGTGTCAATTTTGGTAGGTGCAGATCCGTGCAGGTCACTGCAGCCACGATTTAAGATGAAGAAATGACAAAAGGAAATAGGCACGCCGCACATTCATCCTCCCCGCTCCAAACTGTGCACACGAGACCGAAACCAGTGCTCATGGTACTTACCTTTTCTTCTCAGAAATGTTTTACAGTTGAACCTCGTTATAACACTGATATACTGGCGAATTATCGGGTATAGCGAATTAAAAAAGCGCTTTATTGGTCACGCCTCATTTCAGCGGTACTCATTCTTTTATAACGAAAGTGAAACTCTGATAGCCATATGCGCACTATCGGTTATAACGAAGAAATATTTTACCGGTAGGCTGAGAAGCTATTTGGAAAAAAATTACGCCCACCTCCCCTCGCGGGAACCCTGGTGTGATGCGACGCTGAAGGGGGTTCCGTTGGGTCGATTAGTCGAATTGCGTGAAACGCGTAGTGAACGTGAATTGCGTTCCAATCACATCGTTGGGTTCCACGCGAGGGGATGCGGGCGTAATTTTGAGCATAATGAGAGACGTTGTTGTTGTTTTCGTTTAGACGGTGGCTGCTTCGCGTCGCCGGAGCTCGGCGTCGGCAGCACGCTTCTCCGCATGGCAGCGGCGCGCAGCGCACCCGAAGGAGAGGAGACCGCGGAGAGAGAGAGAGTACTGCACATGCGCACAGCGCGCAGCGCCGCCCACCGGCGGAGTGAGAGTGCGCTGCGCCACGCGCCCGCAGATGTTGGGCGAGAGTGTTCGCTAGAGGAGAGGGGGTGAGCGGAGGAGAGACGCAGCTGTGCGGACGCGGACGACGACGACGACGGACGCAGGACAGGGCCGCCGGCAAGAGATGCTCGTCTCAGCGTCGCATCTAAAAGTCGCGGGGCTCGAAACTGTAGAAAAGGCCCATTTGTTCGCGGCCATTACGGAAAACTTCATCCTGCTCAGTGCTGTGAATAGCCAACAGACAAAGATCACATCCTTCCTTTAAAAAATAGGAACGCCGGCCTGTTTCATCAGGTGAACTTTGTTCTTTTGTAATCTCCCGTTTCATGCTATCGTACATTGAGCTTGAAATGCCACAAGGAGGAAGATAATAGTCACCTTGTTTATAGTGAGTTCGAAGATTAAAAAAATGCGTTTTTGTATCAAGGATTTTTGTGGGGGCCAGATTACCGATTGGTTGGAACCGATTTTTAGCTACACTGTTACAACAAATATCGGATATAACGAAATGAATTACTGTCCCAATAGTACCTCATCATAACGAGGTTCCAGTGTATCTGTGCTTCCTTTAGAGTAGACTGAGCAATTGTTTCTTGCAGAAGCACAAGCTGAATAACGATGCCTTGACAGTCACGCTTCTCAATCAAGTGGATATGGGTTCAGACCGACTCATGGTAAGCGAAAACGAGTCAAACACACTTGTTATGAGACCAATTACGCGTATTTATAGCGCGATGTATAAATGTATATATGTTATAATGACTCCAGAAACTTCGGACATTGCTTCGGATACGAAAGCTGGGACGGAGCGTGAATCAGCAGCTTTCGTTGTCCTCTCGAGCTTTTGCAATGGTCGACGCATCGCTCCATCGGTAATGTCAATTACCTAACACAGCGTTTTATCACCGAAATAGAACACTGATTTAGCCATCTCCAAGTAGTTTCATACACTACAGAAATGTGCCATTGTACGCTTAAGATATTCAGAATATATTGAAAATGCTTTTTTATTTTCTAGAAATGAACAGGGCGTAAAAAAATTTTCCATAAATACAATAAAAGTACACTCGCCTAAACACATTTCGAGCAGTACTGTCATAAAAAGCATATCAATATACTCCGAATATCTTTGGAATATGTTTCAAATCCGTTTTGTATACTTGTGTAATGACCACGGTAGAGATACGCCATAAATACAACAAAAGACCTAATGAAATTATCCTGTAATTTTATTACAATACAACACTGCAGAAGGTAATTTAGGTTGGCTGAGTTTTCAGATACACGTGAAGCCTATCTAAAATTCTGCTTACACCGGGTTTCTAACGAATAAAATTTTTGTCCTTAATGTTTTAAAAAAAATGATGTTAAAGACTGAAGACAATATGTTCGCGCACTGCACGGTTTAAGGCAGACAAATAAAGTCCGAACTTCTAGGCAGACACCCTGCGTGCACATATATGTAAGCGATTGCGTTCCAGCGCATTTGGAGGGGGCAGGGGGCTGAAAATGCCGGACGTAGCATATTTAAATTGCACCAAAGACTCAAAAGTGATCGTACTATTTTCAGCCTATGGCAGCCACACCAAAGTTTCGTTACCAGTCACTTCAATATGTTTAAATTTTGGTACGATTTCAACATTGGAACAGTGATTTAGCCTTCTGTTTCCATCACGGAGCAAGAATAAAATTTTTGCGTCGTGGTTTCTATATATTCTTGCTCCGTGGTTTCCATTTTATGTCGTAGGACCACAATACGGAGAAGCATCCGCATCGTGCGTCCAGCTACAGGTGTAGCATCCACACATTCCATATGGTCTGGGAGTGCCAGAATAACCCAGACTTGAAACCAACTCCCAGCCCTACGTACGAGCAGCGGGCCGGGGAGTGAGCTTGCCAGCTCTGACCCGACTAGGCAGTTATGGCTGACCGAAAGGGCGAAGACGGTGGTAGAACCAACGGAGTCCTGGACTAAGGACCCCGCCCACCTACCAGCTCTTCAGTTGGATAAAGTTTTTCCTCCTCCTCCTCCACACAAAGCCGCAGCCAATACTCTGATGGAAATACGCTGCGTTTGCGGGCTGTGCCGAAGAAAATCTTCAAATTTAATTCAGAAGAACAAAGATGCTCGCTCGTGTCACCACGAGTGGTCTGAAAGGTTTGCGTGGCTTTCTTATGACTTTGAGCGCGTGCAGTAGCTTTCTTCCACGAGTGCCGTGAGACACTCGCGGAAGTAGGAAGTAGCACACGAGCTTTCTCGTTTTTGACGACGGGCTTCCAGAAGTGGAAGAAGGGTGCTGAGAGGATGCAACGCCACGAGAAAAGCCAATTCCATGTTGATGCTATAAACCATAGGCGGAGGCTACAGGGGTGAAGCGAGCCCCCTTTAGTGTTTCCCGGAGGGGGCTCTGCCCCCCACCTCGGGCGATGCTGATCCCTTTCCCCCCTCTACTCCCCCAAGTGTCATTATCAGTGCTTCCAGTTGACATTTCTTTAGAGGTGCCTCTACCGTGTCACTTGTTATTGGGCCTGAATGTTTAATGCATCATCGAAGTGGCGCAGACGTGGACGGCATATTTACATATTTTACATTTATTCCTTCGAATTCTTTCCATGAAAAGACAAGCGCACTAGAAACGCACTAGAAGCATGTATGTATTGTGAGCGCGTATGTCGCGTCGGCACAGCATCGACACTCCCAGGGACTGTTCGTACAATCTGGGCAATCTCCTGCATTGCCTCCTCGCAGTAACATTATCATCCTCATTAACATTACCCAATCCTCTTCGCTCGTGCATCATCATCATCGCTCTCGGTACGGTGTTGGGAACCGACTGGATCGCCGAATAAACGTCTCGGTTCACCCGTTGCTCAAGGGCCTTACAGTATGTATGTATGTATGTATGTATGTATGTATGTATGTATGTATGTATGTATGTATGTATGTATGTATGTATGCATGTATGTATGTATGTATGTATGTATGTATGTATGTATGTATGTATGTATGTATGTATGTATGTATGTATGTATGTATGCATGCACGTATGTATGTATGTATGTATGTATGTATGTATGTATGTATGTGCATGATGATAGGTACATTTTATCGTCATCATCATCATTGGCTGCCAGTCAAGGGGGGCTGAGCCCACCCTGGGAAAATGAAAACTCTCCGCCTATATGGGACCCACAAGTTTTGAATGCGGTGTGGAGACGGCCCTGCGATGGTGGGGGCTGCTCAGGTACGGCAATGGTGGCACAAATATCTTCGGATTCGGGATCGCCGCTCAGCTCAGAAAGATTTATTTTTGTCAAATGTAAAATATCACCATCATGAACACTGAAGACGAAGAGCAAGAAGATCTGCTCCTCGTGGCGCGAGCGCGCGATCGGAATTCTGGCAGCCATTAAAGAAAGGATTCAGATGGTTCCCCGGTCTCTCTCGTGTTTACAAGTGGTGCCGTGACCAGGATTTCTACCTCCACGCCACGAAAGCAAGCAGCCTGCCTTGGAGCAGCGCAGAAGACGGAGGCGTCGGAGCAGCTGATCGACCTGGTCCAGACAACGAGGAGACCCCCGCGGAATCAACGGGATCCGCCGAGCTGACTGAAACGTAAGAGGACTTCCGACAACCCTCTTCCAAGATGAGCAAAGAGATAGTAACAAAGAAGAGGAGGGCGATACGCGCGCAAATTACGCAGCTAATCAACGCAGCCGAACAGCAGATAGCAGAGAGAGCCGAAAGGACAACGTTATGCTCCACGCAAGCACAGATCAAGGGAATGGAAGCGCGACTTAAAGAAGCAAATAACCAAATGGAGCAATATTTAACAGTGGCGGACAGTGAATTTGAAAGAATCCTTGAATACGACATGAAAATATTGGCTATACTCTCGAAGCTTGAAATGAGCATTGTGGAGTCCATCCCAAGCAACATAAATAGCCCGCCGATAGCACCAATCCCACAGTGCAGCGCAAGGACAGATGAATCGGAGTTGGTCAAATTGCCAAAGCTAGAGCTTATAAAATTCGAAGGGAATATGCTTGAGTGGAACAGATTTTGGACACAATACAAGTCATCAGTTCACGACAGGCCTAACATGAGCAAAGCTCAGAAGTTCAACTATTTGATGGCGTCATTAGACGGAAAGGCAGCTGCTGAAATAGAAGGCTTACAGTTTTGCGCGGAGAAGAACTACGATCATGCAGTCCAATTGCTATTGGAAGCTTATGGAAGACACGACAAATCGGTGGATATTCACATGAACGAGCTGTTAAACATTCGAAAAGTGAAATCAATAAAGGATATTGAAGATCTTCGACGGCTGGTCCAGGCGGTACAAGTGAACATGCTCGCCCTTGAATCCCTAGATGTAAAACCCGAGTGCTATGCACCAATGCTAATGCCAGTGTTGAAGAGGGCTATTCCAGCAGAACTGTCAGTAGAGTTCAAGTTGAAGGAGTTGTCGCAGAACACACGGAACAGGGAAGAAAGACAGCAAAACGAGTCAACAGGAAAAAAAAGCGCAGAAGAACTAACCCGGTTGCTTGAATTCCTTCGGCATCAAGTAAACTTACGAGAGGAGACAGAAAAGGAGCAAACAACGGTCTCTCAAAAACAGTCAAAAGAAAGCACGAGACAGTTTCGAATGACAACAAATTTTTACAGCTCATCCGAAAGAGTGTGCGTATTTTGCAAACAGAACAACCACACGACTGAGGATTGTCGGCGCAATATGCAAATGGAAGAGAAAAAGGCAGCACTAACAGCTAACCGGGCATGTTTCAGGTGCACGCGGCCAAATCACACTGCGCGTGTCTGCAGAGCCAGCGTGCGATGCAAACAGTGTAAAGGAAGGCACGCGACATCAATGTGAAGGACAAAACGAGAAAAGAAAGCAGAACAACATGCCGCGATGGTCCAGCCACAAGAATCGACGGCCTGCACCATGCATGCCATTGAACGGCAGGAAAGGCAGTGCGTACTGCTTCAAACTGCGGTAGCTTGGATTGAAGGAGACTCCTCAGGCGACTACGCACGAATCTTACTTGACAGCGGCAGCCAAAGGTCATTCATCGCAGCCGGATTAGCAGAAGCAATTGGTGCAAAGATCATCAAATAAGAAAAGTTGACGATTGGCTCGTTCGGCGGTAATGAAACGGTGAAGACCATGGATGTGGTGCAAGTAACAGTAGGGCAGGAAACCAAGAGCTCGACCATCACAAGCGAAGCACTGAAAGTAGACGTGATATCCCGTAATTGTCTGCCAGCACCCAGCAAAGACATCAGCGAAGAGATGAAGAAACTAGATTTGGCAATTGCCGACGACACCAATAAAACAAGAACGCAAAAGTCGATAGATTTGCTAATTGGCTCAGATTTTTATTGGGAATTCTTCACAGGAAAGATAAAACGAATAGGTGACAAATTAATGGCTGCGGAAACAACGCTCGGATGGGTAGTGCAAGGACCATACTGTCAAAACAAACTGAAAGTGACAAAAGACCAGACATTCATGGTACTTCATGTCGAAGCTACTGATAAAGGAATACAGGACGAATTGCAGAAATTCTGGAATTTGGAGTCAATCGGCATCACAATGAAATATGGTCCACCAAGTAACGAAGATAAGGTGTTAGAAGGGTTCGAGGAGAAAATAACGATGGAAAATGGCCACTACGCAGTAGGTCTGCCATGGAAAGAGAACGTAAACCTGGACACGAACAGAGAAATCGCAGTGAAAAGGCTACGGCAATTAACAACGACGCTGAAGAAGAGTGGTGCTCTCAGAAGGTATGACGAGGAAATCTCAGAATATTTCACCTCTGGGGTAGCGGAAGAGGTGCAGGAAGGAGCAGAAAAAAAAAATTCCCCCGCATTTCCCCGAGGGGGAGAATGTGAAAGTGCGAATGCACGGTTGTCGGCCCGCTTGCGGCGCTTGCGCTCGGCCCCCGCAGCCCACCGCCTCGCCGCCTTCTCTTCCATCTCTTCCATCGGGTTTGTAGTATCACGTGTACACCACGCAGTTATCAAGCCGCTATAACGCCGCTGAGTCGCCAACGCACGCCGCTGACGACGTAGTTTGAATGCGTTAAAGATATAAGGCGCGTCACTAACACTGATATCAGCGTGGCGTCCGTGGCTTAGTCGGTAGAGCGTCGCGCTGCGGCCGCAAAGTCCTCGGATCGAAACCTGGCGCCGGATGCTGTTTCTTTTTTAATATAGAGGAGCACTGCGGACGCCGCCGCCGCCGCCGGCGGTGGATGGTTTGGGGTCGCTTATAAAGTGCATTCGCACTTAAAACAAAATACCCTTTGCTACTATATGCCCCAACGCAGTCATACGAGAGGACCGAGCAACCACGAAAGTCAGAGTCGTTTTCGACGCGTCGTCAAGCACGATGGAAAACAGATCGCTAAACGACAATTTAGAAGCCGTTCCGAACTTTAACGAGGACATACTGTCCATGCTTATAAACTTCAGAAAAGAAAAGATTGCACTGATCGGAGACGTGGAAAAGGCATTTTTGCAAATCAGCATCCACGAGGAAGACCGAGACTCTTTGCGGTTTCTGTGGTGGAAACACGACGACCAGGGAAGACTAACTGACGAAATTCAGGCGTGGAGGATGACAAGAGTGACATTCGGCACTACACCGAGCACATTTCTACTGGCAACCACAATTAAGCACCATCTAAAAGAAATGACTTCTGAATTTCCAGAAACAACAAAAAGACTACAGAGGGCAATTTACGTCGACGACGTGATGCTCGGAGCGGACACAGTCGATGAAGCCATCAAACTGTACAACGAGACGAAAATGGTGTTCGGCAGAGCCTCGATGAACGTGAGAAAATGGACGTCAAACGACAAGCGAGGAAATGAAGTGTTCGACGCGACCGAAAAGGACGAGGGTGCGCACAAGGAGCTTCGGTCTAGCGGCCGAACGAAGTTGTTAGGAATGATATGGAAACACCACGAGGACGTTCTGTGCTTTCCAGTGGAGAAATGGGTGTCAGACCTAACAATGCTCCCACTGACTAAAAGAACAGTGCTGCAGGCAACTGCTAAAATATTTGATCCACTTGGACTATTGTCGCCATTCACCATACGAGCGAAAATAGGTTTCCAGAGCCTATGGAAACTGGACACAACATGGGATGATCCTTTACCTGCTGAAGAAGACAAAAGGTGGAGAGTTTTAATTGAAGAGGCATTAGCGATGAAACATCTACAAGTGCCCAGGTGCTATGCTGAAAATCAAGGTCTGATACAAGACTCAACGCTGCACGTCTTTGCCGACGCAAGCCCACTAGCATATGGAGCAGCAGCGTACCTCGTGACATCAAACAGCAATGGAACAACGACGGCAACATTAATGGTGGCGAAAAGTCGTGTGGCTCCGATCAAAGAACTCACGTTGGCTCGATTGGAATTGATGGCAGCAGTGCTAGCCGCAAGATTAGGAGATTACGTACAAAAACACTACGTGGGAAACCTGGGAAGCAGTCACTTTTGGACTGACTCTATGATAGTGTTGCACTGGATCAACGGAAGCAGCAAGAGAGAAGCATTCGTAGAGAATAGAGTCGCAGAAATACGGGCGAAAACGAAAGCGGGGAGCTGGTCATTTGTACAAGAAGAAGATAACCCAGCAGACCTACTAACGCGAGGAATCAAAGCACGTGCCTTGATTGAGTCACAACTATGGTGGCGCGGGCCCAGTTGGCTAGCGTCACAAGAAATGGATCGCTACAAAAACTGCGGAGGAGACGACCAGTTAATGATTGAAGAACAGAGGATCGAATGCAACAAGTGCACAGACGGAACAGAGAGACCGGCATCATCGATACTGAACATCGAGAACTATGGATCATACAATCGCCTTCTGAGAACAACTGCTTGGGTATTTAGATTCGTCAAGAACCTTAAAAAAGAACATTGGAAGGGCCCATTGGGAACGCAAGAAATAACCTCAGCGGAAAATTACTGGATTAAGAAAGCTCAATAAGCATTTACAGGGCACAGCCATTCGCACCAAAAAGGAAAAAATGTGTTTCAAATACAAGGACAAGACGTATTTATTGACGATGAGGGGATTATACGGCAAAAAGGACGCGTTCAATTTAGCAATGCGATAAACAAGCACGTCATCGTGTTACCGAAGCAAGGACATTTCACGGAGTTGCTTGTGAATCAAGTTCACCGTCTGACGATGCATGGTGGAGTTCAAGCAACGCTTGCTCAGCTGCGAACACGATTTTGGATCTTGCAAGGCCGTCAGACGGTCAAACGAGTAATAAACAAATGCATAATTTGTAAAAGACACAATGCAAGACCACTGAGCCAAGTGACACCTCCCTTACCAGCGGACCGAGTCACGCAAGCCATGCCATTTCAAGTCAGCGGAGTAGACTTTACAGGACCGCTCTACGCAGCCGACAAGGGCCAGTGCCTGAAACAGTATGTCGTGATTTTCACCTGCGCTGTCTCAAGAGCAGTTCATCTGGAAGTGGTCAACAACATGCCAACACTCAACTTCTTGCAAGCATTCCGCAGATTCACAGCGCGGCGAGGAATGCCAGCAATAGTGTATTCAGATAATGCGAAAACCTTCAAGGCGGCGGCGAAAGACATCAATGATGTACTGGGCACCATTCAACGAGAGAACTTGGATGATTACTGCAGCTCACGTTATATCAAGTGGAAGCTGATAGCGGAGGGCGCACCGTGGTGGGGAAGGTTTTATGAGCGTCTTATACTCAGCCTTAAAACCTCCCTGAGGAAAATCATAGCGAGGATGACTATTACAGTAGAAGAGCTGCGAACCGAGAAGTGGAAGGAGCTTTAAATAACCGACCGTTGACCTACGTGTACGGCGAGCCTATGCCAATAACCCCTGCGGACATCATCGGAGGGAGACAGCAACTTAACGATTCACAACGTCTCATCATCGGGAATATCGAAGAGGCCTGGAGAAGTAGGTGTCGGATCGTGCGGACTTGGTGGGCAAGATGGCATCGAGAATATCTCAAAGAAATCGGAGCGACAGCGCGTACAAAAGCAACGGCCAGTAAAGCGTTGGAGGAAGGCGACGTAGTTCTTCTGGGAGGAACCGGCCCGAGGACATTCTGGGAAATGTGTAGAATAGAGAAGACGTACACAGGACGTGACGGTGTGACAAGGGCGTGTCTTCTGCGGAGAAGCAACAAGGAGCTTATACGGTGGTCTACCAAGCACGTTTACCCGCTCGAGGACGGTTTCAAATAAGCGCGCCACTGATCCTTCAAGCGCACTTCCGGCGGGCGGGACTCTGTAAAATATCACCATCATGAACACTGAAGACGAAGAGCAAGAAGATCTGCTCCTCGTGGCGCGAGCGCGCGATCGGAATTCTGGCAGCCATTAAAGAAAGGATTCAGATGGTTCCCCGGTCTCTCTCGTGTTTACAGTCAAACAAGGCCTCCCATGAAAATGGACATTGGGTTTTCCTTTAAAGGAGCCATGAAGAGAAAACAAAAGTTTGTTTTATTCGAAAGATTAGGTGTTTCATAGTACCCCAAGCGCTTTCCCGGAAGCAAATGATGCTTTATTCACTGAGAAATAAGGCAATTTAAGCCAAAATTTTAAATCTCCCGCTAAAATTGAACATTCCGTGACGTGTACAATGGCGTCATAGCGCCGGTCCATGAAACAGATACTTAGTATGTCGACTCCATATAGCACCCACACGCAGTTCGATCGAGACGGCGGCCATTTTAAAAATACTAGTAAAACCTAGTGCACCCGCAGCCCTAGTCATGGAATCGCCTGATCCGGAGAACAAAACTCTCGCCGAGGAGCTCGGGCTTGCATTTAACAACCTCACACCACTTGAACGCTCAACGCTTCTAAGTGCACGAGCGGCAAGAGTTGTGGGATACGCGGTGGACGGGAAAGCGACCATTCCGCGATAGCCACAACAGACGAACGCCCTGCCGTCGGCACCGCTGCCTCGTCAGCGCCGTCGCCACGGACGAATACAGACTGGTACGTATGTGCCGTATTTTTATTACGGTTAATAATAGTTCAACTTCAGTAGCAGTATCGCTTATGCCAGTTGGCCGGTGTCGTGTATGGAAAGCCGTTCGCGCGAGCTCTCTGCTTCGACCAGAAAGATACGAGCGTCAATGCGCGGTGTTTACGGCATTTTTCCTCCAAGGTCAGAGCGCCTCGAACCCGAAAATTCGTCTGCGCGACGGCGAGATGTCGAGCTCGGCCAGGCGATTGTTTCGTACGCATTGGCGCACACGCTTGCGTGTTCGTTCGGAACTTCAACCGTTTACTCCACCGTTCTTTGTCATAAAAAGAATGTGCAGTATGTTTCACGGGCATTTAGCTCGCTATGCAAACTGTAAGCCCTGCCTAACATGCGTTTGCTTTTGCCGGCCTCCGCCAATCGCAGAGCTTAGCCCATGTGACGGCATAGGTTCTGTTGCGGGAAATGAGCTGGTGGGTCGCATGACCATTCCCGTTTTTCCTAATTATGTAGCTTATTTGAGCGAAGTTTGCGTTATAAGTGGTGTCGTTATGGTTCTAACGAGGCAATCTTTCGAATGAACCAAACTTGTGTTTTCTCTTCATGGCTCCTTTAAAGAAGCTTCCAAAGTCCATTTCAGGTTCGCGAAAAGATCGAATGAACGAGCTTCGAGTTGGTCTAAAACAGCTCCGACAAGCTTGGCGCTTGTCTGCACAACGCTCACGAAGGCGAGCCCCCCTGGTCACGGCTTCAGAGACTCAAGCCATCGCAGAAGCCTTTATGCTTCATCCGCATCGGACCAACCACATTGCAGTCCGTGCGGACAGCCAGGGAGCCCTACGACGCTTCGCCACGAATGACATTCCATCCCCTGTCCACACCAACCTGGCAGCATACATGCAAGCTCATTTGCACCTGCACGTTTTCCTCGTGACCACCAAGGCATAGAAGGTAATGAACGAGCTCACGCTCTGGCCCCCGGCGCTTATTTCCAGGCCAGCCCTCAGCCGTGGCCTGAAGAATGCAATCCAAAAGAGGATAGAGCGATGCAACATAAAAGGCGCCGCGAACATCTCGGCAGCATCCGTACAGCAAGAATGTTACTTCCCTTCCCATCTGAGTTCATGTCACGAAGACACGCCACATACATCAGACAGGCGCAGACTTTGTCCTTCCCCTTCCCCTCCACTACAAACGGAAATCACCAGGCCGACCTCACTACCAGGTATGCGGCGGCTATCCGGACAATGAACACATTGGCGCTGTGTACGGGCCACCTCGTTTCCCACATTTCTTTCTACCAACCCTTTCTCCGGTGATATTCCCTGCTCGTAGTCTAGCTGGGCCGCTGGCCGCCCCGTGGTCCCTGTTGGCTGCCCACATTGAAATTCTTGGTCAACCTCCGCCAATCCCGCCACCGTCGGAGGACTCAACTCTGCGGGTCGGACTTGAGCTGCCGAATAAAGTTTGCTCTCTCTCTCTCTCTCTCTCTCTCTCTCTCTCTCCCTGCCTTGACGCAACTGCTAACAAAAAATTGGAGTGGTTCAAATCGTGAGGCTCACGCAATAGTCCTTTTTGCCATGACGCACATCCGTCCTGCCACAGTTAATCGTGAAATTATTCGTTCGTCTTGATTTTTTTTTATTCCCAATGTCTATATCACGAGCGGGAAACACGCAAAAGAGTTTTGAGCGCAGCGCAAAAGGTACAATTTCGCTCTCAATGCCCCGTTGGGGGTACGTACGCACCGCTCAAACGCTGCCTGTGGGAATGCTCCCAGGATCCCCCCCGCCCCCCATCACAAGCAGCGAGCAGTGGGCAGCTCAGGCCTGGCTATCCAACCACTCTTGGTTGAATTTGGTGCTGAAGTCGCCACCAGCCTCGTGGCCACCCGTCACTTTAAGGGTATCGGGTATGATATCAAAAGGGACTAAAAATTGGATTTTTTTATTATAGTGCCGAACTATTCTAACACTCTTTGGGAACGTCCCCACAAAGTGGCATCCTCAGATGCGCAGCAGAAGTCATTTAAAAATGGTGGCAAACACGCCCCATGTGGCCCCACAGTCACCACAAGAATTTGTGTGACGCACAATGGTATTTTTTTGCTTGAAAGCGTGCACGATAACGTTTATTTTTATAATTAGCGCATCGTTACTGGAATCTTTCTGTAGTTCACTGTATGCCGCGATGGCGGTGCGTTGGTTGAAAAAGCATTGCGCATGCATTGCGAAACGTTTGTTTACATCAGGTCGGTCGCCTATGATGCTGTTTGCGCGCGCGTAACTGGTTTCTTTTTCGACATAGAGCGATCTTTTAGGCCTGGAGTACACCGTGCTAGTAGCATTGGCTCGCTTTTCTCAGAATCCGCGCGAGATGCGACAATTTGACATCTCTTCGTCTATTTGGGTTTCCGAAACAGTTTTTTTTTTTTGCGAGTTCCGTATCAATGCTGCAACACATTCTGAACCAGAATAAGCATGTTATTTTATTCATCTTTCTCTAAAAAACCATAAAGTTTGTGTTAGTGCTAGGTGCATTTTTTTTAAAAATCAACGGTTAGTATTTTGGCTCGGAGGAAAGCCTGAGGTAATTAACACAAAAATGTTTCAGCGATTTACCTGCTAAAACATTTCTGAAAAATGTACCTTAGGCAGAGAAAAATTTTAACTTAAGATTTTTATTTTTAAGAACAAATTTCTGTATGAAATTCTTCGCACGGTTAGTAGGCCTTTATTTTACATAACCTCCCAAACTTCAAGCCGATTGGTCGAAAAGCAGCGAAGTTAGCTTTTTTTTTCCTTAAATGCTCCTGGGGGAGCTTCTGGATGCGACGTATGAGGCAAGGGGTGCTTTGAAATCAGGTGGTGTTGGTAAAACCGAAGCAGCTACCTACACAGGTAAGGGTTTACCCCCTGAAAACTAGGCTATTGCAGTTGACAGCTAAGGATGTTTAATGGTCATAAATACTGACATTAGGATGAAGTGGAGGAACAAAATTTATTTCCTCGAAGGTAAAGTGTAGGCGGAGAAAAAGGCAAAAGAGGACACAAAAGACAGGAAATACCAAAAAAATGAGGCCCGGAAGGAGAACAAGAGAAAAAGTAAAAGGAAACACACGGGTTTAAATAAAGCACGCACGAAAGTAGAACAAGGAAGCGAAAAAAAAAGTAAACAAAGGAAACACACGGGTCAAAACAAAGTGGAACGCGGAGGCGTTCAGGCATTGACGTCCTGCTCCGGCACATCTTCGAACTCTCCTTCCTCATCGGCCGTCGCCTCCTGGTACTGCTGGTACTCGGAGACCAGGTCATTCATGTTGGACTCGGCCTCTGTGAACTCCATCTCGTCCATGCCCTCTCCGGTGTACCAGTGGAGGAAGGCCCTGCGGCGGAACATGGCTGCGCAGAGAACACGGAAAAGAGGCGAGACGGATACCAGACAATCAAGGACTGAGTGCACACTCAAGAGAAGTCTCTCCTATGAAGAGGAACCAGAGTGAAATCTAAAGGCTACACCAATACCGCAATTGAATCCCCACGTGGTAGAAATTATTCCGGGCCCATTAATAGCGCCTCGAGCACCTTGTATCTTCCGCTCGTAAAACCCCAGAAATTCAGAGTAGCATTGGTGGAAAGCGTAGTTCCAAAGCATGCCTGGAGAACTAAATACGCGTGGATCAGTAGCATATAACTTATAGCAGACATTTTAACTATTACATCAACTTTGAGAATGCTCGCCTTACAGGCTTTATACAAACCAGTTATGCTAAACAGTGTACACAAACGCTGGGTAAAATTTCATAACGGCAAACATGCCTACTTGTCTAAGTTTCATACACCACATAGCCACGTCAAGTTCGGAGGCCATTCAAAGCAACCCAGGACGTACCAGTGAACTGCTCCGAGATGCGCTTGAAGAGCTCTTGAATGGCAGTGCTGTTGCCAATGAAGGTACCCGACATCTTCAGGCCACGAGGTGGAATGTCGCAGACAGCTGTCTTGACGTTGTTCGGGATCCACTCCACGAAGTACGAGGGGTTTTTGTTCTGGACATTGAGCATTTGTTCGTCCACCTCCCGCATGGACATGCGGCCACGGAAGATGGCGGCCACGGTGAGGTACCGGCCGTGTCGAGGGTCGCACGCGGCCATCATGTTCTTGGCATCAAACATCTGCTGAGTGAGCTCGGGAACAGACAGAGCCCGGTACTGCTGTGCACCCCTGGCAGTCAGTGGAGCGAAGCCGGGCATGAAGAAATGGAGCCGCGGGAAGGGGACCATGTTCACGGCCAGCTTGCGCAGGTCGGCGTTGAGTTGTCCAGGGAACCTGCGTGCGTTAAAGGGAAGAAGGCAAAGCGCGAGATGCGAAGATTGAAATAAAAAAAAAATGGCTCCAATCCACGCTGTGATGGGAGTTAGAAAGCGAAGCTGTAAACGACACCCACACCAATTGCCAATGCGGCGTCACTTTAACACACGTGGCTCTACGAAGAGTGAAATCAGATTCTGCCAGCCGTTACCCGCAATTCGCGGGGGCGGCGTCCCGAACGCAGTAGCGGCCGTGCGTCGGCACAAATGAAACGGAGAGAAGGGTCTTCGGAAGGGTGAGACAACAGAAGCTAGCCATCCTGATGTGCTAGTTCGGGGCTACACCACCGCGCGACACAAGCGCAGACATCGAAAAAATTCGACACGTGAGCTTAGCGATTCGCATTTATACCGATTTGAACTAGTTTTGCAAGTTTTCAAATTGCGAGAAAGCTTAGGGAACTTTTATAATCTCTATTTATCGGAACCGGTTGCTCCTTTTGCCCTTTAATACCTGCTAAAATACAACCAAATTGGTCTTAGTGCGCAAAAGGTAGCGTTTCTCTAGCGGCTAGCTCTGCATGTGGTCTCTACATTTTGTTTTTCCGCGCTGCAAACCAATTGTTAACGCATCTTTGCTGTACAACAACTTAATCCCGACGGGTTACCCAGGAGGTGCTGTTGAACAAGTTAATCAAGCCGTGCGTAGGAAGCGCGCAATGACGGGAAGCTGCGCCAAAACGGGCCCAAAACAGCAATCGGTGAAGCAGACGACAAAGCCGTCCCGCCGAGAGAGAGAGACAGAGAGAGACAGAGACAGAATCCACTCTATGTGAAACTGGTTTTAGGGTGGTGGAGTGGCAGTGGCCTAGAGTGCCGCCGCGACGTCTAGGGCCCGACCGGTGACCAGTTCTTAGCGGTCGCGGTCCGAGCACCTCAGAGCCTGTTTTAAGAGGGTGGGGGAGGGCGGAGGGGGGGGGGAAGGGTCACGGGCACATTCGCAGAGTGAGTGCTAGAGCGTGTACGGCGCGTCTCACAAGGGACAGTTGGGAGAGGAAAAGAGGTGAGGGTACGTATGCACTAATAGATTGCGGTGGGGAAAGGAGTGCGTCTGAAGAAGACGCCACATGTGGGCAGCCTCGGCTGTGAGGGAGGGGTGAGGAGGGGGAAGTTGTCTGTGAAGGAGGCGGTAATGTTGGGTGGGTGATGCCGCGGTATGTGCAGCAGTATGTGAATGCGACATCTCGAGAACGCCGTGATTAGGTGTAAAAGAAGCGCCTGCCCGGGGTGTAAAAGCTAGGGCTTGGTTGTCGTCCCACCGACGCGCCCGCAGGTTTGTGCAGGAACCTGCGCGCGGGGAACGAGGGATAACCATTCGCCGTGCCATCTACACTGCTCCGCGAGCGAAAAGCGCCCTGCCCCTCCCGATCCGCGTTGGGAGTTTCTTGTCGCGCACGCCACGAAGAAACCATTGGCTGGTAAAGGTAGAAAGCTTTGCTTTAAAAGGAAGGACTTAACCGAAGCATCTACAGGGGGACCTACCGGAGGCAGGTAGTGACACCCGACATGGTGGCAGAGACGAGATGGTTCAGGTCACCGTAAGTGGGCGTGGTCAGCTTCAGCGTGCGGGAGCAGATGTCGTAGAGGGCCTCATTGTCGATGCAGAAGGTCTCATCGGTGTTCTCGATCAGCTGGTGCACCGACAGGGTGGCGTTGTAGGGCTCCACGATCGTGTCTGAGACCTTGGGAGAGGGGACAACGCTGAAGCTGTTCATGATCCTGTCCGGGTACTCTTCCCGGATCTTCGAGATGAGCAGGGTGCCCATGCCCGAGCCGGTACCTCCTCCGAGGGAGTGGGTGAGCTGGAAGCCCTGCAGACAGTCGCACGCCTCGGCCTCTCTCCGCACTCGGTCGAGCACAGAGTCCACCAGCTCTGCTCCCTCGGTGTAGTGGCCCTTGGCCCAGTTGTTGCCGGCACCACTCTGACCTGCAAGGCCAGGATGAGTAGGCTCTTCAAATGGGACGCAACAATAACACATGAGGGACCTAGAGAGAGGACAACGTTTGTGAAGCACCGAAAGGCCGATAGTGGCTGCCTGGTCAATAAAGAACACCGTTCGAAACAAAGGCGTACCATCACAAGATATAACAAACAACCGAGTGAGGTGTGAAACCGGAGAGTGGGAAGTACAAGGGCTTAGGCAAGGCAAAACTTGGAAATTCAGGCTGATAATCGCCGACATTTCATCATCATCATCTGCAGGGCAAAGGCCTCTCCCATATATCTCCAATTTTCCCGGTTCTGTGCTAACTGCGACCTATCCATCCCCGCAAACTTCGTGATCTCATCTGCCTATCTAACGTTCTGCCGCCTCCTGCCACGCTTGCCTCCTCTAGGGATCCACTTAATGACCTTTAATGACCAACGGTTAACTTGCCTTCACTTTACATGTCCTACCCGCACCCCTTTCTTAATTTCGACTAATGTGACCTTAACGCGCGAATGTTCCCTGACCCACTCCGCTCTCTTGTCCCTTAATGGTACACCTATCATCTTCCGCTCCAATGCTCGCCGAGTCGCCCATGCAGCTGTCATACTTTCTCTTTCAGGGACAATGGTAGGCTGCCATTCAATATCTGAGAATGCCTGCCGAAAGCACTGTACCCCATTCTTATCCTTCTAATCTCTGCCTAATGGTTGGGATCCGGGGTCACAACTAGGCACAAGTAGATATATTCGCTTACCCCTTCCATTGCCTCGCCACCTATCTCAAATAGTTTCCTGCATATTAATTTTCAGTCCCACGGTTCTCTGTTTGTCTAGTGCGGAAAGCATGCTTTGCAGTTCGTCCCCCGAGTTTAGCAAGGCAACGTCATCAGCAAATCTGAGGTTACTGAGGAATTCTCCATTAACCCTTACTCCCACCTGTTCCCAATCCAAGTTCTGAATACGTCTTGTAAACATGCTGCGAATAACATTGGAGAGATTGTGTCTCCTTCTCTGACGCCCTTCCTATAGGTATTTTACTGCTCTCGTTATGGAGGGCGATGGTAGCTGGCATCTTTTAGTAGGTAGTAATTGATTTGGCCCATCCGACCAGTAATGACAGCGAGGGTAATGAGGGGAATACTCGCCGAAGACGAAGTTGTCGGGTCTGAAGAGCTGGCCATACGGTCCAGACCGGACGGAGTCCATGGTGCCGGGCTCCAAGTCCACCAGGATGGCCCGAGGCACGTATTTGCCTCCTGAAACAAGGCAACAGAGGCGCGGTCAGCTCAAAACTCAGTATTCAAAATACGTGATAAATAGATCTGGTCAGGGCATTCAGCCCTTAGCAGAAGGACAGTAGATTCGAGTATGCTGGGCAATACATTAATACCCAGGATATTATTACGCAGTTTTTATCTGTCAACATCGGGGAGCAGCGGCGGTTATCCCGCCATATACGCTGCCCATGAGGATATTACACATGAACCTTTACCAGAGGCCTCATTGTAGTAGACGTTGATGCGCTCGAGCTGAAGCTCCGAGTCTCCGTGGTAGCTCCCAGTGTAGTCGATGCCGTGCTCGTCGGAAATAACCTCCCAGAACTGCAGACAAAGAAAGCGGTGGGGGAAGAGGTTTAAGTGCACTACAGAAATGCGAAGGTGGTGCAGTTCCACAGATTATTAGGGGAGGGCTGAATAGTGAAAAGGTGCACTTACGCGACAAAAAACAGCCCAGAATTCTGAAATGCGTCAAGGAAGTAATGCGTAACCAAACAACTTTCAACTATTCTCAACTTTTGTAACCTCTGCACGATCTGGTATAGCTGGTAAAATGGAATGGCTTCACCAGCCGCGACACAGAGTTAGTGTTACAGTACCCGTTTCCAGAGTACCGGGAGCCGACTGGACATGCGGGAATTCGTTACGGTAGGGTGACTTAGTTCCGGCGAAGGGCGGCCCGCCTCGCCATGGCCTCTTCCACGCATTCGTTCCGCTGAGGGGGGGCCCGCCTAGCCTTGCCCGCGCATGCGCAGTCGGGTCTCAGTACAACGGAAACGGCACGCTGACACGGTAACAAAGATAAGATAAACTAGAGTTATCAGATCGTTTACATATTTGCGTTACCTCTTAGGGTGTTACCCGAAGCCGAAGTTTTCGTTTACCCCTGAAAACGATACGCCACGTTTTAGCACACCGTTTACGGGTTTGTGTATTCCGGCCGCCATGGTGTAGGAAGCGGCATCTCTTAAATTGATATCAAAGCTAATCACGCACAATTTTGTTGCTCAATTTGCTTTGAATGTTTCACGTTTCGGATGAGGCGTTCACTAACACTAGTTGTTATAATACTGTAGCTATCACCTATAGAGAGACATTTACTGAGTAGAATTAGAAGGTATACGCTGAAATTTACGCCCGCTTTCGGCAAGTAGTGAGTAAAATTTGTTGTAATTACACAACCTGCACTACCTAGCCCAGGCCAAATTTGGGGGCGCATATTTCTACGCGGCATATGTACTGTGGAACACTGCTGTACCCCCAGCTCCGTCAAGCTGTCCTTGAGATAGCTTTTTCTTCCAGCACCCGGCATTGTGTATTCTGAACATGATGCCAATAAAGTTCATCGTTCAAAAGCACTTTGCGAGCTTAGAAACCGATCAACTATTTAAGGCAGGCGAGGCTTGGCACGAGTAGGGACGGTCATTTTGCTCGCTCGTCTGAGAAATGTAATCGTTTGTCGTGCTCCTGTGCATTATTGAGCAAGAAAAACGCGATAAACATCAACTAGGAATAGTTTTATCGGCTGTACAAAGCATCCAGCGCCGAGCTCACCGCCTTTGCTGTAATCAAGACGTGAGGGTATAAGTCGTGTGCTCAGGAAGCTCGCCGTCAACGGTAACGCCTGTGACGGTAAGTTACCCTTCGCGAGAAATCCTCGCGCATGCGCAGACGCCTCCCGCACGCACGCTAGACGGTAACGTAAACCGGCTAACGGTATACCTGTCAGCAGCTGTGGTGATCACTGAGCTGTACAGCTGAGATCCTTGTTATTTCCCTGCGCCACCTGAGGATACGTGGGGGGCGATTTACAGTCTTTGTCAAAATTTTGTGGGCCACGGCGACCGTGGCCGGAGCGCTGCCAAGCAGGGGCGCTGCGCTTGCTGCTGTCGGCTGGTTGCGTGGCTAAAGGGAGCGAGGGGAACTTCTGCTCTTGCTTTTGCAGTGTGCCCGAGCAACAAGTGCTGCGCAAAGTGCCTGCGCTGAAGCGAAGTGCGCCTGCTCTGGGAAGCCGGCCCCGCTGCACTTATCGCGCCAGCCCTACTACGAAAGGAAAAGCGATAGTTCCCCTCGCCCTCTTTAGCCGCGTAACCAGCCGACAGTCGCAAGCGCAGCGCCCCTGCTCGACCGCACGCCTGCTCCGGCCAGGGTCACCGTGGCCCACAAAATTTTGACAAAGACTGTACATGCGCTAGGAATACAGGCAACGATGGTTTCAAGGGTGCTCAGCTACAGGTAAACCTGGATGTAACGAATTCCTGGATTTAACGAAGTTTTTCAATGATTGATTGATTTGATTGATTGTAGGGTTTAACGCGCCGACGCAACGCAGGCGATGAGGCGCGCCGTAGTGGAGGGCTCCGGATTAATTTTGACCACCTGGGGATCTTTAACGTGCGCCGAAATCTCGTACACACGGGCGTTTTTGCTTTTCGCCTCCATCAGAAAAGCGGCCGCCGCGGCCGGGTATCGAACCCGCGACCTCGTGCTCAGCAGCGCAACGCCAGCCCCCGCGGCGGGTGAAGTTTTCAATTCTCCATTGCCAACCCCATTGAAACCCACGTGTTCGCGACCTCTATGTAACGAAGGCGTCGCGACGGTTAACTTTGGTGTAACGAATTCGTTACGCCGCGGAGCCATGTTTTTTTGCCACTTTTTCTGTAAAAAATGGCTGGAGAAATGGAGAAGTGCGATATCGGTTGGGTGCTAGGCCTGTCTGTCGGCGTGTAGTCGCGTGTCTAAACTGCCATCTGTGTTCTGCCACAAAACGAAAAATTCAAGACAAGCTCGCAATTTCAAGTGCCGGCTCCACAGGCGAGAAAGAAGAACGTCGCCGCCTGGTACAATATCTCGGCTATAGTGTCTGTCTTGTGTGTTCCTTGCTGTTTTCTGCCGCTACGCCGGTCCATGGCGGAGTTCAGTGGAGCCAGCCTTGCGGCCGTCTCAAGTGCGAGAAATTTTGAGTGCGGAAAACAGCATCAGGTTCGCGAAAAGACGGCTTTTCAGCATCAGTTTGGTCCTTGAAACGCGTTAAGGCACCGAAAAGTGTCAAAAGTGGTACTTAAGTTAAGCCTGTAAATGCGGGGTTAAGTGACCTAGCGTCTTTGGAGTGCTGTGTTGTGCCTAAGCTCGGGGGAAAACAGCAGGCGCAAATAAAGCCGTTTTTCACCATGAAATAAATCCTTGAGCGGTGAGTCACCATCCCTTATGTCTAGCATTTGTTTCATTTCCACTTCATTCACGCGAGCCTTAATTCAACACCTGCATGTAACGAAAAATTGCGAATTTTTTCGACTTCATTATATCCAGGTTTAATGTGCAGTAAACATGCCTGAACAGTCAAGATCAGCAAGCACCAACCCGGAAAAAAAAAAAAAAAACCAAGAGCAGCGATAATATAGAAAGTCTGACAAGGGACAGCTCGCAACCACACGTCCGAGCTTGCTTGATTGATTATGGGGCTTAACGCGCCGACGCTATAGACAGGCGATAATGCGCACGGTAGTGGAGGGCTCTGGATTCACTTTGACCACTTCGGCATCTTTACCGTGCGTCTAAATCTATAGGACAAACGGCAGTTTTCGTTTTTCGCCCTTATCAGAGGAGCGGCCGCCACAGCCGGGAATCGAACTTGCGTCCTTGGGCTCACCTGCACAACGCCTGAAGCCCGTTCTACATGGGGCGAATTTCGCTTGCGAATTCGCAGCTGCGGCGCCGCTCGTGCACCAAAACGATCTATTCTCGTTGCTGTGACGAATTTCCAAATGTTTGGAAGAGTCGAACTCCTCTTGTGAACGCCGCTTAGCATTTGGAAATATGTCGCAGCAGTGAAAATAGAAAAAATGAAATCTTTTCGCCGCACGGGCGGCGCCGAAACAGCGAACTCGCAGGGGAAATTCGCCCCATGAGCCACCACGGCGGTGCGCACGTGCGAGTTGCGAAACCTGTTTATCCGAGCCCTTGCAAGGAACCGGGCCCCAGAGGCGCTGCTTGCATGTGCAGACAGGCGAAATTAAATGCAGGACTTCGTGTAGCGCCAACAAAACGACAAGTACAAAGGGGGGCGACGGGCACAAGCGCTAACTTCCAACAGAGTTTATTGAAAAAAATGCGTGAATTTAAAAACACTTGTCAAAAGAAGCAAAGAAGCAAATTTTGTCATGAGCTGTTTTTTTTTTCTGTTCTTTCCTATCTGTTTCTTTTGATAAGTGTTTTTAAATTTACGCATTTTTTCAATAAACTCAGTTGGAAGTTAGCGCTTGTGCCCGTCGCCCCCCTTTGTACTTGTCGTTTTGTTGGCGCTACCGCTACCAACTAGCCCAAACCCAAACTAACAAGAAATTGAATGCTCGTGAATGACGAGACATTGCTCACGGGAAGCCCGTGCATGGTGACGGCGCATATAGTGCACCAGTCAAATTGCATCCACGTCTACTCAAGCGAAATTTAGGTACGCCGAATCGAAAGAGCCCCAACAATAAATTTCTCGAATAATCACGTGGGAGCCAGAAACCTGCGCGCGCGCAAGATTCTTTCAACGCGGTATGCCGTTTCCTGTAGTCGTGCAAAGGCAGATTTTAAATAGCGCACGCGCAAGAGGTTCGCAACCTGTCTGCTTAATTGGTTCAAAATACATTACGCAACAAACGTCGAGGGAAGCACGCTAGCTGCACGCAGAAAATAAAACCGCTTGTGACCAGCACCGAGGTGGGTACCAACGCCGAGAAGGGCATTTTTCCGCAAAAATATTTACTTAGATACCGTTTGCAAAAAAAAAAAAAAGAAATAATAAACATTGTGATTTCCGTAAGTTCGGGCAACAGGCACATTGTGCATGAAAGGAGTCAACAATCTCGGATATAAGTGAAAGTAAAGTAAAATTAACAAGCAAAATGCCGAAAAAAGTCCAGTTAAACAGCGGGAGAAAAAAATACGGCTTGAGCGCAGAAAACAAGCTAAGAACAAAATAGGAGTTTCAAAAATTGAAAAAAAGACCGGTTTATCTTAAAGAAACGGGCACTTGAAATTTCGGCTCACCAAAGAAAATCACTGTTGAAAGACCGCAGACGGTATGGTCATTATTGGCACAATAAGGAGCCGTCGGCGCACTTCGCAGTTAATAAAACATCCCTAAATTCGACGTGAACGATCTTACTAGCACTGCCACACAGTCAATGAATAAAACTATTACCCGCCGCGAACGGCAGCCTCAATGCTGCGTGCACTCGTGCACGGAGGGGTGCCGTCGAACACTATCACAGAAGTAAAAAAAATGGTAATAAACGCGGCGCAGCCGCAGTGGTAGAAGACAAAAAAAAACGCGAACCCGGAAAACGCCAATCCGCTTTAACGAATCCCTATACAGCGAGCCGTTTATAGGTACCAAGCCAAGCCGAGTAGCGAAGCCCGGTAGCTGAGCGTGTTAAGTTGTGTGCGGTAAGAGAATGGCACACAGCAAACCGAAGCTCTCTCGCGAGACGATAAGAAATGCGGGAAGCGGCAATGAGCATGGAAAATAAGACAAGCATTTCTGTAGAAGCAAACACGGATAGCAAGCTGCCTCGACACGCTGAGAAAGGTCAACGAAGGCACGGCCGAGTTGGGCAGGGATTTATACACCCCCCCTACTAACACGCCCCCAGAAAGACTTCGACACCCCCCCCCCCCCAAAAAAAAAAAAAAAAAAGATTCCACAACCACAAACACCCCCCCCCCCCCTAAATCGAAATTCTGCATAAACCCCTGGAGTTGAGACAATTCGAACGGCTCACAAACGTCGGCTTGGGCGTGAAAACCACTGGGATTTACAGCGGAAAAGCCAGCACGCATGAAATAACCGGGAGGTCAGCAATTAGAATAAAAAAGCTGCGCGTTACCAAACGCGCAAAGCCCGCAGCAAAACTTCGCCCCTGACCCGGCCGCGAGACGGCTTTGCTGGCAACTATCCCATTGGGGTCATCGCTCCGGCATCGTTAACGGGCGTGGCTAACTACATCGTCCCCTACTCGGAACGTGTGACAGGAAAAAATCAGCGTAAATGCGCGCCTGATTACAGGCGATCGTGCAAAAAGAAGAACACGCATTGAACTAAGGCGCGAGAAATTGCAGCTGATGGCTGCGAAAAGGTCGTGGCCACGGCGGCTGGTTTCGCGTTCGGTTAGGCCTAGCAGTCCCGCCTTGCGCAGACTTCCCAAATTGCGGCACGAAATAAAGCTGTCTTACCTTGGCTCCTATTTGGTTGCCGCACTGGCCGGCCTGGATGTGGACGATCTCTCGCATGCTGGAACCGTTTGCGGGAGCTTCACACCGAAGGAAGACCACAAAGACTGGCAGTGACGAGCCCGACCAGGAGACAGCTTACGGCGCGAGAGCAACGGCCAGAATGACTGACGGGACAAGGTGGGGTATGCTTTTCACATTCGACGCGCGCGTCCGCAGCCAATCGGGGCCAGCCACTCCCAACGCTCTGATTGGCGAGCTTGGTGGCGTGACTATTGCTGTCGAATTTGTTCAACTTGATGATGATGATGGTGGTGGTGGTATTGCCTTCGAAGTGGTTGGTACGTACCCACCAGGGATTAGGTTAGGGATAAAGCGTTGACTGTGGCGCTGTTGAGGTTATAGGGTTGATAATTGAAAGCCCGGCAGCGTGTGTTTGACAAACCTGGCCGATTGGTTGATTATAATGATAATAATAATGCTTTATTGCGCAAAATACTGAAAAAAATACAAGGAGGCAGGTCTGCCAAAGCCGCATTGGGCTTGAGCGGCAGCGCCTGGCAGGCAACGGAAACCGCAATAAATAAATAACACTGACATAAGTACGAAGCATAGTAAAGCAGAACGTTTAAGTATACATACAAAGAAAAAAAAAAGGGAAAACAAGTTGACTTACGACACATAGATTACACCCGACAGAATAACAGCACTGAAGATTTAAAATATCAGCTTGTTTCCTAAACGGGCCACAGCTTATCAGAAATTAGTCTACAAGAGCTCGAACGTTATAAAACACGCAAACAGCGTTTATCACACACCACCTGATATGGTTTGACAGAGCGTGAGGTGCTGATAAAAAAAGCGGAATTGCAAAAGGTCAATAGTTACTGGACAGAAATGTATATAGCATTGCTTTGAAGGCTGAGGCGTTTGAACCGATAAACACCATTTCTGCAAGACTACACCCTATGCAAATTATATGTTTACACGACGTAATACCTTTTTAATGAGCGTTTAACTGCGTGAGACAAGGCAGACGATATCACGCATTCATACCAAACCCCTTTCAAAACGCGCGCGAACTGACGTCACGGGTCCGGCGCTTTGGCGGAGTGATACACTACATGAGGTGGTGCCGTTCTTGAGTTGTAACCGAGTATAGGCGTGAAGTGGTGCAGGCACCTCCAGCGATCGCTTCTAACCGCTCGTTCAAATGCAGCACGAGGCGCAAATGAGTTGCTCATGCGAGAAAAGACCTTATAATCTGGTCAAAAGCGCACTATAAAACGTGATTCGCACCGCTTGTGAAAGCGTCCATCAAAAATATATACCGCGGTGGCAAGTCTAAACATCTGCAACGGTGCCCGCCTGCTGCCCCGAGCTCTTCGAAGCTCCCGCCATGTGCAGCGCGTCTCCCCATTGGCGCAAGTCCTCAGGCGCGATTCGTCACTACACGTCATCGCAACCGTCATCCCTCATTGGTCTTTGCACTCCGCCGAACGGCGGAAATGGGTCTCGGTTTTATTCGCTCTGCGCATGGCCGGGCTAGAGCGGCGGCGTGCCGCTCCAGCCCGGCCGTGCTCTGCGGCAAGGAAAACGCGCTGTTCTCGGCGAAAACAGGGGCGGTATTCCCGTGTTTGTCCGTTTTGCGTCCGTTTTATTGTGACGTACTTCCAGTTGTAGGTGGGCTTTGGATTGACTTTCGCGCAACTGTTCTTGTAAACACATTTTAAACGGCTATCTTTTGTGTGTTTATTGCTCCGCCAGCAAACCATCAAGGCGACGAAAATTAGTCTGCTCCGAGAAGCGGCCGCTCAATAAGGGCTTGCTCAAAACGTACACTGATGAAACCGACACAAAACGGACAAAACACGAGAATACCGCCCCAGGTTTCCAAAAGCTGCCGACGTCGGCAAGTGGCGCGCAGCTAGCGCGCCTATAGACCCTATGCAAAATGCGCCCCGCCATCTCACGTCGACTCCGGTAACTAGGTCCGCCATTTTGGTACGGTCGTTTGAAACCGAAACCAAGTAGCAAAACATAGAAGGCGGGCATTGACCGCACTTGTTGATGGACTACAATGCCGTAGCATTGCTGCGTGCCGCAGTGCACGCAACGAGGAAATACCGGTCCAGATGGAGAAAAGGCACGTGAAGTTCCACGCTCTTGAACGAACTTTCTGACGCGAACTACGCCGGCGCGAGCAACCTTTGTGACACGCTGAGCGCGTTGCGCTGGGAGCGAGTATTTGTCATTGGTTCGCTAAGCGCGGGATTTCGTAGTCGCTGTCCGGATGAAAAATACAGCTGCGTTGGAGTTCCGTGGTTCAGCCTTTGTATTATAAATGAAGCCTGAGCGTGCGTCACCTATTTATGACTGACAGCGGCGCTCGAGCGGGGAAACAGTACCACACGTTGTCAAAATTAGGCTTTATTTCTTCACTGATTGTGCCTATGAGAAAGGTGCTCTCTGGCTGAAGTGGCGTCATTTGCGGGGGGCGCGCAAGTCTTGGAGGGGTGCAGGGTAGGAAAACTCAAGGTCGTTGTTTCGCCTGGAGTGATCCGGGATTCTGTACAGACTCGTCGGGTGTCCCAAAGCAAGGTGTCTTGGCCCTGTATTGTGAGGTGCAGCCGGTTGTCCAATGACGACTGAGCGCCTCTTATTATGTCCTCGATTGGCGGTAGGGGTGCAAGGTCCCGTAGCTTCCGTAGATCGGTGAACTTGGGAAGGCCCGTGATGGTCCGAAGGATGTGTCGGTGGAGAATTTGCACTGTCTTTTCAGCTGTTTTTGACAGGGTTACGACTGTACCCCCGTAGGTGATCTTACCAATTGCAATAGATCTCAAAAGGATCGTGCACGCTGTCTGTCGTGTTCCGCCGAACTTATTGGAAACGCGTTTGATTGCGTGTAGGACCGCAGGCCATTGCTTTTTGAGTTCCATGATCCAATGACGGCCCGTGTTGCAGCTGTGTATAGGAATGCCGAGAATTCTGACATGTCCATGCTTAGTCTGAATTTCATGTTGTCCCAGTGTTAACGTGATTGCCTCTCCTGCCAGGAGGGCACTCCGCCTTCCATTGACACAGAGGAGTTCTGTTTTCTCCGGTGCTAAGGTAAGTCCTAGTTTTGGAAGAGTTTCCTCAAGTGCAATTAGCGCAGCCTGGAGCTCGGTGGCCATATCTTCAATATTCCCACTGTAGTCCCGTCCCTCTGTCCAAATGGTGATGTCGTCGGCATAAATGCATGCTGTAGCGGGCACCAGTATTAGTTTCAAGCTCTTGGGCCACAGTAAGCATGGCTACATTGAAGAGCAGGGGACCCAAAATCGAACCCTGAGGGACACCGCGATCGAGATAATATGTCACAGGCTGGAGACTGCTGGTGCTCCGAAGTCGAATTGGTCGGGCCTCGAGGAATCTGGCAATCCAATCGAGAGCACGCTGACTGGGGTAAATCTTGGCCAGATTAGATAGAATGTGTTCCTGCTTGACATTGTCAAATGCTTTCTTTATATCGACTGCCAGGATGTAGTCTGGTGGTCCCTTTCTTGCGTTTCGGTTCAGGACCCTCCGAAGCAGCCAGAGGTTATTATGAGTTCCCATGTTGGGTCTGAACCCGGCCTGAGACGGATGTAAGCCTGGCTTGCAATATTCGATGTAGTGGGTTATCCTGGTGTGTATCATTCTTTCCACGAGTTTGCATATGGTTGGTGTCAGCGATATGGGGCGGAGATTGGTGACTTTTGTCGGGTCTTTTCCCGGTTTAGGTATTGGATTAATAATTGAAAGGCGCATGTGTTCCGGGACAGTTCCCATGGTCCACTGCTCGTTTATGATTTTCAGCAGAGCTGTCTCAGTGTCTTCGGTTAAGTTTCGCAACATCTTCCAAGTAATACCGTCATGTCCCGGTGCTGAGTCACTTCTGCCATGCTTAAGGGCGGCATGAAGTTCTCCCAGCGTAAAGGGGTCGTCTAATTCTGCTTTTGTAAACTCGAGCTTGGGTGTTTCGATGGGAGCAGGTGGCGTAAGGCTGGCGTGAGGAAAAAAAGATTTAATGATTTCCTCTTCGAGCGTATCGGTGTCTTGGCGGAGAGTAAGAGTTTCTAGCGGAGAAGGGCCTCTGCCTTTGTTGAGCATTTTCCGGACGACTGCCCACAGCTGCTTCATTCCTTTAACTTTGCCAAGCCGCTCACAGGTAGAGACCCATTGAGCTCTACTGAGTTCTTCCCCGTGTTGCTTGATGAGCTTGTAGGTGTCTCTGATCTGACGGAGGGTTTGATATCTTTTACCGTTGGTCTTGTACTGATGTGTCAGATTATTAGCTTTCTTCCACAGTGCTACCATCCGAGAATCGGCTAGTCCCTTGTCTTCTTCGCCAACTGTTTCTTCGGTTGCAGAGCTCAGATTGCTTCGCATAAGCTGAGCGAGCACAACGCCAATGCAGTATTTACTGATGCCGCTCTCGATGGATTTCGTCTGGCCTTGGCTTGGTACAAACCCTCAACCAGAGAAGCCAGACGTTACGTCTGCACACTGGACCACGCAACACCTGCACAAGCAGAACTTTTGGCTATCTGGACAGCTCTAAGGGACAACACCGGGCCTTCCGTCATATATACGGACTCATTTGAAGCACTACGTAGCATTGAGGACCCAAAAACAGACGACGCCACTGCTCAACGCATCCGCCAGATACTCCAGCACAAGCAGAGGAACGACATTGACGCTAGGGTCACCTGGACGCCGGGACACGTCGGGGATGCGGGGGCGGTAACGAGGTGGCACATGCTCTTGCCACCTCACAATCTGGAGTTCTACCTGTACATCTCCAGCCTCTCCTGCTCGGATCTCCCGACCTCCGCGACCACCCCTACGCGGACTCGCTGCCAGGCAGCCACTTCGAAATGGCGCGAGTACGATTCTACCTCCGGTTTCTTCACCGCGAGAGATTAAAAAGCATTACCCCTCCACAAATCTTTAAGAATTTACCCCTCAGCCGATCGCAAGAAATATTTATTAACAAAGTACTTGCCAACACGGCCACTACACCTCATATCATCCATAAGTGGCAGACACTTGCTGACAGGAAGAAGGGCATTGGCACCGCTGCCCCCTGCACATGTACATTTTGTCACACTGTGTGTGAAGCAAATATGGACCATCTTGTGCTGCACTGCTCCGCTTTTGATATTCCTAGACTGGACCATAATGTTTTTCAAAATTCAGATATAGAAGCATTACATAGGGACATTCTCTTAAATCCTCAACACCTGGTGACCTTAGCCCAGTTTGGCGTTGCCAGTGGCCTGGCGAGCATGATTTAGTGGGCGTCTACCTCTTTCCCTATTCCCCCTCTTCCCCCTCCAGCGACCTTCGGTCCTCCCCTTCCTAATAAAAGAATTTATCATCATCATCATTTCTTCACTCGTCCCTGTGGCTCTACGCCCGCTTCATTTCATTGTTAGATGGTACCGCTTAGCCCCTACACGAGCCTTTATCTTACCTAGGGCTGTAAACTTTTCTTGCCGCACTACGCCGTCACGGCGCGGTTGAAAATTTCCTCTGTGGCGGGCGCGCACGGTATCGGAGTAAGTTGTTAGTTTCTTTTCGGTGCATTTAACCGCCTGTCGTTGCGGAAGTGGCGTACACTGTTTTATGATGATCTGACGTTGGAAAATTCGAGTTTCTGCACTTGGTTCCCGATTTGCCGGGCTGACAGGTTTGTTTACGTCAAGTTAACTTGTTGCCCATTGTCATTTCAGCCGCGATGTATTTACTGTCGAATATTTTGCGACTAAAATACACACTCACTCCTCTAGTTTGTCACATACTGCATGCATGCCTCCGGCGTAATGATAGTGGCCATTGATGTAGGTAGGTGAGGAAATGTTCAAGTTTTCATCAAAAAAAAAAAAAAACGGCCCGAGTTACATCAGTCCACCGCGCATCAGCTTGAGTGGTTTTGCTTTTTTTGTATCCACAGTGAAAATCCTAGTAAATTAAAATACTTCGCTGATTTATAGCGCGTGCAATATAGCAAACTGTGGATATAAATGGAACAGCATTCGCGCACCCCTGCATGCAGCGGTCTAGTAAACACGACATTGCCCAGCCTCTGCGTGCTCGCGAGATGACCACGGCGTGATGTTGCTTGAATGCTAGCTGGTAGCTCATAGGTGACCCTCCAGGTGACATGCCAGTCCTCGTTTCTGTTACTGTGTGTGTGTGTGTGGGGGGGGGGGGGTGAGGCCAGCAAAATTGAGGCAAAAAACCCATTCCAAAGGCTACCAAGTTTTCTCCCGAGCGCTTGCAAGACACTTTATTGCTGCTCGCATTGCTCCTGCACTCGACGTGCGCCGAACAGACGCATTGGCAAGGGAAGGGAGGGGCCATTTTCTTGCGGGCTTCTCCAGTCAATGTCTTGGACACTCGCTGGCTTGATGCCCTGCTGTCTCAGACGTCCCCACTGTTGTGGCAGTTGTGCACGCAAGCTCCGGTGGCGCCTCTTTAAAACCTTGGGCTTGCAAGAGGACGAGTACAGCTGCCAGGATGTGACTGCATGCTCCACTGCAACCCGCCGGGCACTAGCACGCTGCCTCCACAATCGCCCCACTGTCCGTCTCAGAGGTGAGGCACACAACATAGGGCCGGTCAATTTTTATCTGGGAGCGAAAGCAGCTGCTGACCACATGGATGAGGCCCAACCTGCAAGAACAGAGAGAGTAACAGTAAATAGCACTCAGGGAAGAACAGGACTAATCCGCTACAGTTTATGCTACAGGGACAGAGCAGAAAGCAGTGGCCGCAAGGAACATCTCGACTCAAAATGACCAGATTTGGTGTCTTGCTTAACACTGTTGCAAGGGCAATAATCTACACCTCAAACAGCAATGATGTCAAAATTGTTTTTCAAGTTCGAGCGTGCAAGTATCGCTGCATGATTTGTTAATGTACTTTCAAGAGAACCTCACCGTGGGTAATGATACCAGTACCCGCATATTCGTGTTTGTCATAACTTAAGCAAGCAATATTATGATTATCTGGAACTCACTTCCAAAACCTTTCCAGATAAACAGGTAAACATTCTGGTTATACCGATGACCCATCGAATTTTAAAAAAAAATTTAGTTCAGTGAGTTCGAGCTAACGAGGTTTTACGGTATTATCTGTTCGGGCACACTCAAAACATGCGCTTTAGAAGCTACCACAACCACCCCACTGCCAAAAAAGGACAAGCCAGACGCACAAACAGATTTTTGCGGCAGGACATGCGCAATAAATAATGAAAACACACACAAAAACGAAAATTCAAGGCGCATGTGCACTTTTGTAGTTGACTTCGCCGCAAAGCACGAATGCTTTGCGGCAAACGCACGGGCGGACGACCGTCACGGAAAACGGCCGCAACCTTTCCGTAAACATCTTCGCCAAAAATCGTCCCGTAAATTCGATGTACAGCATTTGAAAATACCTAATCCACCCACTAGCGGTACGGTCTGGCGATTGTCGCTTTCCTCTTCCAGGGTTACTGCAACAGGGTCCCCGCTACGCATTTACATGGTAAACAACGGTGAACAAAGTGCTGTACAAATGCTCATACCGGTTAACTCGCGTCAAGTAAAAAACAAAGATTTACTTACTGCGAGTCGCACGTGTTTGTCCGCACCGATGAAGGCGAGCAATGCGGCTCGGGGGCTAGGCGGCATGCCTGCTGCGCTGGGCTCGGATGGGTCTTCGGCGCGGCACCACGAGTAGTGTGAGTCCTCAGACACAGTCGGGAGCGCAGACGAGTCCTTCGTCCACAATCCGTGGTCGGGACCCGAAAAACGCAGTCCAGTTTGAGCCATACCGCGTTACCGTCACCTACTTTTCCACAGTAAACAATGCGAGACTTCGCGATCGTCGCCCGTACCAATATGGCGGACGGTCTTGTTTACATCAGTGTTGCTAGATCACCAAGCAATTTCGCATAGGGTCCATACTATCATCTTTAAATGGCGCTAATGGCCCGCCCCGCTTGCAATCTTCCCAGCTCTGAGATAAGCCTCGCCAGGGCAAGGAATTATCTCAGGTATCGGCGGCGACGAGCTTCCCTCCGGCTCAGCGGGGTGCTGAGGAATCGCGGTGGACGGTCTCTTACCGCGCCCCATGGCTCCGGGAATTCGTGGTCCTCAGGGAACTCAGTAGGCCTTGCGTAGGGTTGTCAGGCGGGACAGCGTTCCTGAGAGAGAGAGAGATGAAACTTTATTAGGCAGCTCAAGTCCGAGCCGCGGAGTTATCAGTCCACGGAGGAAGGGGGTGTTCCACGGTCCTCCGACGGTGGTGGGCTTGGCGGAGGTGCACAAAGAGTTTCAATGTGGGCAGCCAAGAGGGACCACAGGGCTGCCCGTAGGTTTTCAGGGGGAGCGGCCCAGCTAGACCACGAGTAGGGAATATCAGGGGGGAAGGGGTTGGTCGAAAGAAATGTGGAAGACGAGGTCGCCCGTACACAGCGCCAATATGTATGTTCATTGTCCGGATAGCCACCGCATACCTGACAGTGCGGACGGCCTGGTGACTTTTGTATGTAGTGGAGGAACAGATCACAGGGGAGGGACAATGTCTGCGCCTGTCTAATATATGTAGCGTGTCTCCGTGACATAAATTTAGATGGGGAGGGAAGTACCATTCTTGCTTTGCGGAGGTTGCCGAGATGTTCGCGGCGCCTTTTATGGTGCATTGCTCTATCCTCTTTTGGATTGTATTCCTCAGGCCACGGCTGAGGGCTGCCCGGGAAATGAGCGTCGCGGGCCAGAGCGTGAGCTCGTTCATTACCCTCTATGCCTTGGTGGCCAGGGATCCATTCGAGGAAAACGTGTAGGTGGGGATGCGCGTGCATATATGTTGTCAGGCTAGTGTGGACAGGGGATGGAATGTCATTCGAGGCGAAGCTTCGAAGTGCTCCCTGACTGTCCGTGCGGACTGTAATGTGGGCGGTCCGATGCTGGTGAAGTGTAATGGCTTCTGCGATGGCTTGAGTCTCTGCAGCTGTGGGCGAGGGGACGTTGACGTGATGCCGTACGTGAGCTGTGCAGGGGCCAACCGATGCCGTAGTCGTTGTATGGTCCACAAAACGGGCGTCCGTGTAGTAGGTGTCATGGATTGGTTCGGGCAGATGTTGAGCGCGCGATGCTCTACGTTCTTGATCTGTGGCTTGACTCATGTGTTTTGGTATGGGTAGCACAGTGATTCTTGGTATGCTTTCCCAGGGTGGCGGCGAGGGAGTGATGGGTGGGAGGTGGTCGGTGGGATACCCGAGGGCGCGAAGAATCTCCCGCCCTTGCATTGAAGTTGTTAGTCGGTGGTGCTGAGCTTCATGATAAACTGAGGCTTTTTCTTCAAGCGTGTTGTGGAGGGCAGCGTCATTAATTAATGCTGTGGGAGCGTAGAGAGGCACTCCCATTTCTATGCGGATGCATTTTCTGTTGGCTGTTTCGATTTTGTTGGCTTGTGTCTTGGTAAGGCGCTGAAAAGGGTATGCATACATGACGCGTGAGAACACGAGGGCTTCCACTACTTTGCGTAATTCGTGTTCTTGGAGGCCTTGATGGTGTCGCGTCACGCGGCGGAGCATTTGGTGAATTTGGTTAATTTGAGCAATGATGGATTTGACCCATTCTGTACTTTTACCGTCTTGTTGGAGGATGAAGCCCAGGACCTTGATGTGGCTACGGCGAGGGATGGGCAAGTTGTTTACTGTCAGATTAATTAGGTTGCGATATTGGTTATTTTTCTTGGTTCTGTTGTCTAATACCACTACATATTCTGATTTCTCGTTTGAGCAGGTGAGTCCTACGTCATGGGCGTGCCCGCTGATGATATCGAGACCCTGTTGCAACGTGTATTCCTGCTCGCCGGGGCTACCCTTTGTACACCAGAGTGTGACGTCGTCAGCGTATATGGCGTGTTGAAGATTTGGGATAGCGTTCAGTTTGTCGGGGAGATTTTTCATCACTAGATTGAAGAGCGTTGGTGATAATATAGACCCTTGTGGTGTGCCTCTGTGAAGTGGGTAAGGCCGAGATGGTTTCCCATCGGGTCCCAAGATGCAGATGGTTCGGTCTGTTAGAAAATTTTTTACGTAATTGAAAATACGGATACCCGGTCTAGTTTCCTTGAGGCTGAGAAGTATCGCGTCATGGAGCACATTGTCAAATGCTTTTTTTTTATATCTACTCCTACGATGGTGCGTAATTGGGCTGCACTTGGCTGTGCGTATACGTCCTCATGGATGCGCTTGGCAATGTCCTGTGTGCTCACATGCTTTCGAAATCCCACCATTGTGGCTGGCAGGTGGCCGTTGTTTTCGAGGTGCCATTCCAGTCTAGCGAGCACCATCTTCTCCATTAGTTTTCCAACACACGATGTCATGGAAATAGGGCGGAGGTTGGCGGGTGTGTTGGGTGGTTTTCCTGATTTTGGAATGAGGGTAACATGAGCTTCTTTCCATTCGGGGGGTAGGTTTCCTGATCTCCAAGCCCGATTGATATGGTCGAGAAGTTCTGCAAGTTTCTCGTCAGGCAGGTTGCGGATCATTCCGTATGTAATTTTATCGGGTCCCGGGGCCGTGTTGCGATTGAGTTGATGCAGTGCCATGTTTAGTTCTCCGGAAGAAAAGTCCGAGTTGATTCCTTCATCCTCATCTTCTGGGGCCGTTTCTGTGTAAATGATGTCGATGCGTGTGGTACTACAAGGGGGGTACAGTGCGTTACGGATCTGTTCTGTGATATCATGTGGTGTGCCTCCAATCGCTAAGTGAAGCCGTTGGACGGTGTATTTTGGTTTTTGTTGTCCCAGTAGTGTGCGAAACAGTTGCCAGACCCTTGCCATATGAAGCTGGCCGTTGAGCCCTTCGCACACTTGAAGCCAATTCTGTGTGGCTAACTTGTCGGCATACTCTTGGGCTTCGTGATTGAGGCGGTAAAGGCGTTCTTTGAGCACGCCGTTATGCTTGTCACGTTTCCAGCGTTTGACAATAGCACGACGCTTTCTCCAGAGGGTTAGGAGGTGCTGGTCAATGTAGGGATTGGATTCGGTGCGGGCTATTCTTTTGGTGTGTTTACGGACGACTGTCAAGATGACGTCGCTCCATTCAGCAAGGGTAATGCCGCTTGTGTCAATTTCTTGCAGGCGTTTACGGACAATCGGCCAATTCGTTATACTTGTTGTGGGCCTGTTTGAACCGTTTCGTTTTGATGACCGAGTGAGAGGGACACTTATTTGGATAATGTTGTGGTCGCTCCCGAGAGTTTCTTCGGTGTTGTCCCAGGCGGCGATTAACGGACCTCGAATCCAGGTAAGATCGGGATTTGTGTCAGCCTCCTGATTGGAGCCAAGCCTCGTGGGAGATGTGGTGTCATTCATAAGGGTGAATTGATGGAGGCTGGCAAATTCGTCCAATTTACGCCCTAAAGGGGACGTTCGAGTGTAGCCCCAGGTGGGGTGGGGAGAGTTGAAATCCCCAAGCAATAGGAGCGTGTCTGAGCTACGAGCTGCATTATACATCGTATGGAAGGCGGGCAGCGTGGCAGTTGTTTGTTTGGGCGGCCAATAGCAGTTTACAATAGTGATGTTATTACCGTCAACCATCGTAGTAGTAGCTACGTGCTCTTTTTCAGAAGTATTAAGATGCGTCGTATCCAGCTGGACGGTGGGGAGCGTCTTGTCTACGTAGGTAATTGTCATGGTTTGCGGGCTGGATAGCGGTTGCGTCCCTTTCCTATTTGGGATAATGCTTGGCTGAACATAGCGATCATATCCCGGGAGGGAAAAGTCTCCGTTAGTTTCTTGCAAGGTAATAATATCCGGTTTGTTGTTGGTGATGAGCATGTGTTGAAGTAAGGCATTGCGTTTTCGACGGAGACCTCTACAGTTCCATTGCCATATTGTGAGTGATTGAGGGGTTGGAGGTGATTGGTGGCGCATCCTAGACATGTTCTGCGTTCGTTGGCTCTGCGGTGGTAGGGGTATGGCGCTTGCGGGGAAGGAGCTCCTCTTCTACGACTTGGAGGCGCGCTGTTAACTGTTGTAGCATGTTCTCAAGAGGGGCGAGAGCTTGTTGAATAAGGGAGGCCAGTATTTGCTGTAACAGCCCTGGGAGCGACTGTTGAATGATCTCGTGCACCTGCTGTGCTATTGCTGAGGGGGATGGTGGTTGCAAATTTTGTATTGTGTTTGTGTATATTGGGTTTAACGTGGGTATCTTGAGGATCGGGGGTTTAATAATTGGGGGAGGAGTGGGGGGGTTAGCTGGGCCGCTCACCTGTGGCGGATCTTGCTTGTCTTGTAGCGGATCTTGATGGGGCTGGGAAGGCGACGTCGCTTGGACAGTGGAGCGAGCCGTTTGGGTGGCCTCGATGTGAACCTTGTTCTGCCCATGCTTCTTCGTTTGTGGATGAAGCTTGTTCGATGTGCCCCGACGGCGGTGAAGGCTACGGCTCCGGTGTTTTGAATGATCCCGGCTCTTGCTCCGTTCGTGTGACCGGGACAGAAGGTCAAAGCGGTTACTTGTAGGGAGCAGTGGCCATGCTTGTGCGTCGTCACGTTGCGGTGGGGGTTCTTGGCGACGTCGCTGTGTGGCATGGAAGCGGGCGCGGAGAGCTGTCGTAGCGTCGATGCGTGCTTGACACTTTGCGGATGAAGACTGGTGCTCTCCATTGCAGTTTACGCAGTGAGCCTCGCATTCATGGGGGGTCGTTGCGGGGTCTACATTTGGGGGAAACTGCTTGCCGCAGTTCGCACATCGTACGTACTCATTTTTGTTTGGGCAAACATCGGCGCGATGTCCTATTGCGTGGCAGTGGTGACACTGTTTGCTCTGGGGTTGTTGCGGGAAGATGCGGTAAACGCCGGAGAAAAATGTAGCATGTCGGGGCAAGTTACGGCCTTCAACTGTGATTAATATGGTATTAGTCTTCCCTAGTCTCCGGGCAGCTAATATCTTGCGGCCGGGAATGTGAAGCTCTTCGCGCAGGGTTTCGTCTGGAACGTCGGTGAAGAGACCATGAATTACCCCACGAGCATTGGAGGGGTCATTTGCTACGTAAGATCGAACTCCATGGCACTTGCCGTTGGTGGGGACTTCTTGCATGGAAATGATCTTTTGTACAGCAGTGGGGCGGTATGTGTCGATGGCAAGAAGGTTCTGTGAAGCTCGAAGCTTGATGAACGTATCGTTCCTTTCTAGTTTAGTCAGGCCAGCAGTTTGGAGTATGGCGTGGCATAGATGAGCGAAGTTGAGTGCAGATAGATTGGTGTTATCCAGGAATTTCAGAACCACGGTGGTGGACGTAGCTTGGCGAGGAGCCGTAGTAGGGAACTGCCAAGGATGGGGGTTGGTGCCAGCCTCCACGTAATGCGAGGCGACGTTCTGGTTGGTAGAATCCATAGGGATGGTAGAGTCCATGGTGGCGGAGAGCGGGCGGCAACAGCCGCTCCGCTGGTGCTATGGCTGGAAGTTAGGCTTAGGCCGGAGCTTTCCCCGAGGGGGGCTGTAGCTGTCGGTTTTTCTAAAAATACGGGCCGCTGGGCCGGGATTTCCAAATCCCGATGTACAGAGCTCGATCACTTGCCTCTGTGATGAATTCGGCAGGGCTCTGTTGTGAAGAAACGGGGCGTTCAGCAGTTTGAAGCGGGAGCCCGATGAAAGCGCGATCGCTGGCATCGAGATCTTCCAGCGTTCCTGCTCTGCGCTCGAGTGCACGCTCAGAACGACGATGGCGATGAGCGTGGCGCGTTCTGGCAGCTCTCGCGGCTCGTGAGTCGCTGGGTTGGTCAGTTGCCTGAGGGAATGGCAACATACCCACGTCGGGGATTGGCCAAGGAGGTGTGTGCCAGATAAAGGCTAGAGTATTTTAGATGCTGAAAGGACTAAAGTAAATGGAGTAGTGGAAGACGATATCCCGCAACGGTATTAGAACGACCCCGCTAGGTGGATGACGAGGACGCGAACGTGTGTAGTGGTTTCGAGTCGAATTTGGTAGCTAAGAACGAATAGGAAGTGGACGGTGTGAAGAGCACCTCGGCGCCCCTCACCGCCAGCTCTCTCCGCTTACACTCTTCACATTCCACTCACATTACGCATTCCATCGGCCGCAAGGACGTGGGTCGTCGTCGTCCAAGAGATCGCGCGAGGGGTGCGGGCTGGTGGGGCGTGATGGTATGCGGAGGCAAGCGTGGAGACTCTCCGTATTCGGACTCCGGGAGTGAGAGCATCGGTGCAGTGTCGATGACGGGTTGGCTTTAATGGCAGCCCGCAAATATCGCCTCAGACACGTGAGAAGAGTTATTTCACGCAACAGCAGTGTGCCTCATTCATTGGTATGCTGTAGAGAGCACGTCCACAAAGGAAAGATAAAGGAGGGGGAGGAGAGACAAAAACAACCGGATAAATTTGATACAGCTACGTGGAGACACTGGGTGTTGTTTGAGATGTTCAATAAAATCACCCGAAACTGCTGTATTACATTCGTTTTTTTTTCTTTGTCGCAATTCTATTTTTATGAGTTCTTGTTAAAGGGACACTCAAGTGATTTGTAAACATTGCGGGATTACTAGCGCAAACTGAAGTCTGGAGTCTCTACACCACGTTTCGACCACAGGCTCACACCCGAGGTCCACGTAACCGGACAGGTTACACAGATAGGGTGCGGTGAAGCCCTGCGTGGCCTGATCCGCACCTGCGCGCCGGACAAATGAAATAAAGTCCTGTTCTCTCTCTCTCTCGCTGTGCTTATTAAAGGAGCCATGAAGAGAAAACACAAGTTTGGTTCATTCAAAAGATTGTCTCGTTAGAATCATACTGACACCACTTTTAACGTAAACTTCGCTCAAATAAGCTACATAATTAGGAAAAACGGGAATGGTCATGCGACCCACCAGCTCATTTCCCGCAACAGAACCTATGATGCCACATGAGCTAAGCTCTGCGATTGGCGGAGGCTGGCAGAAGCAGACGTAAATTAGGTAGATCTTACAAACTAGACGAACGAGCGATTTGCGCTTAAATTTAGGGCACATTCTTTACAAAGCAATAAGAATGATGGGACAAACAGTGGAAGTTACGAAAGCACATGTAAACACAGAAGTACTGATGCGTTCTGCTGTTCGTACTGCGCACAGCATGCTTGGTTTAGCTGCACAGCACTACGGGGCTTGGGGTTGTCTCAGACGACACTGGCCGATTGACGCAAGCAACGGTGTCTTACGTGACCCCATTTGTCGAGCGAGCACTGTTTCAGGGAACGAATATTTTCTCCCAGAACAAAAACAAGCCAAGTTTAAATTCGGGCAAAAACAAACCAAACGCTTGCCACGGTATGGTGGCGCCATCTAGGTTCGGGTAACGTAAAGAAACGCGGGAACAAACCAACACCACTGTACAGGGTGGAGACAACCTTTGAACGGTCCCGTGCCGCCGCAATTGGGCCAACGGGCTCAACGCGTTATTCTTTTCGTTTCCCACGAGACCTAGCAACGCGAAACAGACAATATGATTCAAACGTCTTCAGTAAACCGCGTTGCGGCGATAATTTTAGCGCGTTTTTGACACAGTGACTTGCTTCGGCGGCGAGCGAGCAACCCAAAATGGCGGCGCCAGCGTATACGTGTCTCTACCCTGTACGGCGGATGCGTGAATGAAGGGATTCTTGGCTGCAGAGCGGTCGGTTCCTGTGATGTCATTGCAGACCCCGAAGACAAACGATTTAGCGGGAAAATCAAAATTTTAACCTAAATTGTTTAATTTCTCAGTGAATAAAGCATCGTTTGTATCCGGACAAGCGCTGAGGACACTAAAACACGAAATCTTTCGAATAAAACCAACTTGCATTTTCTCTTCATGGCTCCTTCAAAAGGACCCTGCAACACTTACCATCGACTACTCGGAATGTATTTTGGGGTAAAGTCTATTGTCCCAGCAATCTCCTCCCGCAAGAATTATGAAAATCCGTTCCCTATCACCTAAACTACGCGCGATGAAAATTCGCGCGTATATGTGCCCTCTCAACTCAACCGCGGACAACGCGCTCTCCCTGGAGAGGGGGGCGGCGCGCGGCGTTCTGTTCGGCGGCCTTCGATATGCCATGTGCCGGGGAGTTTCGTCCTTTTCCCCGGAACGTGGACGGCTCTATTAAGTGCGAATGCACTTCTTAAGCGACCCTGAACCTGCGTCCACCGGCGTTGTCCGCGCACGTGGAGATGGGCGCGCGCAGCCTGGCCGCTGACCTGGCACATACCCACGTGGGGGATTGGCCAGGAATCTCCTCGTCTTCCTTGGCAACGGGGGGAGATGGGCGCGCGCTGCCTGGCCGCTGACATGGCACATACCCACGTGGGGGATTGGCCAAGAATAGGGCGTGAGAAGGGCTAATGCACCTGCTTAAAGGAGTACTGACACGAAATTTCAAAGCTGAGATCCGCTCTAGCAATCAAGTACAACGACAACACAAATAGGTGTCTGTGAATAAATGCATCTTTCTTTCTTTGTAGTTGTGTGTGTGTGTGTGATCTCTCTTTCGCGAACATTACCGAACCGCGCAAATTCAACTCGTGCATTCGCACTTTCACATTCTTCCCCTCGGGGAAATGCGGGGAATTTTTCCGCTCTTGTGCCACAAAAAAGCAGCCATGGTGGCCTGCTCGCAAGCAAGCGCTTAGGCTGGTAGGGCGTTTTTGGAGCAATAAACGTTTGTTGCCGAGTGGCCTCGTTGAAAGTGGAATATTTAGTTCGTCACTCAAACTCCGCGCGCACTCAAAACAAAAGAAACACCAAAAGCATGCGGACAGGTTCAAACATAGAAGAGGTTCATACACAGCGCCGACGACGGCTGATCGTCACAGGAAATGCCAGAATTTAGCCGCGAAGTTGACCAGCGAAGCCAATAGGACAGCCAGGACAGCCATGGCCCGATTGACGTCTCAGAGGCCATGCCAGGGGTGCATAACGAGGAGAATTTGGTTTTTACGCGTCTTTCACGGTGATTTGCGCGCTTACCGCTTCACGTGCACGTGTAATATTTGGCTCGGGAGTTCCTGGAAGTCTAATCTAAACGTCGCGCAAGTTTACTTGCACTGCATGAAGAGTGTTGCAAGGTCCCCTTAAGTCCAATTCGAAAATTCTGTACTCTTCTCTGCATCTTCCTTGCCGATATACTATGAAGTTTCGTATGACGTGAAAACAAGATGGCTTGGCTTGAATGTGCTGCTGCACAGCTCACCGACCGACCCTCCGACAGTCGGCCCAGCGTTTAGTCGGCCGGCGGCCGGCGGGTCGTCGCAATTCGTACGCTCAATTGAATTTAAGCCACGGCACGTTTCATGCTGGGAAATGTCACGTCTTCACGAGGTAGAGTACTAGTATTAAAAAGACAATTAATGCATATACTGCATAGGAGACGCGATATAAATGTTAAATTTCGGCGAGCGATCCGCGATAGCCGCCTGCCGCCAGATCGGCCACGACAAGTTTGGTCGTATGGGGGGATCTGTTCAAGACGAACAAAATTTATTGCTTGTAAGTGCAATAAATTTTTACCTTGATCGATTATATTATGCCTTGAGGATGCGGCGAAACAGAAGAAGAAGAAACTTACTTTATTTTCGCATGGATATACCTATATGTGTGCCGATGATATTGCTTTTTTCTCGGCTGATAGGGACATCCAAGCGTTGTATCAGCGACTGCAGGACTGTGTGGTTGTCCTGGATAATTGGCTTAGCCTGTTACACCTCTCGCTAAATGTCAGTAAATGGGCCGTTATAGTATTTCCCAGCAATAACCCTATATCATTACGTCTAACATACCGGTTGCAATCCATCCCTCAGGTCACGGAAATTAAATATTTGGGTATAATTTATGACGACCACCTCACATGGCGTCCTCATATTTCGCACATTGCTGCCAAAGGTGAAAAAGATTGCGGGAGTGCTGCGTAGGCTATGCAATCATAAATTCGGTATGCGTAGAGACGCCCTGCTAATGATTTATCGTTGCGCGTTATTGGTTGCGTGTTAATTTGGTTGCGTGTTATTTTCTGGCTGCGCGAAGTACAAACTCCATCCCCTATTTCTTATTGAAAGATTGGCTTTGCGTTTATGTTTAGGGTTGCCAAAGTATGTAGCTAACTCTGTATTGTACCTTGAAGCACGGTTGCCTTCACTTCTGGGTCGATTTAAATTGCTAACTGTTGTAACATGTCTTTTTTTTTTCGAAAGTTTGCCCTGCGGCATAATAGATGTAGGCGCTTACAGAAACACGAACAAGTTGGTTTCGTGTATAAAGTTCAGGAGTTGTGACACGGTCCATGCACCCAGCGTTGCAGGTCAGGAGGGCGGCCAGGGTGGAGACCGGTTGCACGAAGGTGCCGCAGGCGAACTTGATGCAATCCCGGGCAGGCCCAGAGCAGGTGCTGCACATTCACGTCTCCAATGGCAGTGGTGCAGAATGGACAGGTGGATCCGCATGGGCCGCGGTATTGCGATGGCCAGGAGGCAGTCACGGACGGCGTAAGGGCCACCACAACGCGTAATCTCCGCAGCGCAACCTCCACTCGGCGAGTTAAGTCGCCAGGGAGGTTTGAACCACACGGTGGTATACGAGTCCTCGTGTGGTGCGCCGAAGATTTTCCTTTTGTCGTTCCAGGTGCCCGCGAGCGTCTTCGGGGAAAGGTAGTAGTGGCCGCATGACTGTGCTCGAGCGGCTAGCTGAGTCTGCCTCCGTATTGCCAGGCACAGATGAACGGGGCACACATTCGATGCGTATCCGCAGCGCCGTGCTTCTTGCCAAGAGAGAGAGAAACAACTTTCGCTGAGCCCATTTCAGGTGACGCTCGCAGGCGTCAGACGGGGTGGAACCCTATTCACGAGTCCCATATGAGTCCAATAGCTCCTGGCCCCTGGACGCGAGCTCTTGCTGCGTCGAGAGGTCGGGGCTGGACATCAAGATCTCCCACCGCTCGGGTAGGGGGCGAGGGGAAGGGGAGGGAAGGTAGGGGATTCTTGAGCTCAGTACACTCCGCCAGTATGTGCGGCAGGGTGCCTTCAGTGTTTTTGCAGAACGGGCAGATGGGGTCGTGCTCTGCCGGGAACATCTTATTCAATAAAGCTGGGTGCACCAGTGACCCCGCTTGTGCGCGGCGCACTATTGTTCGCACCAGCAACTCGACTGCGTCTTGCCAAGCGATGAATGGCATCTGAGAAGGATGTCGATTGTGCCACGCGACGAATGTCATGTATGGCTTGCGTAGAGTCAGTCCGGATGATTAGTCGTGAGTACGGCCCCGCCCTGACAAAAGGTAGTAATGAGACCAGTCCATCATGTATTGCAGCTAATTCAGTAAGATACACGGGTGGCAGTGGATTGGCGGCATATGAACAAGTTTGGTCAACCTCCGGTAGCTGGGGACAAACCAGTGCGGTGTGTACCATGCCATTTTTAAAACTGTTTGAATCTCCATTATACGAGGCTCAACCCATTTTCCTCTTGAGGCCTGACCTTTTCCGAGAATTTACGTGGCCCCGATTTCAGCGACCTCAATTGGATTGCGTTTAGGCATGGCTGCAGCCTCTTCATGCAGATCTTTTTCTACTTCAGCCCTATTCTTATAATTTGTCGCCTGTCGACATAAGCTTGGACAACATTTTTCCTTCGCATGCGAAATTATTGCCGGCCCGATTACTCAATAATTTACTTGAAGATCACTTGGCTACTCTTCATACTGATGTCCACAGATGCCTCGCAAAGTGATGAGAAGGCTGGGGTAGGAACATATTCTCAGTCTCTAGATTGGTCCTTCTCAATCAGGCTGCCAGACTATACCCCGATCTTTCAGGCAGAATTATTGGCGATAATCTTAGCCCTTAATAAACTACAGCACAGTTTTGCGAAGGTAGTTATCCTTTCGGATTCTCTCTCCGTGTGCACTGCTCTAACAAATGATAAACATTCTTCCCTTCTCAGGTCATTCCGTTCATTCATTCCTTACCAGCTTCGCGAGATCCGGTTAGTATGGGTCCCTGGTCACGCAGGGATAATCTTCAATGAACTGGCAGACCAATTAGCCAATTTGGCTCTTGGGGGTCCTGCCGTCGTGAATTGCCCAATTGACGGTTTTCTTTTGCGGGCGAAGTTCAGGCGCCTTCAAGTTTTACAAATTAATCGGCAAGATGCCCTTCGTTCATGCTCCGACTATATTCACCTCTCCCACTTATGGAAGCCTAAATTCTGCGAATCTCGTAAATGTGAGGTCGCAATCACAAAATTTCGTTGCAGAATCCCTCCTTTAAATTTTTATCTACACAGAGCTGGTCAGGCGTTATCTCCTCAATGCCCTTTCTGCAAGGCCCCCGAAACTATAGAACACTTTATTTTAAATTGCCGCAGCTTTTCCTCGATGCGCCGTACGCACCTTGAATACACCTTTAATCGGCTTAATCTCCCGTTATCTTCCACCGTTGTTCTTTCCCTGGGTGCTTCCGTCCGAGGAGTTTGCCGCAGAGATGTTGTGATCGCCTTTCACTCCTTTGTTGCGGCGACAGGCCGGATGCCCTGGTAGACAGCTATGTCTTCATTCGCAATTTTTTTTTCTGACAATCCTGTTCTATCCAAAGATAAATTTCTTTTTCTGCTCTCAATATTTTTATCGTACTTCCTTTTTTTCTATCTCTCTCTCTAAAATAAACCGGGTCACAGCCTAACTATTACAGGCAGCTTCTAGGCCAATCCCCCGGGGGTGTTCGCGCCATGTCTTAAGGAACCAACCAACCAACCAACCAACCAACCAACCCCTAGTCCGGAGCTTCCGGGATAGCCGACAGGGCCTTCTCTGCGCGTTCAATGAGTGTTCTTTGCACTTCCGCGCTCGAGCCGGCCAGCCTTCTTTCCCATGAAGTGGGGGTAGGATTGGGTATGGGGGGAAGGTTAGGGTTGTGTGTACATGTCCAGAGAGTGATAGATGCTAGGGTAGTCCCCGCAGTTAGGACACTTGGGGGTACCAGGTAATCGTTGGAATCGGTGTGTTAGGTGTACAGTAGGTAGCGTGTTTGTCTGAATTTGCCTTAGTACAACGGATTCCCGACGAGTGAGTGTTTTGTGTGGTGTTGGGTACTTGTCTGTTTTGACGGGCTGTCCGTAGCAGATCCCTGGTGTCAACTGGTTGTTGAGGTCCTGGTTGCGCCCTACGTTCACTTGAATGTGGAAGTGCATGCTCAGGCGCCCGGTGGGAGTGCGTGTGCGCTCTCATTTATTGGCGTGCCTTCGTGCCCAGGTACCCAGATTACCTTGTAGCACTTTTGACTTGAAGCGAGGACCTTGTTCAGTACATGAGCGGTATTTCTGTGCATTCGGTTGCAGAGAAGTTGTCGGCATATAGCTTGAGAGTCGGTGTAGAGATGCTTGCAGCGCTCGCATGTATACATATAGCATCGTGCCTTCGCCGCGAGATGGGCCTCTCACGAGTCTCGAAAAAAACTCGAAAAATCAGTTTTCCCTAAGCGAACGGACTCAGTGAATGTATAATTTTGTTGCGGCCTCCGGACGCTGTCGTATGCAGCGGGCGTGCAAGGCCACTAACTTTAATTATCATGAAATAATGGCTACCAATAATTATTTCAGTGCCACTGTCGCGCCCTATGTGGCTGCCATGTGTACTCTCACAATGACGATGAACTGTTTCGCGATTTCATTGGGGAAAACGGCAACAAAACAATCGGTCACTTACGTAGTGCGCGACATCATCGCAATATTTTTATTGGAATAATTTTTGGTTTTAGCTTTTTACATAATTGTTTTGTTGCTGTGTTGTTGTTGCCTACTTTTTAATCATTTCATGTTTTGCCTTTCCTTTTTTTCCCTGGACACGAAATCGTGCGTACGCCACTGCCTCCGGGCGACGCAAAGAGACCAAGAAAAGGAAGCGTATACTTGGTATGTATCCGAATACAAAGCTTTCCTTGGTATGTATCCGAATACAAAGCATCTTTAAAAAATTACACCATCTTCCCGTAGGGGAATCCTGAGTAGTATGCGAAGCAGCCATGGGGTCGACTGAAGTTCCCATTAGTTTTCAGTTCGTCGTTTCCGTTGACGTTCAGCTTCGCGTGCCTTCGTTGTATCAGTAGCTTCTCGACGTAGTTTGAATGAGTGAAGGACATAAGGCGCGTTCGTAGCACATGCTCCCGTCTGGGTTTGTAGCGCAGTGGGAAGAGCGCCACGTACCTCCCGTTGCGGCCAGAGTCGTGGGATCGAAACCCGGCGCCGCCTATTTCTTTTTATAGTGGACTGCGCTGACGTCAGCCCAAACGCTGGCGGGGCGCGTCGACTAGGCAGGTACACATTCGTTTCGCGGGGATGGTCGCCCGCCTCGCGGAGCCCGCGCATTCGTTGCAGTGAAGGGCGACCTGATCGACCTCTCCGCGCGCATAGGCGCAAATTCGTTCTGGTAGGGGGATTAGTTCCGCGAGCCAGCCTTCGCGATGCCCGCGCATTCCTCCTCACCCTCCCCGCGCGCGCATGCGCCGTAGGGTCCCGCTATCCCGCCGCCATAGCGTGAGCCTCCGCTAGCCGCTATGCTAACATACCAGGTACCGTCCGCTAACGCTACGGCGGCGGGTAGCGGGGCCCGACTGAGAAGGTGAAAATTCGTTCCGGTGGGGGGATTAGTTCCGCCGGCCGGCCTTCGCCATGCTTGCGCCTTCTCTCCACTGAGGGGCAACCTCCTCGCCCTCCCCGCGCGCGCATGCGCCGTAGGGCCCCGCTATCCCGCCGCCATAGCGTGAGCCTCCGCTAGCCGCTATGCTAACATACCAGGTACCGTCCGCTAACGCTACGGCGGCGGGTAGCGGGGCCCGACTGAGAAGGTGAAAATTCGTTCCGGTGGGGGGATTAGTTCCGCCGGCCGGCCTTCGCCATGCTTGCGCCTTCTCTCCACTGAGGGGCAACCTCCTCGCCCTCCCCGCACGCGCATGCGCCGTAGGGCCCCGCTATCCCGCCGCCATAACGTGAGCCTCCGCTAGCCGCTATGCTAAGTATAGCGGAAAGCACCTTAGCGCGCCCATAGCGTTAGCGGGCACGCTAACCGTAGTATAACGAGGCGCTATCCGTTCGCGATTGCGGCCCGCAAAACGTTAACGCTACAGCTAAAACGCTATACTAAAACTCCCTATTGTCCAGGTAACCCGCCGCCGTAGCGTTAGTGGACTGTAGCCGCTATGCTAAAACTAATTTTAGCATAGCGGGTAGCGGCCGCTAACACTACGACATGCGGGCACCGGGACTCGACTGAGCACTTGTGGATTCGATGCGCTCGGGGAGGGCAAGGAGGCCGCCCCTCAGCGGAACAAATGTGCGGGCATAGTGAGAGCCGGCCCGCAGAACTAATCCACCCTACCAGAACGAATCTGCAAGGGCCCAGTCGAGTCGCGGTAACTGCATGCCCTAGTGTTAGTGGATGCTACCCGCTGTGCTAAAACTCAATAGAAAGTTTTAGCATAGCGGGTAGCGTTTGCTAACGCTACGGCGGCTGGCGGGTTAATGTGACCCGACTGCGCATGCGCACGGGGAGGGTGAGGAGGTCGCCCCTCAGTGGAATGAATGCGCACCTGTCCAATCGGGTCCCGGCACCCGCTTCCGTTGCATTAGCGTACTGTAACCTCTATGCTAAACTCTCTCTTACCAGAGGCAGGGTTTAGGGGTTCGAACCTCTCCGAAATTTCTTCCAGGCAAAGTGTGAGCCAAACTTGTGCTGCTTTCGGTGAATCTTCTCCCTTCCAATAACCCACAACCCCCCCGAAAAAAAGTCCTGGCTAAGGCCCTGGCTGGTACAATGTATTCCGAGCAGTTCAGAGGCGCAAACCTTCTAGCCGTCCACTTCACAACTCACGGTGAGACCAGTCTGTCTTGATTTTTGCCCAAACGGCTACACCGGTTCCAGCCGGTGACTCGCCAAGTCTACTGTTAAACACTGAATAATAATATACGTATGACATCGAGTATCCTGTGGACAGTAGCTACGCGCACGACCACAGCGTCGGTTACAGAGGAATATCCGCGTGAAGCTAACGCCCCCCCCCCACGACTTGTGTGCAGAGGCTCTGGGTTCAGACCTAGGGTTACCACCTTTCCCCGAAGAAAAAAACGGCCTTAGGGGACGGGGGGCGGAGTGGGGGTGGGGGGTGCTATATAGAAGGTTGAGTTTGTGTTAAAAAAGAGACGCCACATTTTTTTTACATGCAGTGCCATTTATCGTAGCGTTTTCCTATAGAGGAATCCACATAACGTTTGTACTGAAAGTGATTAAAATTTTGGTTATTACTCTGAATGTGCAGCACTGAAACACTACCGCGCTTGCTGGCCGCCCCGGCGGCATTTCGTTGCTTTGCTCCTCCCTTTCGTCCCCTTCCATCGCGTGAATCACACTTGGCCACATATTTTCTCGGCTCGCGTGTCTTTGCACAGCTTGTCGACACATACTTAGCGTCGTAGTTGCTGTATTGGCGCTTACAAAACCCCAAAAATGAAATACCCGCGACACGATGGCCAAAAAAAATCACGCCATATACACGGAATTAATGATGATAAGTGGGGCGAAGCTCGAGAGGGGGAGATCATCGGTAACCGTAACTCTCCCGTGAAAGTTCGCCCATTACATCATTAAGAAAGACGTAAGACTGTGCGTACATTGTACAAATCAACTTTTATTTTCGGAGTCAATGCTCCCAGGCCCAGACCTGGTGAAAGACCCCGCGCCATCGAGGACTACCCCGCACCTCCACCACAATTTGTCACGTAGGATGGGACACAACGGTAAAGCAAGAACTTTTATTTAGGGCGAACTTGTGCCCGAACAAGACGAGAGGAAACGAGCAAAGGTCCTTGCGTCTCGTTCGATCTCCGAGAACGACTGCCTGCGTTCGTGGCGTGATCTCTTGCGTGATCTCCCCCTCGCAGTGCACGTGCGCTCGCGCCTCCGTTGGCGAACACAGACAAGCTCGCGCTCCCGGTGCCGAGTTTGCGCTGCCGGTTGCAGCCGGTTCTTGCACGTGCAACGCGGCCCACTTTGCGACATCTCCGAAAGCATGCGGCGGGCACGTACCGTGAGACACAAGGGATGGACAGACCCATGACTTAAGGAGCTTCGCCCCTAAAAACTGGCCAATGTCGGCCGGTTTTAGGTACAGACCGGCAACCAGCCCGCGCCTAAAAAACCGGTCGGGCCGGTCCAAAGCCGGTCAGGTGGCAACCCTATTCAGACCCCACTCTTCCGGAGTTTTCTTTTTTATTTTTACATTTGGTGACTGCCTAATCTATTATTTTTCCACGCATTTTGCGTAGCTGAAAAGTTCGGCATTTTGGGTCACTTTTTGGAACAGGGCTCATAAAGTTATACTGGTAATAAGTGTTGCTGGGCGAGTTGGTTCATATTACAGAAAAAAGATTTAGCGCAGCGAAAGACACGGGACGGTGAAAAGGAAGTTCCACTTCGGAAACTCACTTTTTTGGGGCGATCACTATTTTGGCGTCGTTGGGCTGTACCGTTTAGTCGCCGTCGACACCGCATGCGATAAAATTCTGCCTAAATTTTGTGAAAGGTGATACGTTTTAGGCCACTTTCTGCGCAGTGTACATACAGTCGAAAGCTTTATGACGGTAAACACGGCAGCACGTGCAGCATAGTACTACATGCAGTGCGGTCTAGCAATAGAATGACAAACTTTCGTAGTTTGTAAATTTGCGGATCCAACGCTTGACATCGGTTGATTGCGCTGTTGTCTGCTGCAGTAGCTACATCAGGTGTCTGGTAACGATTCCAGATAATGCATGTGCAGATGAGGGGGCTTGTTATTAAAGGAGCCATGAAGACAAAATACAAGTTGGACTTATTAGAAAAACTGCTTAGTCCCGATAACAATGATACCAATATCATCGCTATCTTCGAACAAATAACGGAGATATTAAAGAAAACGTGTGAAGCTGTCGCAACCCCCTAGCCAATTTCCCGCAATTTTTCTATGACGTCACGGAACCTTGTTTGTGCGATTGTCGGCCGCCTAATTGACCTGTCGCGACGACACATGACTGGACGTCTGTAATGGGGCCTCTAGTTCCATTTGACCGCATCACTTGAATGCTAACGTCCAGTTAACGCACTGAAAATTATGTTTTATTGTTGGCCCGTATGACGTCATTCTTGCTCATAACACGTCACTGTGGCACAAAATTTGAAAGTTTTTAAATACTTCTTGCTTTTTTTTTTCGTTAAAAAAACATCTTTTGTGGCTGTAATGGAGCTGAGTGAGATACTGAATCCTAGTTCTTTCAAATCAAACGAAGTTGTATTTTCTCTTCATGGCTCCTTTAAGCGCGAAACCATTCAAATGTTCGCTTTTCGCTGCCTGATTGGGCAGTGAAAGCGTTATCCTCGCGCCTTCAAATGTCCATATGCTGTGCCGTAACTTATGCAGCAGGCAACCGTGCAATGAAGTGCTTTCAGGGAGTGCGCCAGCCTCTCACCAGAGCGCTCTGCATGTATTGAACGGCACGCGCTCCCATGTTTGCTGTCATAAAGCTGTTGAATGTACAGCACTACTCCACACTTTCAGAACTCACATTTTTCAAGGCAGTCACTCACTCTGATATAGAGAGTTAAAAGGGGGCAAATACATGGCGCCTATGGGAGGCACGGCGAAAAAAAGTTTCGACTTAAAACCAATATTTCGAGATATCCAAGTTCGAGTTAACGAGGGATTACTGTACTTAGCGCACACCGTTTTAGAGACTAGTTGAATGTGGTACCCTTTATGTCACTGCCCACATTGCGTGCATGTAAAGACTCTTTATGTTTAAGAAACTAACAGGCTTGTACGAAGTGCCAATCATGTTGTATTACACAGGGTTGTGTGTATAGGCTGAGACGTAAAAAACCCGGCAAAGTGTGGGGTAGTAAATAAATAATTAACGGTGACTGACTAGTCACTGGGTTGCAGCGGTTTGGTGAAAATCTAGACAGACTGCTCTCGCTGCGAGTTGGAGAACGGGCGGTGAGCGTGTAGCGCCTCTATAGATCACATAAAATCATCACTTTCTTTCTTTAAACGCTCTTTGAGGGCATGTTCCAAAAAGGGGTTGTAGTTTAATGTGAAAGATACAGTTGATTCAAAAATGTTGATAGGAAATGGCGACGACGTTGGGAGGAAGGTCAATCCAGTCCTTGAACGCCGATGTATGCCGCTTGAAATACACCTGGGGTGCATGCAATGGGCCCGTACTAGTATTCACCGGCTACAACTAATATCCTCCGTGATCCGTGTAAGTCTGACAGGAGAGATGTAATGTGCTGGCCATACCATCCACTACTATGCCCAGCAAGGGCCTCTACTTTTAAACGAGGGACTACAGCCAGTCGAATATAATTCCTCCATTCATAGCATGTTGATAAACCCGTAATGTATGCCAAAATTTTGTTACATTGCACTTCCATCTTGTCCTAATGTTTCATATTTAATTTTTCTGGGGTTCAGACGTGTAAAATTCTGACTAAGATATCCGTTCTTGTTTTTTTTTTGTAGCTATTTTTTCGAAGCTCTCCACACGCTGAAGCAGATGTGTTGATCAAAAATATCTGATTCGATTTGCAGTCCCAAATTCTATATTTGCGCATGCAATCGTTTCTGCAGAAGCGTACAGACTGCTTACGCTGCGTGTCATTCACGTGTATGACTTAAAGGCACCGTAAAGACAAAATGCAACTTTGTTGACTTTCAAAGAACCAGGCCCCTAAAGTGCCGAGCACTTTAGGGGCTTGCCTTATTGCCGTAGCTTGCTCACTGGACCCAAGTAGAGCCACATGGCGTTCTGTCATAGTGGCTGTCGTCGCGGCGTCACCCAGAGGCTTCGAAAGCCAAGCGGTTTATATGGTCATAAGCGTTCGAAACTTGTGAACCACTGGCGCTTGTCATACATCTCCCCATTGTTTGACGCAAAGAAAACTGCAGGTACATTTGAGGCAAAATATACGTAATGAACCGTCAGCGCCCGCGTTCATTTAGTTGGGAACACTCGTTGGGTTGGTTTTTATGATAGTGCGCGAAAAAAAAAGTGGCAGTGCAACGCCGGCACGTGTGGAAAGAAAAGCAAGCACAAAAGGACCAGAACTCCCACTGGCGCAGTTTCAGGCAGAGGGCACGCGAGCACTGAGAAGGCGGGAAATTTGAATTGCATGGGGTGGTAGCAGTGAGCGGATAACAGCGCTACAGCCCATTATGACGAATCACTGCTCTGCACTTCCGACAGCTTTCATATTGAGTGGCGTGGCTAATAATTTTTTGTAACTCACTCAGCTGCATCTCAGCCACAAGAGATGTTTTTTGACCGAGAAAATGCAAGGAATATTGAAAAAAAAGTTTAAAATTTTGCGCTACAGTGACGTGTTGCGAGCAGGAGTGACGTCATGTGGGACAGCACTGAAAACACAATGTGCAGCGCATTAAGTGCAAGTTAGCATTCAAATGATGCGATGAAACGAGACTAGAGAGCCCACTACTATCGCCCAGTACTGTTTCTTGGCAGAGGCTTAAAGGGGCCACGCAGACAAAACACAAGTTTGGTTCATACGAAAGGTTGCCTCGCTAGAACCATGCTGGCACCACTTTTAACGTAAACTTCCCTCAAATACGCTACATAATTAGGAAAAAGGGGAATGGCCATGCGACCCGCTAGCTCATTTTCCGCAACAGAACCTATGATGTCATATGTGCCAGCTCTGCGATTGACTGAGGCCGGCAAAAAGGAAACGCAAATTAGGCAGGGCTTATAAGTTTGCCGAACGAGCTTTTTGTGCTCGCATTTAGGGCACATTCTTTTTATAGCCGCAAGAATTATGGGGTGAACAATTAAAATTACGAACACGTAAACACCGAAGCAGTGCGGCACTTTGCTGGCTGACACTGCTAACACAGCCGTCGGACGCGCTGGACTTGTCTGAAACAACACTGACCAACTGACACCAGGAATCACTTACGTGACCATGTTTGTCGAGTCATAGCTTAAGTTTAAGGAAACGATTAGTATGGACTATAATAAAAATACGGCAGGTGTAGAAGTCCGGCCAGAAGCAGAGTGCGAACTCTGGCACTTCAGCAGTATTGCAGCGCCATCGCCGAAAGTGGGCGATAAACAGGACAATCAAACGGGTGCCTGTGAGATGGTAGCAGCCCTGGTCAGCAGGCTGTATTTAGTTTTAAGGCCCTGCTCCTCTTAATATGCCATTTTCGACGTCCCGAAAACCCGATTTAGCGGGAGAAGTGAAATTTTAACTTAAAATATTTAATTTCTGAGTGAATAAAGCATCGTTTGCAGCCGAAAAAGTGGTTGGGGCCCTTTAAAACACTACAGCTCTCGAATAAAACAAACTTGTACTTTGTCCACATGCCCCCTAAGCGCCACATGTTCCAGGCCCGAATGACAGGGAATGCACGCATTCTCCCCTCTTTGCGTCATTGCAGTTTGCGAGTTCCTCTAGGAACTCAAAGTAGACACCCCTTGACTTTCCGAGACAACGCAGTCGCTGTGTCTCTGGTAGTTTGAATCGCGTCTCTTGACGGCCATCTCAGCTTGTGAATTGTATGTAGCCTGGCGATTCACAATTCCTCCAACTCCGTCACGTGCATCCTTTCCACCTGTGGATGTGGACAATGGCCGTTGCTTGTCAGAAATGTCGCTCTTTTCAAAAGTGAAGAAGTTGGTGCCCGTTTCCAAAGTGACTGTCCAAAGTGACTGCAGCAGCTGCACCCTTACGTATGCCACCCTGACGTACAGTGCAACGTTGTCGTCCACCCAGTGCCAGTTCCTGATTTTCTCCAAAGCCAAGCAGGAGCGAGCAGAATCACGACAAAAGTGAAAAAAAAATGTTTTTAGAAGGAATCATCATTGTCATCATCACCAGCCTATCTACACCCACTGCAGGGCGAAGGCCTCTCCCATTAATCTCCAATTACCCCGGTCCTGCACCAACTGCGACCGATTTATCCCCGCAAACTTCTTGATCTCATCTGCCCATTTAACTTTCTGCCGCCCTCTGCCGCGCTTGCCTTCTCTGGGGATCCACTCTGTTGCCCTTAATGACCGACGGTTATCTTGCCTTCGCATTACATGCCTGCCCACGTCCATTTCTTCATCTTAATTTCTACTAGTATGTCCTTAACACGCGTTTGTTCCCTGACCCACTCTGCTCTCTTCTTGTCCCTTAATGTTACACCTATCATCTTCTGTTCCATTGCCCGCTGAGTCGTCCTTAATTTAGAAGAAATACACTTCTTTTTTTTTTATTTTTTGAGAAACGTGTGCTATGCGTAGATTAAGGGGGACTCGCCTGTTAACATTTCTTTGGGAATTCCTACTTCACGACCCACGGGCTTAAAAACCATCGTGCACCGACACGAAAAGTTTTACAAATACGTAGAAATATATGCACAACGGCCTAGTTTTCTCATTTTAGATCAATGTCACTACTTCTCCACTAAAATAAAAAATAATAATACCCTGTCTGTGTACACCGCTAGCGCTGTCTAATTAAAACAAGATAAACCAAAATTCATTTCTTGTTTATTTTTATTTCAGTAAAGGTGTGCTGCATTTCTAAAAAAAAAAGCAAACTTGGCCGTTGAGAAGAATGTTTCCGTGGATTTGTAAAACTTTTCTCATTACCTAGTACACGATGCTTTTTAAGCCCGTCGGTCAAGAACGAGTCAGTCCCATAGGATTAATGTGATCAGGTGAGTCTGGATTGCCCCATCTAAACGTGTCCATAAGTTGGTGCCATGAGAAATGCTGCGGTAGGCAAAGTCGGGGGTGTGCCTTGTTGTGCTTTACGATTTTTTTTACAGGCTAGGCATCGTTTACGGGAAAAATATTTTTCAATGTGGACAATACGTAATATGTAAACCCTTTCAGCCGTGATTTTTCTATTTCAAGAAAAAACGACGTTGTCTGCGTGTTTTCCTAAATTTTAGGTCCTCACAAATCCGCAAACAAGAAATAGCGCTGGCAGTGCAAGTATTGGCCGATTTTTAGTTGAGGCAATTAATTATACCATCTGGCAATTGAAAATTTTATATTGAGCAGAAACATCTTTTTTTTGCATGTTTTCCTAAACGTTATGACTGCATGAGCCTACAAACAAAAAATGAGGTTCGTAGCGCACGTATTTATAGATTTACAAGCTTGAGAGTAAAACTAGGACCGTCATTTTCTTAGTGTCAGTGTTGGCATTTTGTCTTCAGTGGAGCTTCTTCTTTGTAGCATCCAGCTCCTCTAAAACACAACAATGGTGATGTCTATCGCAGTTGGCATCAAAGAACGATTCCCCAGAATACTAGCTCTTTTGGTTTCGTTATATATGCACTAGAGGAACTGTTATGTGATGGCGTCAACTGACACCACCAGGGCCGAAAAGGTTAATTAGAATATTATAAAAAATTCAGACAAATTAAAGAAGTCAACCAGCCGCCCTTTGTTTGATGTTATCTGAGACTGCCAAGGAAAGTGCCGTCGTGGCTATCCCATGCAAAGTATGTGGTCCCACTATCGTGCTTTGGTGTGCCTGGCAATGCATGCACAGTGGCATTTCGTTTTGTACGGTACAGACATCTCCGCAGTCAATGTCATTTTCCTTCATTGAGTCAGTCGTGTGTTGTTTTCTGTGAGGGTCAAGTCTATACACTGTGCACAGTGTTTGGTCGATGGGAATGACTAAACTGCAGTTCAAACTCTTCCGACGTGAACCGCGCAAACCCCTTCTTGTCTGGCTTTCTGACGTCCCGTCCACATTCCATTCACTGATGACTGTCACCGGAGTGTGTTACACCTGCCCCTCAATTCTCTGGTCACATTTCTTGCGCAGCACTTAAGCGCCCGCTCCTGTGGTTCTGTGGCGCCGTCGTCCCTTGTAACTGAGCAAATGAAGGGGACGCAGAAGACGAATGGGATAGAATGAGCAGGAAAGGGGAGGAGGAAAGTATGGCAAAAGTGTGAGGGGGAGGGCGGAATCCCAAGAGGGCGTGAGGCATTCTCACTGGCGGCGATGTGCTACGAGATAACCAAGAAAACGAAGAGGCCTCCGAAGACCTCTCTCGAGCAGGAAAGCGGAGGATGAAAGTATGGCAAAAGTGTGAGGGGGAGGGCGGTATCCCGAGAGGGCGTGAGGCATTCTCTCTGGTGGTGGCGCGTTGCAAGATAACTGAGAAAACGAAGAGGCCTCCAAAGACCTCTCTCGAGCAGGAAGGCGGAGGAAGAAAGTGTGGCAAAAGTGTGAGGGGGAGGGCACTATGCTGATACGGCTTGAGGCATTCTCACCGGCGGCGATGTGCTACGAGATAACCAAGAAACTGAAGAGGCCTCCGAAGACCTCTCTCGAGCAGGAAAGCGGAGGATGAAAGTGCGGCGAAAGACGTGAGGCATTGTCTCCCGCGGCGACGCGCTACGAGACAGTGTCAGAGTATATTGTGCACCTCCGTGTGTTCACTGATGCGGTGATCATTTTTTGAGACGCAGCAGGCATGCACTGTCACACAGAAGACTGCAGTTCGTCCTGCGCACAATTTTTGCATTAGGGAGTGCCGTAATCGTCAGCCAAATTTTTTTTTTCACAGTATTTTGTCTATCACATTGCCTTCTCGATCCTCTTTGTCACCCTTCATAGGCATGCTGCTGTTTAGGAGTCCTAACTATACCTAGCTTTCCCATAGCATTACCAGTATTGAAATGGAATGTCCGTGCACGTTGCTCTTGGGGATCATGCTAGGGAAGGATGGCATTCCTAACATGTCACGTGAAACCTTCATTAGCTCTAGGCCAATCCCCCACAAGTGTTCTTTGCATCACTAGGTATGTTTCAAAAGTGGGCTTTTGTTTGTTTGCAGACTATTCTAGGCTATTCCCCCGTAAGTGGGTACGTGCCAGGAGCGGGGTTTTGTTCGCGGACTATTAATTCTATGCCAGTCCCCCACGTCTGTTCCTTCCTTGCTGTAAAAAATCCTAAAATACGATGGGGTTCATGTATCAGCCCACAAGAATGTTCGTAAAATGTGCCTATACACGTGGTCATAATGTGGAACGTTTATTCAACCATATTTTGTTAAATATGGTCATTATGTATGTTCATGTCCGTATTTCTTCCTCTCTGTTTCTCGGAATTTTTACGTTTCATTTCGCCAAAATTTTCTCACTTCGATTTCCACCAAGTTCTATTTCTTAACCATAACCATCTTCTGGCCCGAGATGTTAGTCTGCCTTGGCCAATGGTTTTTCAATGTACACACTGCGAACAGCTCACGTCTGCTCATGTAACATGCCCATCCCCTCTTTGCCGGGTGCGCCCAGTGGGAGGTGGACAGCGCAGCCACGGGGGAGTGGCACGTCGGCAAGAAGCCTGATAAGCGTGCCATCCAGTGCATGCAAGACCACTGCGTGGAGATGGACCACCGGGCACGGCTGGTGAGTGGCTGTGGACACTGGGTGGAGATACTGGGACACTGGACACTGGGCAGAGTCTCTGCACACACAACCTGGTTCACGGCACGTTAAGTGGGGGAGGACAGGGGTGTTACACTGGCCTTAAAACAACATCTTTTAATTTTCAAGTAAACTTCGTGAATTTTGTCAGTCTTGCTGCTTTTTTCACACTTATTTCGAGTGTGTCATTATTTTAGGTCAATTAGTTCCCAAGATAATTAGAGATAATTAGCAATTTTTGGTGGAACACTAGACAGGACAGTGTTGGCCATAAAACTGTAATATTTATATTTTCCAATACTATAGACCCTAGTGAATGCAATAAGAGAATCAGCTTCTTGATGCACCCCTTGGAACTAATTTTCCAGCTCATTAAACCATGGTGGCACCAGTGGCAAGGAACCATTTTGAGTGCCCATTTCAAACACCGAAGTTTAATGACCTGTAAAATTAGTTCCAAGCGATGCGTCAAAAAACTGCTTCTATTTATTTCACTCTTGAAGTAAACACAGTGAAACTTTTCAGTTTTGCTGCTTTTATCACCCACTGATATCAAATATGCAATTATTTTGAGTCCTTCAACTAGTTCTCAAGGTAGTTACAGATGGTTAGCCATACTGGGGGACAAATAGACAAATAGGGGGACTGGGGCACAATAGACAAAAAAGCGTTTGTCGTAAAACTGCTATCTACATACTTGCTAATTACTATGAATACTAGTGAGTGCAGTCCTGCAAGTGTTTCTTTTTTTTTTTTTTTTTTGACACGTAACTTGGAAGCAATTTTGTGTCATTAAACTCGGCAACACGAGTGGCCAGCCACCATTTTAAACACCGAAGTTTGCAAAGCATGGGGGATGCAAAGGTCCTTCTAAACCCCGAACGCCTACCGACACGTTTCCTACGCCAGCCATTGTAAAATTTTACGGCAAGTTCAACGCGGTGGTGCAGCTGGGTTGTTGGGAACAGGACCTTGCAACTCGTGAAATGAACTTTTGGTGTGCCCACCTGGCTTTGTGTCCGCGTGGACGCTTGCGTATGTACAGTCTTTGTCAAAATTTTCAAGACCAAGCCAGAAGTGCATAAGGCGCAAAAGTTTCAAAGTACAAGCTTACCCATGGAGGAAAGAATACTCAGGAGAGGCCCCTAGCATCCCAATGCATTGCAAAAAGTGTGGAGGAAGTTACGTCATTTTTCTTGAGCCCATGGACAATGTTGCTTACTTGTTTACAACTGCGGCGGCCAAATTTGGGCAAATAAAACGGACAAATTTTTAAGGCGCTTGGTATGTCGCTGCTTCGCTACGCTTGCAAACCAGCGCAGTCGCTACGACAAACGTTTTTAGACTAGGCCAGTTTGAAAACTCCGCCGTCGGAGGCGGCCTTAACTTGTATCCCGCGAGCCTGTTGCTATGACGACGACAAACGCTACTTTGCCAGGCTTAAGAGCTAAAAAATCGTCCTTCTATCTCAAAAACGAAGGCCGTTTTTCGATTGAAACTTTGGGTGAGGGTTAGAATGGGCAAATTGAAGGCGAAATCAACAGCTTAGAACATTATATCGCACCGAGGAATTAGCGACGAAGCTGTTTTCGCTTCGAAGCGGGAGGGCAGGGCGACGCCATGTTAGTCAAATGAAACCGGAGACAGCAAAGGATGATGGGATAGAGTGCTGGGCTCCGTGGGCTCAAGTCATGGCGGGACTCGGCTTCACAAATGTGACGTCAGGGCCTCTCCTAACCTTTTCTTTCCTCCATGAGCTTACCTCTCGGGCGAGGCTGCAATGTCTTATGCCGGAACACTGGAGAGAACACCTTTCTTTCTTACTGTCAATGAATAATTTGGTCGCAGTTAAACATTTAGCCTTTGCTTTGAATTTTTCGTGGCCAGGAAACCGTTGGCATGGCCCAAAAAATCTTGACAAAGACCGTACATTTGAAGAACACCAGCCAGCGCAGGTTAGCCAAACCCGCCGTTGCAAGGCATGAGGTGTTAAGTGTGTTACACCACCGAGAAACAGGATTGCATACGTTTTGTGCAAGGCCCATGCTAGACTTTCCGCTTTGTTTACCCCCCCGCCTTCTCAGTTCCTGCCAAGCACTCATTGAGACATTCCAACTCCCTGTTAAAAAGGCCGTGAAGACGAAATACAGGTTCGGTTCATTAGAAAGGCTGGTTTCTCTGGATATCAGAAATGCTAGTTTTATTGTAGCCTTTACACAAATATTTAAGACACCAAAGGGAACTTATGAAGCAATGGCAACTTCCCAGTGACTTAGCAGTGAGATCTCCATGATGTCACAGAATCGTTTGTGTGATTGGCAGCTGCCCACTTAAGGGGGCCACGCAGACAAAGCACAAGTTTGGTTCATTCGAAAGAGTGCCTCGTTAGAATCATACTGACACCACTTTTAACGCACCCTTCGCTCAAATAAGCTACATAGTGAGTAAAAAAAGGGAATGGCCATGCGACCCAACTAGCTCATTTCCTGCAGCAGAACTTATGTCACACCAGCCACCTCTGCGATTGGCGGAGGCCAGAAAAAGCAAACGCAAGTTAGGCAGGGCTTATAAGCTTGCCGAATGAGCTATTTGCACTTAAATTTGGGGTATATTTTTTGTATAGCAGTAATATTCATGCGGTAAACAATGAAAGTTACGGAAACGCACGTAGGCATAAAAGTACCGATGCGCACTGCCGTTGGTACTGGGCGCACTATGCTTGTTTTAGCTGCACAGCAGTCCGCCGGTTTGGAGTTCTCTTACACACCACTGGCCGATTGGTGTAAGTGACGTTGTCTTACGTGACCCTGTTTGCCAAGGATACCCCATGTTTCACAAAACGGTTACTTTCTACAGTAAAAAAAACAAGTCAGGTGCAAATACGGTCAAAAACCAAGCAACGGTGGGCAACGGTCTGTGGCTGAGTATGGTAGCGCCATCTGGGAGGACTGACAGCAAGCAAGGCTGCAGAGCTGAATTACGCACTGGAAGTTCGTTTGAATATGCCCACTCATTGCTGACACCACGAAAACACAATTTGGTCGGAGGATCAAAATTTTTACCTAAATTGATTAAAATCTCGGTGAATACAGCATAATTTGCTTCCAAACAAGTGCTGGGGGCAGCATAAAACACGAGATCTTTCGAATAAAGCAAACTTGTATTTTGTCTGCATGGCCCCTCACACTCTGTTCCATTTGATCACATCGCTTGAATGCTAACATGCAGTAAACACACTAATAACTACATTTTTAGTGCTCGCCCATACTATGTCACTTGCCCGTAACACTCGTCATTTTGTAACAAAATTTGAAAGCTTTTCAATACTTCTCGCACTTGGGACAAAAAATGTCTGTCGTGGCTGTAATGGAGGTGAGTGAGTTACCAAAGGAGAGTTTCTTTAAATTGAACAAAGTTGTATCTTGTCTTCAAGGCCCCTTTAATTAAGTGCAGCACCTGTGCAACTTTTTTGTGTCCTTTGAAGAGAAGGACAAGGAAGAGACGTGCCAAAGCATTTTGTTTCCTTGCCGTAGTGCGAGAAGACAGTGCCGTGCTTGTTCCTCCTGCTCTGCCCAGGTGAGGAGCAGCGACTTCCGGCACTTCCAGTACATCTTCGGCATGGACGAGGCCAACATGCGCGACCTGCGTGCCCTCGCGCCGTCCGACAGCACAGCACAGATTGAGATGCTGGGAAGCTACGACCCCGAGGGGAAGAGCGTCATTCAGGACCCGTACTACGCGAGTGAGCATGCAGTCTTTGCAATGGCACCGGCTGTTTCATTGCAAGTTGTGTGGCTAAAGCATCAACTACAGTCGACTCTCAATTGTTCGGAGGAGTCACTTAATTGGAATTTTCAGTTAATTAGAAGCGATGTACTGGTCCCGGGAACTTTACATGCAGTCAAATGGAGCAAACTGCTCAATAATTTGAAGCTACAACCCATTACTGTAAAGTTCCGAAAGAACACCGGCCCAAATTGCCGAGATATCGAGTGAAAAATACGGGGTGGGCGATCTTTCGGGTCAGGTGCAAAAAACTACAAAAAAGTGGCGGCACTGCCAATAAAACTGCAGACATATAAAAAAAAATGGGAGATGGGCGAACTTTCGGGTGAGGAGTGGAAGGGACAAATTAGTGACCACATCAATAGATGAATAGATGATTTGCGATTATTTTGTTCACTCATCAGCGCTAAAACAATAGAGTTTAGGGGGTAGGCCATAGAGTTTCTCACTAGCTATTGGAAACTCTATGGGGTAGGCGAGCGATCTTTGGGGTCCTTTAGTAAATTGAATATTTCACCCCTATAGGGGGGAGGGCGATGTTTCGTGGAAGGGTGCATACTCGAAATGCTACGGGACATCAGTTAATTGGAAGGTATTTTGAATAAAGAGCGTCGAGGTGACTGTGAATAAAATTCAAAATTTTCAAGCCCGAAAACAGCGCCCTGTTTTGTACTGACGTCAGCACTGTCGCAACTGAAGCAGCGCACAGTTGAGGCGGCAGACCAGTTGAAACTCCCATGCACATCTTTCTTTTTAAGTCCTCAACCTTCTCTGTTGCGCACAGCGCGTGACCAGTTTGTGCGGTTTCTAGCTTAGATTCTGGCTATAAGTCTCAACTTTCATGGCAACCTGTGGCGTACACTCGACTTGGCGATGAGAGTGGAGCTTCTGAACGAAACCAAGAGAAGGGAGACTGCTTGCGGACTGGTAACAATGCTATTCGTGTAAATCTTTCGTTACGGCGGAAAAACGGCCGATTTTAAAGGAGCCATGAAGAGAAAACACAAGTTTGGTTCATTCAAAAGATTGTCTCGTTAGAATCATACTGACACCACTTTTAACGTAAACTTCGCTCAAATAAGCTACATAATTAGGAAAAACGGGAATGGTCATGCGACCCACCAGCTCATTTCCCGCAACAGAACCTATGATGTCACATGAGCTAAGCTCTGTGATTGGCGGAGGCTGGCAGAAGCAGACGAAAATTAGGTAGAGCTTACAAACTAGACGAACGAGCCATTTGCGCTTAAATTTAGGGCACATTCTTTACAAAGCAATAAGAATGATGGGACAAACAGTGGAAGTTACGAAAGCACATGTAAACATAGAAGTACTGATGCGTTCTGCTGTTCGTACTGCGCACAGCATGCTTTGGTTTAGCTGCACAGCACTACGGGGCTTGGGGTTGTCTCAGACGACACTGGCCGATTGACACAAGCAACGGTGTCTTACGTGACCCCATTTGTCGAGCGAGCACTGTTTCAGGGAACGAATATTTTCTCCCAGAACAAAAACAAGCCAGGTTTAAATGCGGGCAAAAACAAACCAAACGCTTGCCACGGTATGGTGGCGCCATCTAGGTTACGGAACGTAAAGAAACGCGGGAACAAACCAACACCGCTGTACAGGGTGGAGACAACCTTTGAACGGTCCCGTGCCGCCGCAATTGGGCCAACGGGCTCAACGCGTTATTCTTTTCGTTTCCCACGAGACCTAGCAACGCGAAACAGACAATATGATTCAAACTTCTTCAGTAAACCGCGTTTCGGCGATAATTTTAGCGCGGTTTTGACACAATGACTTGCTTCGGCGGCGAGCGAGCAACTGAACATGGCGGCGCCAGCGTTACGTGTCTCTACCCTGTACAGCGGATGCGTGAATGAAGGTACTCTAGGCTGCAGAGCGGTCGGTTCCTGTGATGTCACTTGGGACCACGAAAACGCACGATTGAGCGGGAAAATCAAAATTTTAACCTAAATTGTTTAATTTCTCAGTGAATAAAGCACCGTTTGTATCCGGACAAGCGCTGGGGGCACTATAAAACACGAAATCTTTCGAATAAAACCAACTTGCATTTTCTCTTCATGGCTCCTTTAAGTGCTTCCACAAAACTATTTCTTACTCTTGAGCTAGTGAACACATTTAGCATTGCTATGCATGGAGTTGTAGCTTATAGATTGCTCTTACAAACACATACCAGCAGTTTTGTGAAAGGTACAATTACTTACAGTTTATTAGTCAAATAATCAGAAAAAATGCACAAAAAAGTATACACGCAACGTATATAGGCAATTGTAATGAGCCTAAAAATTATTTTAGGATTTCTAAGATATACAAATTGTTCCTACATTTCTTGGCTATGATTCAATAATATAACAACGCTGTACACCAAGTTTTGTATTTTTGTGGGCCCGTCAACGTAGCGGAACTGACGGCAGTGCCACTCCTCGAAGCCACTCGAGTGTAAGTCTGTCATGCATCCAAGCACACTTTTTTGTGTTCTGACACAAAATCCTTTTCACTTTAGTGGTAAAAAACCAGAAAAAAAATCCAGCGACCTTGAGAAGTGTCGCGCATCGCTCCGCAGCGGTAATCTGACACGAGTGCCAGGCTATCATGAAGGTGATAACGCGATATGACGCGGCACATTTGGCAAAATATCCCTACCGTACGTTGTCCAGACCCTACACATCAATGTGAAAGCCGCAGTGGTCAGATAGGAAGCCCGCTTTGTTTATAAATACAACCCAAATACAGCGGATGCCGTTTTCACACAACTCGCCACTACCCCGGGTTCTAATTTCTCTTGGCGCGGTCTCTGCATGCGAAATATCAACAAAACATAATAAAATCGAAAAATGAGTTGTCAATAAATACGCCAGATGGCGTTAGTTGCCAGCCAGGCGCCGTTTTTAGCTTTCGCCGGACGTTTGAAATCATCGGACCTCCGTGTCCGATGGCCTATGGTGCCGTACGGAAAGAGTAATTGGAAGTTCGGTTAATTTGAAATGGTTTGTGATCTCCATGGACTTCTTATTAACGACTGTACTACAGGCTGCGATATTTTAGCACTCAAGAGTGGGGGCACTTATTGGGTATTTCTATGAGAGTTGGAGCAGTGAGTGGGAGAGTTTTTTTCGCCAATGTACAGCACTGCAGCCACAAAAATGTGGATAGCCCCCTTCCCCAAGGGTTGTCGTGTGGTCGGAGCGTGGCCAGACGGACACAGGTAATAATTATTGGATGAGATGGCCCTAGGCTGCGTGGCAAAAAGATCTGGGGGAGTCATTTGGGCCTGTGTATCGATCCCGACCCAAACTAATGATTCCATCTGCATCCTTGAACTGGTTAGTATCTCTTCCCAGAACAAGTTACCGTTTCCTCATTTTGCTCGCTCAATCCGCTGCAAGTTTAGAGATGAGCAACCCCTAACCGTTAGCTTTCGCCACTATCGTGCCTTTAACCCAAAGATGTTGTTTAAAGCTTTCATGCCCTATCTGCCAGTCTGTTCCTTGTTTAATAAGAATGCCAACTCCTCCTCCTTTCTTCATTCCTGCAGTCCTGTAGCACCGTTCCCACACATAGTTGTTGGCGACCAGTGCAGCTTATAGGACTCAGAGGAGAGTCTCAGCTAGGCATGCGAGTTTATTTCTTGCCACTCAAGATGCTTTTGTATTTTCATCCACTTATCAGGCTTTCTTCTGCCCTGCACATCTGCGTCGCTAATTAAATAGTTATTTACTTTTGCGGTCCACTTATATGGTCTATATTCTTCCTGCTTATTTTTGTCTCTCACTGAATCGTTCTCTGTACTATTTTCACTTTCAGGGGGGACACTGGTCTTGAGGGCTGAAAATTTGCCAAAAAAAAAAATCAATTTTCTGTGTTAAATTGTTTTGCAGTGTGCAGGTCCCAAATAATGTACATGCAAGATATCATAGCTGTATCATAAGTATTCACAAAGCTGTCACCCTTTCAATTTGCCATAATGACCATTTTTGCATGTTTTCAAAGTTTGCGCGCGGTTTACTCAGAACCAATTTTTTTCCCATGAGGTCAGCTGTCAGGTACAATATCTCTGGGTGTACTGGTTCGATTTGTATCATTTTTGATGCATTTGAAACCTTATGAACTGAACGGTGCAATAAAACTACAACTACAGAAGTATAGAATTTCTTTTTCCTCGCACGAGATGTTATGCGGTTAGTTTAACAAAAACATTGGCAATTGATGACCTGACATTTATGAAGTTTACAGTACAACGCGAAAATTACTGCTGTGCTATAGTTGCACTCCCTGGTCCTTCTAAAGCACAAAGGGATAAAAAGCTATTGGAGTATTTCACAGACGGATAATGAAAAAAATTGCCTGACACGGAGTGGTAGAACATGCTGCACAATTATAAACTTACACCCCATAGACGAAAACTGACTGCGTATTAGTGCTCAGGATGTTAAAATACACTCAATGTGCAAATCTCAAGCACATAGGTTAAAAAATAACAAAAATGTCCTCAAGACCAGTGTCTCCGCTTAAATTGGTTTTGTCGACATCCTCAGCTATGTCTGCATGCACTGCGTGCTGGCAGGCCTGGCTGACTGCCAGCGTTCAGTGTGAACAGGTCTTTTGCTTCACAGTCATCACCTAGCTACCACTCTACCCCTATGCGCCACCCTGCCTCGTTTCCTAGTCTGGGGCTACCTGTGGTAAAAGTTGGCTTTGCCGCATGGCACGTGAACTTCCAAGATTTGTCGCAACACCACACCATAGGGTTGGCTTTGTCACACGACGCCAAAGCTCGTCTCGCGACTCTGCTTGAAAATGATCTTTTTACGACAGGCTTCCAACAAGGGGAGAAAGGGGGGAAGCGAGAACTTGACCAAGATGGCCTTAGTAGAGCAGAGATCCTCTGCTGACATCTCGAGCACACGCGACAAGCATGTATAGTACACCTCAACTTTCCCAGGAACAAAACGTCAGGAACAAGATAGATCAGTTTTTAGCCCTATTGTCGCAGGTACGACAGAACATTTTCTTTAAACAAATATATATATTTGTGTGGGGTTTCGGGGTGGGGAAATAGTCGTGCAGCTAGCTACCACCTAGCTACCACTCTACCCCTAAGCGCCACCCTGCCTTGTTTTCTAGTCTGGGGCTAGCCGTGGCAAAAGTTGGCTTTGCCGCATGGCACGTGAACTTCCAAGATTCGTCGCAACGCCACACCATAGGGTTGGCTTTGTCACACGATGCCAAAGCTCGTCTCGCATGCTAAGCTGCGCCTGGAGAGACAGTTATTCTAGGAAGGCAGGCGATTTGGCGCATTGCAGCTCTGTTGATCGCTTCAAGTCCCTTTATAAGCCTGGTAGACAAGTTGAGGCTAGAGCGCCAAAGGACTATTTGCCCAAGGAATGGCTGTCATTTTACTAGACGTCTTTAGGCTGACACGGCTATCTAAGATGCCTGGCCAGAGCGACACTCTCATCTTCTGGCATAGCTGTGGGCAGCGGGTGCGTTTCTTCTGGCGTGCTGAAACACATAGCAAGCCGTTGACTGGCGCCCCTACTACAAAAACGCTTCTTTTCTCCCCCTCACGCTATTCTCCCATGATAAACACAGTGGAGGATTTGCTAAGTCAATTCAATTTTCCCACCTTCCACTGCTTGCGCACCAATTAGAACCTCTTGTTACCATTGGACTTGGAATGCCGCCATGCGGTCTAGGCTCGGGCGTGAGCTCCCCGTACGTTTAGGGTCGAAATACTGTTTTCAATGCGTATTTTTTAATTTGAAGGGCACATGTATTTTCAATGAAAAGGACACCACTAGTACCATTTGCGCAATGATGTTTGGCCTCAACCAACGTTTTTTTTGTTTACAATGTTCACAAGTATGAAGTGCTCTACCAGGTGGAGTGGTTTAAAAAGGTTTTGCCTCCATATACTTCTCGTTTGAGGATGTTTACAAGCTTTGACAAGGTGGCTGAATTGAGGGACAGGCAGGCAGATAAAGAATTTTCGCGTTTGAGTAGCTTGAAAGATATACTATCTTGAAAAGTAGCCGAGACAGCACAGCAAGAGACCCTTTATTCCCGTTGTTCCCTCATTGCTGCACAGGACAACGGGAGCCAGGGCTTCGAAGAGGTGTACCGCCAGTGCCTTCGCTGCTGCCAAGCCTTCCTGGACAAGGTCAGCTGAGTGGGGCAGCTGCCGCCCGTGCCCGCTTTGGAGGCCCCGCTTCTTCTGTTCTTGGTAGCTGCGCTCGTTGGGGAACCACTGCTTGTACAGCTGTGCCAGGCTGGACTGGGCGGCGGGCCTGCCTGCGGACAAATAAAGGCTTCTAGTAGTGCGTTCCATTGACTCTACGACTCTTATCTTCTGTGTACTGTGCCTGCAGGCGGCACAAACTGATGTTCTCTTTTATTCGCCAGTCAAGGGTGGAATTCTGAACTTTTTCCCTTCAAAAATGTCTATTTCGTGTCCGTTTTAGTTGTGACGTAGGTGCTCTTGTGAGGCCAATGACGTGCGCAGAAACAGCTACGTCACACCTGATCATCTGATCGTCTGCTTTCAGTCAATCGGGGCTCGCTCGAAAACGGACATGAAGTGGACAAAACTGACAATTCCGCCCCTGAGCAGTCTCCAAAACTGCTCGCACCATTGAAGTTTTATGGGAAAATAAAATGCAGGGCTGCTTTGGAGCAGTTCTGAGCGGTGCAACGTTACGAAAACCCCGAGCCATCTCCACTTAACGTGAATCCTGGGGAGGGGCGAAGCACGCAGAGTATGAGGGTGTGCGAAGCAAAGTTTCACATCCACCTGAATGCAGCCAATTGGCTACAAAGGAAAGCTACACAGCTTCCTCAGAAACCTGGCAGTTGAAAGATTCATCCTGGTCCAGAATTTGAACCCGGGACCACCGCTTAACCGGAGCAGTCGCTTTACCAACTGAGCTAACCAGGAGGCTAGTTGTCGGCATACTTGTCATCGTGGCGTTATTGCCCACGGATATGAAACTGTTTGAGGGTAGAGGTATTGGCCTCGAGGACATACCGTGGCGTCACACTGTTCCTGTGCGTATGCGGAAGCGTTTTTTTTTTGTTGTTGTTGTGCCACCGTCTCCCCGCTCCTTCTGGATTTGATGCAAATTACCCAAAAAAGTTGTCTGCAGACCGAATAATTCGGGCAAGCAATCAGCGACTCGCTTGTTCCCAGTGACACTGCCGCGTTTAGGTAGTTGCTACCATCGCGACCCATAGCTGGTACGCAGCCAGCTTAATGCCAAGGACGATGCAACTGATGCTGAGAAAAGTACGCTGTAAATTCATTATGAAATACTTGTGACGAGACATGTACGAGACTGTGTGTGCAAGGAAACACCTTGTAACAGCGACGGAAACGCGTCGCTCACTTGTGACCTCACCGCGCCAACCGCTCGCATTGCCTGGTAAATGAATGACTACGCAAGAACGGTGATCTGATTGCTTCGCCGCACATGCTTAAAAGTGTTCTTATGGTCTGCAGTGTGGCTTAATCAGGGCCTATTTCCCCTACAATGTTTTCATAGTTATGCCCGGATTTGGTTAATGACCACTGCCATAGCCTGTACTCGCACGGCTGAAATGTTTACTTTTCGCGACACTGGTCCGCAATGTATGAACGGTATGAACGCGAGTTTTTAACACCTTCGAGCGGGTTTAAACATGGCTACATTTAGTTTTCATTCGGACCTCGGCGTGGGAATTTATAATTGCAACGTGGGCTTTTGTCTGTTTACAGTGAGCCGGTCTTTCTCTCGCATCAATTTCGAAACTCGCGACTGCTCACAGAAGGCGAGGCTGTGTACGAGGCGAAACACGTCGTTAATGATTTGGGGTAATGGGGAGTTTTAGAATAGGAGAACCGAGCATTGGATGGCCGCAAGAATTTAGGGGGACCCAAATGCAGCACGCACACGCGCGATGAGAGGGCCATCTCCAACAGCTCGTAGCCGGTTTCGGACGCACGTAATCGAATGTTGGGAACTTTAGGCTTAGCGTCGCGGCAGATATTTCATCACCGCTATCGTTAGTGTTGCGAATGACAGTCCCTAACACAACTTTTCACCGCACTGTCACCCCCCTTCTCGTATGTGGAACTTTGTATCCGCGGTGATTGCCGTTTAAGCGATCGATGATCAAGATGCCTGCCACGGCCTCGGCCGATACTTGCGCGCAGGTATCGCCACCCTTCGGCCACTCGCCACACCACACGTGAACGGGCCGGCGCTGCCGGGACCGACCCCGGTCGGCGTAAATCGCATCAGATATTTGAGCATCGCTTTGAAAACCACAGTTGATGACACTACCCAGCTCAATTTTTCAAAACACTAACATCCTCTTTCACCAGTCTGGAACTTCTTGTCCACAACTTGTGTGATTTTAAAAAGCGGTGACAAGTTGTTGCTGCCTCGACCTGCGTCGGTTCGAGCCGCACTGTCGGCCGTGCGGGCAGGCACGGCGGGTGCGCGTGCTTCTGCGAGCAGTAAACACCTCATGATTTCCTGCTTTATACATTTCTTGCAAACAAGGGAAACCTAGAAATTTAACTCGGTGATCGTCGCAGTCCACATTGCTGATCAAGGAAACAAGCCGCTGCTTACGCTTCGGTCGCATACGTCATGCACCACCTCGCTTGTGTTGTTTGCGGCTAATCTACGACAATTGATACGGTTATAAACTCCCCATGAAGTCAAATTGCACTTGACACACTGAGAATTAACCTCAAACGACGGAAATTAAAGCGAAAGTACTTTTGGAACGCGCTTCCTAAGCGAAGTGTCACTCGCTGCAAGCCAACTACGCAGCAAGATAGGAACGGTGATCCTACAAGTGACGTCAAAACGATCGCAGCGCCGGCCTCTCCAGTGGTGGGCGTTGCAGCCGATACAGCTTTGCTGTAAAAGTCTTTTGTCTTTGAAGCACGACGCTCACTAGCACGAGGCATAAACGAGTGTCCCGGTGTTTTAGTACCGCGACTACATGAGACAACGGTTACGATGACATGAGACGCCAACAGCCCAAGCCCCTACGGGGCTTCACCCCGAATAAAAAAGGCCTTGAGACTCGCCAAGTGGCCGCCATAAACTGACATCTGTTGGGGAAGCCATGACTGACGAAACCCTCGTTCTAAAACAGTGGACTCCCGATGATTCAAACTCTGACAATTTGTATTTTCAAATCAGTCGAACAAGCTTCAAGATGGCAGCTGGCCCACTGGTTATTAAGAACCGCTTAATTAAAACTCCATCATTCGGTTAATTCATACTTTTTTGCTTGTTCATGTTGAAGAAAATGAAGGCTCTCGGCAGTGCATACTACTAACTCTCCCTGTGGCCTAGAGCAGTGGTTCTCAACCATTAGCGTGAAGGGGGCACCTTTTGGGCTTGCAAAAAAGTGATGGGGAACCCCACGATCAAACATGTTGATCCGTAGTGTTGTAGTGTCAAACAATTTTCACTTGCAGCTAAAGTCGTTCTCCCACCTATTCAACCCCTGTATTATTTTGTGTTTGGCTTTTATACTGGTGCATGTCGTATTGTCAGACATCTGGCTCCTGCAAAGCTTTTTAAGTCGACCAAACACCACCTTTCATATGTGTGGTTTTTTGGTGCAGCTGGTGTGTTCAGCAAAACACCAAAGACAATGAAAGTGTGCTGCGCAGAGTCCTTAAACTTACATGTCATGCAGCGAAGACACAATTTTGTGTTGTCTTCCTGGCAGATTTGGCAAAACTTTAGCATCCCTACATAAAGAAAGTTTAGAGAAGCGCGGAAGCTATAAGTGCGGCTAACCTTCCCTGAAAGTGCATCCAATTCAAACTCTGATAATTCGTATTTTGTTTTCACTCAAGCAAACTTCTAGATGGCAGCTGGCCCATTGGTTAGGAACCGCTCAATTCAAACTCGATCATTCGCAACTCTTCAAAGACCAAAATTGCAAACGAAGACCGAACTCGTGCAACGATTTTTCGTGCCCCAAGCAACGCACGTATGAACGGTCTAAATGCATACTAATATGTGGTTTGTGAGATAAAGGCATGCTATTGTACTCCTTCTTCAATGTCTTATCTAGAGCCGTTAATTTTTCGCTATTTTCGAGCAACTGCTTTGACGCAATGGAAGCTCTGTTTCACACACACACACACCGCGTGTCCAGAGATCTTATCAGGGCTTATCATTCAACCAACCATTTTTGACAGGATGCCAGCAGTCCCACAGAGAAAGCTTTCGCCAGAGTCCTTCAATGCTTCTCTGGTCATGAAACTCCCGGCCAAGTTTCATACGGGGACAAAGGCTACCGCGAGGGGCGCCACCGCAGATCGGAGGACATCGGGCGGCCACCGCTGCTCAGTAGCTAGACTGGCAGGCAGGAACGCAGTAGCAGCATGCCCGTTCGCACCAAATATTTTCGCCACTCACAAAATGACAAGTACATTTGATCGGCCCACGACATGTAAAGCAAAAGCGCTCTGCTGATAAGGCGGCAAGCGTCTGTTTTATCTTACTCCGTAATCTGTTCCCTGCCAAACGCGCTCTGACCACGCCCCCGGCTGCCCTCCGATCAACACCAGCGCCGCAGCGCGGCTTCCCTGGGCAGCGAACGAAGCTTTCCCATAGAGTGACGGCGAAGTTTCATGACCAGAAAGGCATTGAAGGACTCTGCTTTCGCTTTGAAGAACCACAAATGGAACAAAACCCTGGAAAGCCAGTAGGACTGCTATCTCCCTGTCCAAGGGAGATAGCATTTGGGAGTGACTGGAGTTGAGAGTCCGAACCCTTGTCGCCTTCTTTGAAGTACTGCTGTTGAACCAGAAATGACGCCTTAGACCAACATCTGTCGGGGAAGGCGCGACTTACAAAACTCTCATCTTACAGCCAGAAGTTCCGGAGAACGTGACATGCAGAAAGCTCAGTACCATCACTCGAGGCTGCTTCTTACACAGCCTGAGGACTGCCAGTCTGTTTCAGCGATTATTTTTCTGTCTGGAGAATTTTCAACTGTCTAAGCGTCTAACAAAAGAGACACCCTGTAACACCATTTTATGGTTGTGTCGCATAGCAGTCTCTGCCACGCTTCTTCTAGGCGCTGCTACCGCACGGTGAGTCCCTTGTACTCTGAGCAGAGGTCAAGAATGGCATCCTGGGCAAGCTTTCGTGGGCAGAGAGGAAACATTCATCCGTCAAGCTGACTTCACTAGAACAGGTGCCTATTTTTCAGGGACAACTTTTCAATCACGACCTCTATCTTTCCTTTCAAGCGAAGATAGTGGCAAAAAGAATGATCAAGATTGCTACGAAATAAAAAAGTTATTACAGTTTAAAAAAATACAAGCAAATGTAGTGTTGCTTTCCTCTCGAAAATCAGAAAACCGCTGGTCGCTTCCCCAGTCACCCCAAGGAGGCGGTACAAGGGATACTTGTCAGTGCTTGAATGTGGCCTAGTAGGTTGGAGCAATGAAACATGGTATAAACAGCGCAGCAAGAGACACGACGCCAAGGAAGAAAGACAGGACTAGCGCTGGTCCTGTGTCTTTCTTCCTTTGCGTCCTGCCCTTAGCTGCGCTGTGTTTACCATGTTTCGTCGGTACAGGGGAACCAGCGAGAATGGCAAAAAAATGTGATGATCCGGTAGTTATAAACCCATGGTGACCTGGCCTGGGAAGCCCATTTTTGTTGCTTCTTGATGGTGTTGTTAACATAGTGTTACGACGGTCAGTTAGTGTCTTCAAAACATTTTCCCGAGGTAACCAACTGCTCCTTCATTTACGCTTCAGCTTTACACGAAGGAAGGGAGGAATACGTTTTTTTTCTTCCGTCAGGATCAGGTGTTGGGGGTGGAGGAGGCCCACAGGACCGCCGCGACCGCCAGGGCCTGGGGCGTGGTCAGGACTTGGCCTGACTCCCCCGGGTCATGCAACATCTGCTCCCAGTGGCGAAGCCCGCATTCTGTGGTCTGCTTTATTCAACATTAGTATTGGCAATGGCACTTGGCTGCTTATTTGGAAAATGAATAAAAATGAAGTTCAGTAACCAAAAACACTGGCGACCATCTTGGCAATCTGGACAGCCTCTGTAATGTGGTGCCACCCTGGGGTACCCAGAACAAAACGCGTGTTGTTAGTTCACATCGCACGTTTTGTTCTGAATACCTCACAGGGTACCCATCTCGCCCAAGAGAGAGAGAGAAATAACATCTTTATTGTCCGAGGTTCAGCTCTCCTTCACATCAGCAACAAAATGTTTTGAAATTTCTCCCCCTCCCATTTCAGCACGTCAGCTGAGCAAACATTTTTTTTCTCACAGGAACTTTGACGCGCTCAAAATAAAATTGTTGACCGAGATCACGCACTCACAGGAAGTTCGATGCGTGATCTCGGTGAACAATTTCATTTTGATTCCCGGCATCTCCCAATTTTGCTTTGAGTGGTCATTCGGATCTGCAGCCAGAACTGTGTTCGCTCCCAAAGCTGCTAACACACACAGCCCGAGAATGCATGCTCGATAATGCAACAGTTTGGTCGAAGGCATTAAAATGGGCGTGACAGTGAACAAGCTTCACTTTCATTGGATTTGAACGCATATCACACCCCGTTGAGTGCTGACTCAAGATTAGCTAAGTTTTAGTAAGACTTTTTCTCGCCGCTTCCCTTCTCAGAACAAAGCGTCCAGCATTAGAACAGCCCAGCTTCAAATTCTAGCCCGTTCTCAAAGATGATAACATCCTCTCACCCCAAGGTGTATTCACCCAGTTTAGTATTACACGAGTTGGGGCCTCACTATATCTGGACGACACATGCTGTTGTTGGTTACTGCAACCTGCCTGGACATGTTGGGAAATTTTCTTGCACAATGGAAACAAGAATGCATGCGGGATAAGTGACGGGGCAAGAGTGGTACCTTGGAGGTTCCCATGCAGTGCCTGGCTGGCGTCTTCCAGAAGTGGCCCCGTCCAAGCAGGCTGGCCTTCGGTCGATGCCTGCTGTCGCTGCTGCCAGCAACCCTGTGGTCAAGCAAGCAGCAGTTTTATCTCGCCAATCAGTACTAATGCGCATTCATGCCGACATTTTAGAGCACTACCGCACGCAGATGAGGCCATGTCCCCCTCGCGAAATTTTTGAGTTGTGGAAGTGGGGGGGAGGAGGAACGAGGTCATCAACTTTGCTCTATTAGATAATAACTACTGATAATTGTTTTTCTGTCAGCGCACCGACATTTTACGGATTTCATGTCTGCTCTCACTGCAACAACAAGCCATTTTTTAATGTCCCCTATGGAAAGCAACAATGAAATCAACAATGGGAAGGTGAAAATAAAATTAATTCAACACCTACTATTTTTCTTACCTTCTTTTAAAAGTGGGGCAGTCACTAAACATAGACAGTTTCTACGTTTCGCAGACTATGCAGCTCAACCTGCCGTAGTGGCTCAGTGGCTAAGGCGTTGTGCTGCTGAGCACGAGGACGCGGGTTCCATTCCCGGCCGCGGCGGCCGCTTTTCTGATAGACGAAAAAAGCAAAAATGCCCGCGTGTACGAGATTTCGGCACACGTTAAAGATCCCCAGGTGGTGGTCAAAATTAATCCAGAGCTCTCCACTACGGCACGCCTCATCGCCTGCGTTGCGTCAGCGCGTTAAAACCTACAATCAATCCATCAATGCAGCTCATGGTTCTTTTAGATTATTGTCATTCCTTGTTGTTTTTTTTATTTATTTACACTACTTTCTCCTAAATAAACCTCATTCATTAATGTAACTCGTTCCTACACGCCCTTTTCCAGCCTTTTCCGCCACGAGGAAGTTTGCACACGACTCGCGAATTTTGTTGCAGCAGGATTTGACTGCACATCAACTTTACTCTTATGATATATCAATAACTTTTGTGGGTTATCGCGCAAAAATACGGCACCCGCAGCTGTTGCGCGTAAAAAGCCCTCCCCTCGTGGGAAGTTGCGTGCAGTGGAAGATAAAAAAATCCCTGCAGGCAGCACAAAGTGACACGCACCCCATCCGGGCGGTGAAAAAGCTGAACAGACGCTGGACTGCTGAGCAACACCCAGAGCTGCCCGTCTTCGTCAAACGCCACGTCGTCCGGTGGGCAGGGAACGTCCAGCTTCTGTAGCCGACTCCAGCCGGCTTCGGGCCCATTCCAGGAGAGCAGGAGCACTTCCGGAACCCTGCAGTAGCGTGTTCGGTCAGGGTGCGAGATTATCTCTTATTAAACAACCAGCAGTGTAAGGGCAGCAGAGACTCACCCTTGACATTACGACCACCCTCCCTTATCATGCCGACAGAAGCTGGTCTGTGCATCTTTGCACAACAGCACGGAGAACAGGGACCAGCGCTGACAATTACTAAACACAGGGTGTTGCAATGATAAATTTTTCCTGAGCCAAGCACTTCTTCATCCGAGGTCAAACTTTGCACGAAGATTGCATTTTGTGGCCTATTTTGTTTAACACCTTGATCAGCCTTGCAACGCAGCCTCGGTGTTTCTAGTCAGGTCTTCTCATCCTAAGCGTAAACCCTCCTTACAGTACAAAGAACATGCAACGTAAGCTTGTGTCAGTGTAATTGCGCGAACGAGAACCAAAATAGGCCATGTGGTCTCCTTTTTGCGGAGACAAGTAACATATGAGAGGATCACGGCTAGAATCTCTAATCACCCCACATTTTCATCCGCTAAATGTGCAATCCCTTGTTTGATAAGTGCAACGGAAGGCTAGTTCCTCGCAAATCTTGCAAAAGTGCGTGTCACGAAAACACCTCGGGCTCCGTAAAGTTTGGGATAGCATTTCCATTTAACGCAGTGGTTGGCCAGCGAGCTGCACACGGAATGAGTGTGCTCCAAAAGGCGTTCATTTATACACCTGCCACTCTAACTTATGATGACCTGTCGGCACGACCGCAAGATCTCGTACGGCATGCAGTACTCCGTGTGTGGCTCCTGGGGCTTCTTTCACTGTAGACCATGCGTGCAAAGTGGCTAATTTGTTGGCTGCGGCGTTATCTTTGATCGCCTTTTTCCCACCCCATGCACATATGAGGTTACATCGAGGTAACTTCTGGCCTTTTCCTGCAATTCGCTCATTTTACAACTAATTTCACTGTGCTGTGCAGCTGGGTAATAGTTGAGCAAGTCTGCTGAACAACTCTGTTGACTTAGTCAATAGACTTAACTGTTGGCTTAGTCAATAGACTAGTCTGAAGTCTGTCGACTTTGTCTGTAAACTAAATCTGCTGATTTAGGTCTGTTTAGAATAAGCCTAGAGTCTGTTTAGACTAAGTCTGTTGACTAAGTCTCTGTACTTAGACTGTTCATTTGGTCTGTTGACTACATCCATTGGCTTAGCCTGTTGACTGTGCTGTCCACGCCTTTCAACATTGTGGGTGACAGGGTGGGACCTTGCCACGGTAAGCTAGCTGTATGGCAGCAAGGGCTGTGCCACGTTTTGCAACTGTCGAGTGAGCCGTGGAGATTAGCAGAAGTCCTCCCTGTGTTCCATGTGTATATTCTCAGAACATGTGGTGCCCAGAAGTTAAACTCAGGTCAGAAGCTTCAGCTGCTTGTCCTCTCGATGTTTAGCTGTCTAGGTGAATGTCGCCACAATGGATGAAGAGGCCTCAAGGACCTCATTCTCCTGCCATGAAGGGTCACCGACTACTTTGAAAAACACTAGAAAAGCATCCACAAATCACAATGTCCACAAATCAGCACTAAAAGTTTCATAGAAGAATTATTGTTCGACCCCTACGTGGTTTGCACGTGTGTCACAGCTCTTGAAGAAGGAAGAAAGACAGTGCAGGCTGGCAGACCGCGTTTTTAGCACCCAACAAATTATGAGCTTTGTGAGCAGCGGTCAGCAACAAAAAAAAAAGTGCCACAGAAGCTACATGCGAAAATGTTGAAACGTTTCTTATCATGTGGATTGGGTATCAAACTTTTTGCTTGGTTAATCCCAATGACATAAGCATGTGTCCAGCTTGACCTAGTTTTATCACCATAAGCTTCGAGATAACACAGCTCCAAAGGCACCTTGAAAAGGTACTGAACCCCAAATAACTTCTTAATGTCTGAAAGATCATACGTCTCGTAGCTCGTTCAGCATTTGTCGACAGCAAACAATGTGTAGCTTGCTGAAAATAAATAATTTAGGCTGGAATCTCTCTCTCCCACTCCTTTCCTATATTTTCGTGACGTTAAAAGACATGTTGCATAACTTCCAAAACGAGCTGGGGCCCTATTCGTAACCATACTTAATCGTTGTCATCTTCCTGAAAAGATATTCCCATTGGCTAATCAACCAAATTTAGGGCTAAATCCCCAAGGTGCAGTGAGTTTCTTCGAAGGAGAATTTCACATCCACCTCAAGTGAAGCTCTGGATAGGCAGTGGTCCCGAGTTCGAATCCTGGACAAAGAGGAATTTTTCTTGAGCTGCGACATTTTTGAAAAAGCTGTACAGCTTTCCACTGTAGCCGTACGGCTGCATTTGAGGCAGATTGGAAAAAATTTTTTTTGAATATTCTCATTGGCTTCCACTTAATTTCGTCACAAAGATTAAAAGCCAAACAAAGAGGGCCTGTTCAAACACCAACTTGGCATGGTGGTGCTACGGTCGGCAGTCACCATCAAGCCCTGTATTCCGCCCTGTATTCCGCCTGTACAGGGCAGTCACCCTGTATTCCGCCAACGCCCGAGTGTTTTCGCGACGTACTGCTGCCCGACAGCACGCGTATGTGGCAAGATACGGCCACCACGAAGTTGGTGGCCGTATCTTGCTGTGTAACAATCCCCTTTGTACGCAGACAGGCCTCAATGTGGTGCAAATAATGAATATACAGCACTGATATTTCGAAACAACACAGTGTTTCAGGCAAAATTACTGCTACCAGCACTAAAAGGCTGCAGGGCGACCACTCTCCCAAGATTTAAAAAAAAAAAGAAATGGGAAACAGCACCCTCTTCAGCAACGATATGGAAGGTTTGCAGCCAATCAACAATAAAGAAACAGAGAAATAACCCCGAAAATTATTTGGGGGGGGGGAGGGGAGAATCAGAAAATTGCGCCCACCTCAGAAAATTGCGCCCACCTCCCCGCGAGGGGAACCCTGTGTAGATGCGATGCATCGTGGGGTTCACTTGGTGTTTCCGTTGGATTGATTCTGAAATCGCGTGAAACGTGTCGGGAACGCGTATGATTATTATGTTTTATGATTATTATTATGTTTTATGGGCCAATCTTGGTCAATCTCTCCAAGTGGTATGCTTGGGGCTTTGCTGTCGCAACGACCTTTACTCCATCATTGTTGCTGTAAGTGGGAGCTTCTTTTCTTTTATTGCAAGTGTTAATCATTGCCCCATCATGTGTTGTATCAGTAGCTTCTTGACGTAGCTTGAATGAGTCAAAGATATAAGGCGCGTTCGTAGCATTTGATTCTGTCTCGGTTCTGTGGCGCAGTGGGAAGAGCACCATGTACCTCGCGTTCCGCCCACAGGGTCGTGGGATCGAAACCGGGCGCCGCTAACTATTATTTTTTTTTTATAGTGTAGGGGGAGGGGCGGACGACAACAACGCCGACGACGCTGCATGGACAAGGCGAGTGAATGAGATGCAGTCGCATTTAAAAGGCAGCTACATTTTTAAAAGGAAGCAACAGCGGCAGTGCAGCAACTGGGAACTCGAAGGGGGAAGCCGGCTCACCCGTCCAGGAGACACGCCAGAGTTGTCTTGAAGGGCTCCAGGGCGATCCGTTTGACGGCCGGTTCCCGGCCGCCTTCTTGTTGGCCGGCGGTGATGTCGAAGCGGTGCAACTGCCGACCCGTCTCGGGGCACCACGTTCGGACTGTGCCGCCCTGGGGGGGTTAATTGGACAACATTCCTGCTGGCTCTGTCCCCTCAACTTGGTTGTCCACTAGCAAATGGAGCAGAGACGGGGCTAGCGTTTTCAACAGAATCTGTTTCTTTTCATATTGTACCTACTTAAGGGGGGACACTGCTCTGAACACAGCTGCTTTAAATTTTTAAGCAAACTGCGTGAAACTTGCCCATCTTGGCACTTTTTTCGCACTGATTTCTAATATGGCATTATTTTTTGAGTCAGTCAATTAGTTGCCCAGATAATGAGAGATAACTAGTCATTTTTGGAGGAACAATAGACAAAACAGTGTTGGTGATAAAACTGCAATCTTTATACTTTCCATTACTATGAACCCTAATGAGTGCAACGAGAGAATCCGTTTACTGATGCATCGCTTGGAACTAATTTTACAGCTCATTAAACTTTGGTGGCACCAGTGGCAAGGAACCGTTTTGAGTGCCCATTTCAAACACCAACGTTTAATAGGCTGTAAACTTAGTTCCAAGCGGTGCATCAGGAAAATGATGCTCTCAATGCATTCACGAGGGTTCATAGTATTGGAGAGTATAAAGATTGCAGTTTTATCACCAACCCTGTTTTGTCTATTGTTCCTCCAAAAAATGGCTAATTATCTCTCATTATCTGGGCAACTAATGGACTTACTAAAAAAATAATGGCTTATTTGAAATTAGTAAGAAAAAGAGCAGCAAGACTGGCAAGTTTTACACAGTTTACTTGAAAAATTTAAAGGAGCTGTTTTAAGAGCAGTGTCCCCCCTTACAGTGGTTGCGAAGACAGAATACTACCTTGCTCAATTCAAAAGAACCAGCCGATAGTAGCTCACTCGGATCCATTCTAGCCACGAAAGATGTTAAGAATAAGAGATAGGGAAATCGGTTATTTTGCACTACAGTAATGTAATATAAGCCAGCACTAATAACAGTTTTCAGTGCATTGCCTGCACTTTACCCTTTGAGCGACATGAACAAACTTAACTAGAGGCCTCACCACAATCGTCCAGCCATGCTTTTTGGCGGTGGCTTAAATCGGCAGTTACCAATCGCACAAACAAGTTTCAGTTGCACCATAGAAAAGTTGCCCCCCGAAAGTGCTTGGGGAGTCGCAACTGCCTCATCTGTTTTCCTAAATATCTAGATTAAATGTTCAAAGTTTGCGATAGAAGTGGTATCTTCGATATACAGGCAAAGCAGTATTTTTAATAAACCAACCTTCTATTTTGCTTTCATGGCCCCCATAAACCTTTTGCTGCTGGCACACTTGAGACAACTCGGGATACCACACGCACACACAACCTTTTTCCACCCCCAAGTACACTTGCATTTATTGAGTTGAAGTTTGTTTCCTGAATACATTTCAGAATGCATTCCCTTTTCAACTCACTCTCTGCCACTCCCGAGACAAGTTGTGTAAGAAAAATAACGCATACATGTCGCGGAATCTACCAAGATGTCACATAAGTCCGCAGAACTTGCCAGGTAAATTTTTAACAACAGATGTAGGGCACATTTCTTCATCCCCATTGTTTCACCTTATCTTGGCAGCACAGCCATGGCGAGTCAGATGCAACAAAAGACGCAGTGGGAATTTCACTGCCTGTATTTTAACTGCCAGAAGCCGCTTCGTGTAATGCATTGTTCTCTAAAAAAAAAATCTTACTAAGAAGATTTTCAAACACATGGACATCCTAATTAGTAGCTAATTCTTGCGTTAATTAGTCAAGCATTAATTCGCTTGTTCTGAGCAAATTTTTTTTATAGGATAACAGAATCCCGAATAAAATGTTTACCGTAACGACCTGCGAGAATGCCCTCTCCCGAAACATTGCCCACCCCCCTTTAGCAGTGAAATATTCAATTTAATAAAAGACCCCAAAGATCGTCCACCCCCTAAAATCAATGGCTTTAGCACCGATGAGTGAACAAAAATCCTCCATTCATGCGCTGATTCGCTCACCTTTTTGCCCTTTCCGCACTCGACCCGAAAGTTTGCCCATCTTGTATTTTTTTCTTGATAGTATCTCCGCAATTTCGGTTGCTGCTGTGGCCGCATTTTTGCACTTCATTGCACCTGACCCGAAAGCTCCCCCATCCCGTATTTTTAACTTGATATCTCTGTACTTTGGGGGGGCATTCTTTTGGAACTTTTGGTGTATGCTCCACAGAGTGTCGTAGTGCATTGCTGCCACACAAATTTCCATAGAACAAACGTGGAAAAAAAAAATCAATAGCGAGTGAGGAACAGCCATAAAAAAAAAAATCCCGGGCCTTGTCCACTAAGTGAAACCTGCGGAGGGGCGAAGCATGCAGTGTATAAGTGTATTCTTGTCACCCTGGCGTTTTTGCCCACAGAGATGAAACCGTTGGGGGGTACAGGTATACAGCTTTGCTGTAAAAGTCTCATGTCTTTGAAGCACGAAGCGTTCCAGCGCGAGGCGTAAATGAGTGTCTTGGTGTTTTAGTACCGTGACTACATGAGATGACAGTTATGACTACGACGCCGTGAGACGCCGACAGCCCGGGCCCCTAAGGGGCTTCACCCCTAAACCTCAGCAGTGGAAGGGTTAAAAGGTGCTCTCCCACCCTGGCTATCTGCTCTGCGGCCAATCGGGCGCACTTACCCCAGAGCCAGAAACCAGGAGCTGTGGAGGACCGGGCAGCAGAGCCAAGGAAGTCACAAACCTGGGCACGCAGGGAAGGAGGCACGTTTTGGCTCCCGCAGTGACAATCCAACCCCTCCGCAACCACCGAACACTCACTGGGTGTGTCCCAGACAGAAGGTGCGGATGTTGTAGCAGTTGGGGAAGCACGATACCTGGATCTTCTCGTCGCGGCCCGACACGGCCACAAAGCTGTCTTCGTCCCCGATCACCTGGAGGAGTTCGACCCCCTCGGCACGTGAGAAATGTGTCCATCAGACTAACACTAACTAGGACAAAAAAAGGTCACAACCATCTCCCCCACCACCCTTCATTGAAGAGGGTTACAAACTCCAGATCCAATCATCCAGATGTACTGTCACCAAAAAACCGGCACTGCTGCGTGATGGTGGCTTCACCGTACGGGAGCCCTACCAACAGTAAAATGGAATGCCATAGAAAAAACTTTGCCATCCCTTTTCTAAAGGAAGCTGAGAGAGGCGCGAAAGCCATCTCGCACCAAAACTGCATCAGAAGTGCATCAAAACCTTCGCTTGAAAGTGCGTCCGATCGATCGTCAAACGTTCACAGACCCAAATAGCAAACGAAGAACGAACACAAGCGACAATTTTTTGCACACTAAGTAAACGCATCTAGTATGAACAATCGAAAGGTATACCGATAAGTGGTTTAATTGTAAGCTAGAGGTGTACTCGTTCTTCATGATCGACACGTGCATTGTCTTACCTAGAAACGTTCCTTTTTCGCGATTTTAAAAGTAATTATTTCGACACGACAGAAGCCCGTTTTCACACATGCACCGTGTGTCCCGAGGACTTATCAGAGCTTTTTGCTTGACCGACCGGTCTATGGGGAAATGCATTAGTTTTCTGATAGGACGCCATCGGTTCCACTAAGAAAGCTTTCGCTTTAAAGAATCAACTGGCAAGGATATTAAGGAGGTTGTACAGTGGCACACGTGCGATACCGAGGCCATCCGGAACAGAAGGAACCCCGCGTAAGGTGTGGCCCTGGACCCACAAAGGCATAGAGGGAATACACAGGAGTTGTACAGTGTTAGCGAAGGACACAGCTCTGATCAACTGGGTGGGAGGTGTTAAGAACTGGGGAGGAAGACGTACCTCGCAATGATTGTCACTCCAAAGGCTTGTCCCCCCAACACAACCACCAAGCATACTGCGATTCTTTGACCCTCAAAGTCTCCAGGCACTAATTTCTGGCACGCTGCCCGTGAGTGCGCAAAGCCTGCTGCTAACAGTAATAGTCTGTGGTACAAAGTTATTTGTAGCACAGACTATTACTGAAACAGAACTGAACTGGAACAGAACAATTGGAACACCTTTAATGCAAAAGCCCCATATCTGTATGTTTCACGAGACGCCTTGCAAGGTACAGGAAATCAAGCGGTACAAAAAATAGGAGAACACACTGGGAAAGGGAAGCAGCAGCACCGGGGGAGGGCTCTGAGAGAGGGCCACTGTCACATGTGCAGCACTAACCGCCTTGAGAGGTGATGGTTTCGAGGGGGGTGAGCGGGAGGCTCCTGGCGACGGCAAGCAAGAAGAACGAACTTAGGCTGCTGCCCATGGGGGCTGGTCGAGTAGTGAAGGGCGCGGCCTCAAGCTTCAACAGCAGCACACCAACAAGAGGGCCCACTAGGCATTTGCCTTCACATTCTATGAAAGTTTTGTTTCCTTCAAGCAGAAGTCACGCCGCGCGCCCTCCCAGGACACGAATTGAAAGCTGCCCACCATGTCGAGCACCATGGACAGGCGTCCAACGATGCGCTGGCCGGGTGAGCCCTCCGGGTCGTCCAGCCCGAAGGAGTAGACGTCGCCGGAACGGTCCGCCACCAGCACGGTGTCCCGGGTGGCACACATGCGTACTTGGACGCACTTGCGGGCCACACACCTGCAAGAGATCGGGGTGGACCCACAGCACTCACCGCGGCAGCTCGGCAGAATTCAAGGGGCCATGAAGACACGATACAAGACTGGTTCATTAAATGCCAACTTCCCTCAAATTTCACACCTCGGTCAAATTTACTTTGAATGTACAGTGCATGCCACCAAACCAACTGGGACATGAATGATAGCCTCGCGAAATGCGTTGTTAGTTAGCTATAAACGTTTAAAATAGCTCCGTCACAAACAACGCTGCAGCTGGCGGCGGATCGCGCAAACAGCCATGAGCGGAAGTGACATTGCAGCCAACCCTACGCTTTTTCCTCCGGCCAGCCAGAAAACCGGCCGAGCTCCGCTGGGCGTGCTTCTCCTAGAGCTGCGGTGAGGACGAAACTTAGCCCACAGAATGTGACCTCAGCCTGGCCGTAATGGCTGCACTCTCCTGAATTTAAGTTACAAAACCTCCAATTTTTGGTTGTGACTTTTGCCGTGGGTACGCATATTTTAGCTGTCATATTTTGTACCTTGCAGTCTTTTTAGGCAGACTATGCAGAAATAACGTTTTCGGGAGGTCGAAATTTTGAGTGCAGTTGGCCTTTAAACAGACTGCTTTCCACGCATGACAATGACGGCAATTTTATTGGAAACTTCAAATAAATGATTGGATATTAAGAAAAACATACGAAGCAGTGGCGAAACCTCAGCTACTTTCTGGCGATTTCTCTATGACTTGTCTTCAGACAAGCTCCCTTCCTGAAACAAGGGTTCCAGTGACATTTCCTCCTTTGACAATGTTTTGTGATTGTCTGTTACAGCAACACGAATAAGCACCTTTCGTGTGTTACAAAATATATTTACTCGCTAAAGACCAACAGTCAAGCAACAAACATTCACTTAGTCCTTGCATGCCTTCATGTTTCTCTTTCGCTTATTAAAAGGAAAATTCAAAGAAATGTAAGGATTCTCATGGGTCTGTAAAAGTTCAAGGCCTTGAAGACAAGCATTTCAAATTTAAGGGTTTTCAAGGACTCGCATGAACCCGGTCACAAATTCCAACAGCCCATCCCCCACAAGGAGCTTTAGATTTGCGAAGTGGGGGTCTACCGGGTGGCAGGCAGTGGAACGCAAGGCCACAAACCCATAACTGGGGAGGAGACACAAGGCAGACAGGAGCAAAGCAAGCACTTCACCGGAACCTCCTGCAAACCCCTGGCCCCAATCTGTTTGATATCCCTGCTGTACGGGCGACATGAAGGCCTTTGAAACGAATGTCATTTGACTTAAATGCCACCTCTGGGCTGCTAAACAGCCTTTTTCAAAGGCATTGGTTTGAAATGCCACTCGAGTCAAAGGAGCACCACTAACGGCCTCTGAGGTTCTCAGCAGCATTTGAAACGCGAATGTTTGCACTGTTGGGTGAAGTTTCTGCAAGCCGTATTTACAAAAATAATTATCCACAAGTAAAACTTTGCTTTTAAGGAGCACGCTTTTAACGATTTTTTTCATGTTTTTGTTTTCTATTACTCTGTCTACGAGTACACGGTAACACGGTACTCTCAGCACCACCGGCGCGGCAAAAAAAAAAAAAACTGCCTATTTTGCGCATGTTTTGCGCGTGTGTGTAGGTTATAACCAATTCTATCACTCACAAAGGTGTTTTTTGGCATGAAGGCAAAACTTTTTGCCAAGTTACGAGCACGAAACTGGCCAGCAGTGGCGACACCAAAGCATGGCAAGTGAATGCGGAAACTTTCAAGTGCCTTTGAGAATTGCTGTGTAGACCGGCGGAAGTCCCTGCAGTTCAAATGGCGTTTCAAATTTCAAAGGCCATTTGTATCAAATGTCCTTTCAATCGCTCAACTTGTGGGCAAGTCGGTACTCTATTCCACTCGCATAGAGCGTAAAATTTTTTGACGACAGACAATAAAAGGACGACACAGATTGATTGATTGATTGTAGGGTTTAACGTGCCGACGCAACGCAGGCAATGAGGTGCACCGTAGTGGAGGGCTCCGGATTAATTTTGACCACCTGGGGATCTTTAACGTGCGCCGAAATCTCGTACACATGGGCGTTTTTGCTTTTCGCCTCCATCAGAAAAGCGGCCGCTGTGGCCGGGAATCGAACCCGCAACCTCGGGCTCAGCAGCGCAACGCCTTAGCCACTGAGCCACTGCGGCGGGTAAGACACAGACCTGCCTTCCCACTTTGGTGCCACACAAGCCACCCGTGGGAACCACACTAACGATGGTGCCAGCTTCCATTTGTCCTAGACACTGGTGCGTTGCCACGTCAAGGCCCAAAACAAGGTTCAAAACGGGAGCTCACCTTTGGGAAACGGCCACCCAGTCACCACAGCTCCTCCGCTTCCAGACAAGGAGTCTCTTGCTGTGGGTCACCGCCATAAAATAGGTCGAACACGGCGAGAAGTTGGCACACGAGAACCCGGGCTCCGCTTGTTTGCCCGCCGCTGTGCTGTTCTCATCTTCGTCGCTAGAGACAGGTGGGGAAAAAAACACAGAAATGCCGTTTCTCCTTTCGCAAAACACAGCCTGTTTCTCGAGAGCCCCAGCGCTTGACAATGCGGTAGGATAATTAATAATTACCTGTCCTAGCTACATGCAGCCTGGGGATCCTCTGGAATGGTGAGCCGCACTTTTTCAAAGCCACTGCAACGATAAAAAGGAAAATAGAATTATGGCCCGAGGGTTTGGTGCCATCCAGTCTGTTTCAATCTAACGTACCATTAAAATCAGTTTGAAAACTACTTCAGGAGCACTGAACCATAGCAACGATAGTGCAATTGCATAGCACTTTCTAACATTTGCAAAAAATGATTTTACTCAAGGTTTTTAAATGCGGAGCATTTCTTAGGCTCGCGATGTCACTCGTCGATGTTGTCGGCACCGTCCACACGCTCACTGCGCATGCGCGTCGCGTCGAGGCGCAGGTGCGCGTCTCTCCCCCGTACCCTCCTCGCTCTCAACAACAGGTGCGGCGGTGCGGGAGGAGCGCGTGTACCCCGTGCGCTCCGTCGCTCTCAACAACAGCTGCGGCGGTGCAGGGGGAGCGCGTCTGTGCGCGCATGCGTCGTAGCTACCCGTGCGCTGCGTCGCGCTCAACAGTAACGGCGGCAGGGTGTGTACATGTGATAACGGCGTGGTGGGTGCGTGGAAAGTTCGCGCGCTTGTGTACGGAAGTGTGCGCATGCGCGTCTCTCCCCCGTACTCCTCTCCCTTGAACGCGGGCGGTGTGTATATAAGCGGCGGAGCGCGCGTTCGGAATTCAGTCAAGGGCGTCTTTGCTTGGCTTTCGCTTGACGCTTCGCTTGACGGCACCAAGCAATAAAGACAGACTTTAACTTTACACTCCTTGCCTTTGGTTCTCCTTCATTCAATAAATAAGAATAATAAAGACGAAATAACAATTAAGCATTCCCAAACCATACCCAATTACGCAACATTCACGCGATACCCCCACCACTCTGCGACGCATTTACTCGAGTTCCCCCCGTGGGAAGATGCGGGCAGGTTTTTTCACCCTCTGGCATCTCCACGAAGTGTGCTATTGCCAGTGGTTCAATGTGTGAGTTTCGGCCTGATGCTCGGAGTCTAGCGAGCCCCATACATCCCATACACACTCCTTTTGGCAACTGGGCAAGTCATTGATCAATGCAATGCATGGGACCATTCAAATGCCTTCTCAGTCCAACTATAAAGAAGGCCAAACGATGTAGACCTGGCTTTAAGCGGCCATTGAGACAGCATTGCAGAAAGCATCGCCGACATTTCAGCCCCACCGAACAGACTTCCAGAGGCTGCCATTTTACACACCCAATCACTGGAATACTATCCAAGGATCATCTCCTCAAAGGATGGTTTCAAAGTGTTGAGCATCAGCCCGGGGATCTCTCCCTCGTATCGCGCATAATGTCCCTGCGATTGCTATGAGCGCAGTCACTGGCTCTGCCTGGCAATAGGTCACAGCTTCTCTTTTAGCAGCACACATGCACGCTCTGCTTACTTCCGATTGCATTCATGTTCCTTCTTGCATCCACCACACCAAACACAATATCGTATTTATCTCCGTATGCAACACAAAACCACAACCTTGCGCACAGCTCGTGTGAAAAGCGGTAGCGATTGACATTAATCCCTACAAGGATGAGCTTCAGTTCTAGGAAGCCCGGTTTCAAGAAGGAATGCTTTACCAATACCCCATTACTTGTTCAAAAAGAATGTTAGCACGTTTTCAACACCAGTAGTATAACCTTGAGATATTTGTCGATTTTCCATTCCTGCTGCAGTGGCTGCTTTTGAGATGGAGGTGAAAAGCAAGAACGCCCCTGTGTCAAGGGTTATGGCACATATTGAAGATGCCCAGATAGCCAAAATTATTCCAGAGCCCTCCACTACGACACACCTCATAGCCCAGACGTGACTTCGGCACGTTAAACCGGCAGAATTTTGAATTTTAATATTTGGTGATAATTGAAAAAGCTTTCGACCGTATTATTCATGCAACCTTAACGGCAGAGCTTGAACACCGTCACTTCCAAGGAAATGAACCTTTTTCGAGTACTGATACTCCTAGTAGCCTCCACGACAACTAAAAAGTGGCAGTTAGGCACGCCCCCCCCCCCAAAAGTATAAAAGTATTGTTGTCGGAAAACTCGTGCACAAAACCATCTCGTCTTGCAGTCCCTCCCACACCCACCTGCCACCCATACCTTTCACATGAATGCCACAGAGCAAGTGCACATGCTCAAGACTAATTGGCAGCAGTTGGAGAAATGCCTCTTCCTTTACTTCTTTTGGCACGAATGATATGGCCATGCGAATAATATGGCACGTATTTCCTGTTTCCATTGCTTCTCTCGTACTTTAAATACCTACGTTCTTCGTCAGGCTGTTCTCCCAAAAAAGAATGTACTTTATGGCAGTGCATTCCTGTATGTCTGCACATGATTAGCTAAAGCAACATATCAGTTACCGCGGTGGCTCAGTGGCTAAGGAGTTGTGCTGCTGAGCACGAGGACGCGGGTTCGATTCCCCGCGGCGGCGGCCGCTTTTCTGATGGAGGCGAAAGGCAGATGCGCCCGTGTGTACGATATTTCGGCGCACGTTAAAGATCCCCAAGTGGTTCAAATTAATCCGGAGCCCTCCACTACGGCGCGCCTCATCGCCTGCGTTGCGTCGGCGCGTTAAACCCTACAATCAATCAATAGATAAGGCAACATCTCAAGTTTGCCTTGTCCAATCTTATTGTCTTCAGCATCTATGTTCTCTTTCGCTGCACGTTTTCGCAGTGAGCAGACGATTTCAGTCGGAAGCTGTAAACAGCTCACGGGCTGTAAACTTGATCTCTTATTTTATTACTATTTGTTTTATGTGCTGCACTACGTTGGCAGAGGAGCGGTCCACATAACGTCAATGTCTTTTCGACACATATCCGCAACGCCCGCCCACGAACGCACATGTATGATCACTACGCGTCCTCTTACCTGTCTTTCGTCTCGTACAGGTACACATGATCGGGGCACACCAGCGCGATTCTGTTGTTGCTGCAGCGTATCAACGCCATACTTTTATCCACTTTACGTAGCTATAACCCTTTGTCATCACCACGGACGCGAGCGCATTACTTATTAGCAGTCACGTATTGACAGTTTCTCTCTGCTACAGAGCGGCCATGTGGTTTTCGCAGTTTTCGTCAGGCGCCGGGACCGATGATGAGGATGACAATGTCTAGAGAAAAACAAAAAAATATGCGAACTACTTTTGTAAAGTTACTTTTAATAATATTTACTGTTTTGATTTAAATAGGTATCGTTTGTGTAGTTATAACAAGCAGACAAAAATGTTGCGCAGTGTAAGTTTCGGTTTCGATTGCTTTATTTTATGGGTTACTTTAAACCATCGTGGGTTTTTGTGTGGATTGGCCGCTGTTATTCTGTTTTTCGTTTATCATGTTTATCTGCTGCACCTAGATACAACACCGTAAACTAGCGATATAGATCAGATTCCGGAGTTTTATTTATTTAGCTCGCATTTCCAGCTCTGCCACCACGGAGTAGCGCGGTTGTCCCGCGGGAAGCGTAAGGAAATTTATTTACTTCTTCCCGTAGCAGGGACTCCGGAACCGTGGTGGCAGTGGGGGCAATCGCCCCCACAGGTTCTAAAGCAGGAAGGGCATGCCCATACACTGAAAGCGGTTTCAGAATGGGGGTTTGGGGGAGGAAAGAACTGAGAGAGGAGAGAAGGAGGCTCACGCCGAAAAGGAATACATCGCATTGCCGTTCGCCCGCTACTTTGAATATGCCACCCCGAACATTTAAAATGCTCCACCTATTGCGGTCGTTAGTTGTAGGCGCCATTTCAACGGTCGTAAAGTTGCAATATGGCCATTGTACGACTGTTGTCATCAACCAAAGCATATATGTTTTGATTGATGACAACGATTGATGATATCGGGCGGCGGAAACAGTGCCGGTGCCCGAAGAACTGGGAGAAATGGGGAATCGCCTGTATGAATAACGGCGGCTCGCGCACCCCTTGGTCTTCCAGCGACATCCGTTCCAAGGGCGTCATGCGAAGTTATGTAGAAGCGCCTTCCCAATATTATCTTTATGCCTTCCCATACCGAGTTCAACCGAGTAAATCTGTCGTTGTTCACCTGCACTGTGTGGCAGAATCACTGCAAAATCGCGCAATTTATTTTTAACCTAAAGGGGTCTACTTCTATGTGTCACCTGGTGCTGCTAAAAAGGATCGCGCCCCCGACAGGTACGTGCGGTGGCGTGCTGGGACCGACCCAGCAGCTGTGTTGCACATGTCTGCCGGAGGTGGCGCTGGGTGTCGTGACAAAGTGATGGGGCATGCGTGGTCAGCGGAGAAGAAACAGAAACTATGTGGCACATAGTGTTGGAGTGAGATAGTATCTATCCAAATCTACATGAGGGAAATATTCGGCTTCTAGAAGCTGTAGGATTTAAGGGTAGCACAGAGGGAGTTAACATCAAGGCCGAAGAGGCGACGAAAAGATTAGAATGCTGGCGGACGAAAAGCAGAAAGCGGTATGTACATATGTGTCCTGTTAGACCTGTATGTATGTATATACGTATCCTCTCCTTACCTCTATCATCCCTGTTCCCCATTCCCCACACCCCCCACACCAGCAGGCCTTCCGGTGTCCACCCTTAGGTGAGATAAACTACGCCTGCTGGTGGTCTTTTCTTTCCTTGTTAACAATAAATTCGTTCATTCATTCATTCATTCATTGCCTAGGACAGCTACACCTGTGACAGAAAAAAAAAGTATGTTGTGCCTGCCCTAAGAGTGGCGGTAGTATTAAACGAGGAGTATAAAACATAGATTTATTAGTCTTTTTGGTAAGATGACACGTCAATACCCCCACTAGCAATCAATCAAATCCGTGTCACCGCTGTCCGGTGCCTATTGGCGACGAGATGTTGAGTGGCGCTCCCTGGCTCCTGGCGTCAGCTTAGGTACTCGCGCTGCTGCTGTCTGCTGCATTCCGCTTGTGAGGGACAGCAGTTCCTGTACTAGAAATCGCCCGCTTTGATGCTGTAGTGCATTAAAAAGCGTATTTTCAGTAATTCAGTTATTTTACCAGCTTCTCACACATCTCAATTATTTCAAGCTGCATTCCGCACAAGTTTACCATGCACGAGGAGAGAGAACAACTTTCTTCAGAGCATCAGTCAGAAGATCATGTGTAACTCGTTCTTTCTAGCGTATTTGTGAGAATCAGCGCTCAGAGCTCCACGATAAGTATTCGAAATGCGTAGGCTTCCCTAAAGTATTTTTGAGATGCTCTTATGAAGACCCAACCGTGTAATGCTACGCACCAAGCAGCGGGCCCCTACACGCGCATCGCGCAGTAGGAAATAAAACAGCTGTATTCTATTTCTTTCGTTGTCGTTGACTTGTATCAGATGAATGTTTTTTTCTCTGCCCAACGCATTCATTTTTCTGCACCGTCACAAACGCCTTATTAGAAGGTTTGGGGATGTTTGGTAGGCTCACAAGTTCACGTGAATATCTCCTTCAGGCTGTATGGCATACATTCTCTTCTTCACAAATTTTGCTTTCGTTATGGCTGCGTGCAGGAAGGTGCCTATCCGCAACGTCAGTTGTTTGTTCACATGCAAATGCAATGAGAAGGTTTGTGCCACACCACGCGGCGAAACGGCGTAGACAACGATGTCCAGAGTACTCGAAGGCGGTTTTTGTGCCTTAACTGACTCTCACGCCGAACGGTTATGACATGATCCCGGTGTTGAAGACTTCATATACTCGCTAATAAATCCAATAAATTGCATACGTCCCGGTTTCCAGTATAACAAGAATCGAAACTGAACAGGCTGCTCTTTATTGTTTTCCACCCCCTTCAGGCGCAAAGAACAAATCCTGGTCTAATCTCGATGGCTTTCCATTAGTTAAAGAAAATTACTCTTGCTCTCTTGTCCTGAACTGAGGACCCCGCCACTGACCAGTTCAATTTTACTGCTAAATAAAGTTTTCTCTTCCTCCTCCTCTTCAGTGCAGTTTTACTATAAAGGATATCTGCATTGGGAAGATATGGCTGCGGGAAATGTACCGTAATTATCCCTAGTAACACTATAGGTTACACTATGTAACACTATGTAAAAATACAGTAACACTATGTTTAGACGTCTGAACAAACATACTGTTACTGTATTTTTACCGCACGCGAGACTAGCATGCGTGCATTCGTGTGTGTCCGCGTGCGTGCGTGCGTGCGTGCGTGCGTGCGTGCCTGATAAGGCGGAAACATTGATCGATCAATTGATTGATTGATTGATTGATTGATTGATTGATTGATTGATTGATTGATTGATTGATTGATTGTAGGGTTTAACGCGCCGACGCAACACAGGCGATGAGGCGCGCGTTAGTGAAGGGCTCCGGATTTATTTTGACCACCTGGGAATCTTTAACGTGCACCGAAATCTCGTACACACGTTCGTTTTTGCTTTTCACCTCCATCAGAAAAGCGGCCGCCGCGCCGGGAATCGAACCCGCGACCTTGTGCACAGAAGGCGGAAACATGTTATGGCGGCGCACCTGCAGAAATTATGCGTAAATCGACTAGCACATAGATTCTATCCGTACTGGTTTTATAAGGACAGGAAAGCAGTAATGAAAAATGTGGGTGTCATTCCGAAGTCCAAGTGATTTGGCTTACACTTAACAAATATCAGATGAGGTTGAAATCACGATTACTTTGTGGATGAAGCGGCTATGGCGCCATGCACTGCATACGAGTACAGCCTTCGAGCTTGAACTGATATTTGGTATCGTGCTCAATTGCCCACGTTTTGCTCAATAAGCCTCCATACTGAAGAAGCCTGGTATAAAATCAGCACGCTTTTTGCGGCCCATGCATAGGACATATGGCAACATGACAACGCAAAGTGATGTGATACAATACTTTCGAGCGTTCGGCAAGGTTACAAAACTGTTTTACCATCTCCTTAGGTATACGATTACCGGGAAAATGCCGTCGGCCAAAGCCGGCAACCCCGGAGGCCTGGGATTTGTTTTCGTCTTGCATTTTCGCTTTGTCAGTTATTAGCAGCTGGCTGTTACCTTTGTTAGAAAGATTGTTCGATAAAGGAGCTGACGCTCCGACTCTTCGCGCTCCGCACGGGACCGGCTTCCCAAGGAATGGGGAGACTCCGGCAATGTTTCTCCCGGAGCGGTATCAAAAACTGAGCTTTAAATCACGTCTTGAGCTAGGGTATGCGGTTTGAAGTCTTTCATTGTGATAAAAGGTTACTACGCACACGCGGAATCTAGTGCAGACAAGCATCAAGAGTCAACCGAGCGCAAAGAGCAGGGAGACCCGCCGCGGTGGCTCAGTGGCTATGACTAGCGTCACTAAAGTTTATTTAGTGACGCTAGCTACGGCGTTGCGCTGCTGAACCCCTAGGACGCGGATTTGACTCCCGGCCGCGGTGGCCGCTTTTCTGATAGAGGCGAAAAGCGAAAACGCTTGTGCATGTATTCGAGATTTCGGCGCACGGTAAAGTTCGCCTGCAGGGGGTCAAAATTAATCCGGAGCCCTCCACTACGGCGCGCCTCGTCGCCTGCGCTAGGTCGGCGCGTTGAACCCACACATTCAATCCAGAAATAGCAGGGAGAGCGAGCCCGTGCGAAGCAGACGACAAATGCGAGAACTCCCAAGGCGACGTCATGGAGACCTAGGGTGCCTGGATGAGCGCGCGTGGAGCAGGGTGGGATCACGTAATCCAACTTAGCACGTCACACCAGGGTAAATCAGGTGAAAAACCCTGATCACACACGACGACGTGCCCGACGACGTGCCAGTTCAGCGCGTCGCTAACCCTGTGCGCGCGTTACCGCAAGATGGGTGCACCGTCGAACAGCTGTGGTGTGCGGTGAAGCCAACTCTTTTCGCACAGCGGACAGGTCATGACAAGCCCCAGACTCTCTGACGCTCTTGAACCGGCTGAATCCGGTTTCCGGTGCTTCGTATCTCCGAACACACGCCGCTCCTCGAGATCTCCAAATCCCTCCTCTCTCAGACTCAGCATGCTGGCTTCCACGGGACCGGGATAGAGAGTGTTCATGTGCGGCGTGTGCGTCTGTACTCTTTCGTGCCGTGTACAAAGCACCGAGAAAGCTGAGTGACCGTTGGCACTGTGATTATAAATCGCTTCAAGCGCCGCTCACTTGTTCTTCAGCATCGGATCATGCTGGCACTCTGTATGCTGTAAGCACGCTTACGGACTGCTGTACCTGTATCGTCATTTACGTTTTAACACGAAAGTGTTTTATTCCCGGATACATAAAGATATCAGTGACGTCATATCCGTCACGGAAGTGACGTCAGTACAACGGAACAAGCGGCCTGTAAAGGGTGCACCCCTGCACATAGGGTCTTCTTTCGAGGAAGCAACCTTTAGTACTAAAGAGTACGTTATACTTCGGGTTGTTCGTTTTCGGGTTTTATACTTTAACACGAAAGTGTTTTACGCCAGTATACACCAAGATTTCACTGACGTCATATCCGTCACGGAAATGACGTCAGTACACCTTTGCAGAAGCGACCCGCCAGGAGGACGTCGCTCGTCAAGCACACCCACAAGACAGCCGCCGACCCGCAAATCATGCTCAGCTCCAGATTTCGCTCCACATTTCACTTTCGTGGTTTACCGTTTCCTATGGAAGAGAAATCAATCACAGCCTTTTTTTATTTTTTACTCTAGGCTCTCTCTCGTGGTCGCATGAGGCGAACTCTACTGCATTATCGCTCGTCCATTAGGCTACCACGGTGTTGGCGGAGGTAGGCCCTGGGACGCCTCCCCGATTGCAACAGCGGTTACCTTTGGATGTGCACGTTCTTCGCCCAAGCGAGAAAATTATACCCACTCTCTTCGAAAGAAGACGGACCAAGACGCTGCTGTCGGCTCCAATGACGCGGTAAGCTACCATGCTATATTCTTCCTTTTCTGCTAATACAGCTTAAGGTTTCGCAATTAATTTTTCACATAAACCTGTTAGGGAGCGAACTAAATAGACAGTGTCGATCTCCTCTCCCGGCAGCCGAAAAAATTTCAAAAAATATTTCACCCGCCATTCGCCTCATAGTGTTTCTCGGAATCCGCGTCTTCGTTTGCGATTTATTTCCCTCCAACAGTGCAATATGCTGGCATCGAATATGCGCCAGCCCAGCATTCTGAACAGGTACCTTATGCATGTTTTCTCTTCGTTTAGAAATTAGAATGAGCATATCGGGACGACACTCCTATTCTCCGTTTTACGACGTAGGCACAAATTTTCCTTGAACATTGAGCACTCGGTCATTATATATTGTCCACCATCACCGGTTACCTTAGTGCCATTGTATTTCGTGAAGTGGTGCTCGCGTTCAGGAAGCAACGATGTCTAAATTGCCTTTTATAGGTATGACTCACAACGACTTTATTGATTTTGCAACGTATTGCAGTGTGTGTCAATTTTGGTAGGTGCAGATCCGTGCAGGTCACTGCAGCCACGATTTAAGATGAAGAAATGACAAAAGGAAATAGGCACGCCGCACATTCATCCTCCCCGCTCCAAACTGTGCACACGAGACCGAAACCAGTGCTCATGGTACTTACCTTTTCTTCTCAGAAATGTTTTACAGTTGAACCTCGTTATAACACTGATATACTGGCGAATTATCGGGTATAGCGAATTAAAAAAGCGCTTTATTGGTCACGCCTCATTTCAGCGGTACTCATTCTTTTATAACGAAAGTGAAACTCTGATAGCCATATGCGCACTATCGGTTATAACGAAGAAATATTTTACCGGTAGGCTGAGAAGCTATTTGGAAAAAAATTACGCCCACCTCCCCTCGCGGGAACCCTGGTGTGATGCGACGCTGAAGGGGGTTCCGTTGGGTCGATTAGTCGAATTGCGTGAAACGCGTAGTGAACGTGAATTGCGTTCCAATCACATCGTTGGGTTCCACGCGAGGGGATGCGGGCGTAATTTTGAGCATAATGAGAGACGTTGTTGTTGTTTTCGTTTAGACGGTGGCTGCTTCGCGTCGCCGGAGCTCGGCGTCGGCAGCACGCTTCTCCGCATGGCAGCGGCGCGCAGCGCACCCGAAGGAGAGGAGACCGCGGAGAGAGAGAGAGTACTGCACATGCGCACAGCGCGCAGCGCCGCCCACCGGCGGAGTGAGAGTGCGCTGCGCCACGCGCCCGCAGATGTTGGGCGAGAGTGTTCGCTAGAGGAGAGGGGGTGAGCGGAGGAGAGACGCAGCTGTGCGGACGCGGACGACGACGACGACGGACGCAGGACAGGGCCGCCGGCAAGAGATGCTCGTCTCAGCGTCGCATCTAAAAGTCGCGGGGCTCGAAACTGTAGAAAAGGCCCATTTGTTCGCGGCCATTACGGAAAACTTCATCCTGCTCAGTGCTGTGAATAGCCAACAGACAAAGATCACATCCTTCCTTTAAAAAATAGGAACGCCGGCCTGTTTCATCAGGTGAACTTTGTTCTTTTGTAATCTCCCGTTTCATGCTATCGTACATTGAGCTTGAAATGCCACAAGGAGGAAGATAATAGTCACCTTGTTTATAGTGAGTTCGAAGATTAAAAAAATGCGTTTTTGTATCAAGGATTTTTGTGGGGGCCAGATTACCGATTGGTTGGAACCGATTTTTAGCTACACTGTTACAACAAATATCGGATATAACGAAATGAATTACTGTCCCAATAGTACCTCATCATAACGAGGTTCCAGTGTATCTGTGCTTCCTTTAGAGTAGACTGAGCAATTGTTTCTTGCAGAAGCACAAGCTGAATAACGATGCCTTGACAGTCACGCTTCTCAATCAAGTGGATATGGGTTCAGACCGACTCATGGTAAGCGAAAACGAGTCAAACACACTTGTTATGAGACCAATTACGCGTATTTATAGCGCGATGTATAAATGTATATATGTTATAATGACTCCAGAAACTTCGGACATTGCTTCGGATACGAAAGCTGGGACGGAGCGTGAATCAGCAGCTTTCGTTGTCCTCTCGAGCTTTTGCAATGGTCGACGCATCGCTCCATCGGTAATGTCAATTACCTAACACAGCGTTTTATCACCGAAATAGAACACTGATTTAGCCATCTCCAAGTAGTTTCATACACTACAGAAATGTGCCATTGTACGCTTAAGATATTCAGAATATATTGAAAATGCTTTTTTATTTTCTAGAAATGAACAGGGCGTAAAAAAATTTTCCATAAATACAATAAAAGTACACTCGCCTAAACACATTTCGAGCAGTACTGTCATAAAAAGCATATCAATATACTCCGAATATCTTTGGAATATGTTTCAAATCCGTTTTGTATACTTGTGTAATGACCACGGTAGAGATACGCCATAAATACAACAAAAGACCTAATGAAATTATCCTGTAATTTTATTACAATACAACACTGCAGAAGGTAATTTAGGTTGGCTGAGTTTTCAGATACACGTGAAGCCTATCTAAAATTCTGCTTACACCGGGTTTCTAACGAATAAAATTTTTGTCCTTAATGTTTTAAAAAAAATGATGTTAAAGACTGAAGACAATATGTTCGCGCACTGCACGGTTTAAGGCAGACAAATAAAGTCCGAACTTCTAGGCAGACACCCTGCGTGCACATATATGTAAGCGATTGCGTTCCAGCGCATTTGGAGGGGGCAGGGGGCTGAAAATGCCGGACGTAGCATATTTAAATTGCACCAAAGACTCAAAAGTGATCGTACTATTTTCAGCCTATGGCAGCCACACCAAAGTTTCGTTACCAGTCACTTCAATATGTTTAAATTTTGGTACGATTTCAACATTGGAACAGTGATTTAGCCTTCTGTTTCCATCACGGAGCAAGAATAAAATTTTTGCGTCGTGGTTTCTATATATTCTTGCTCCGTGGTTTCCATTTTATGTCGTAGGACCACAATACGGAGAAGCATCCGCATCGTGCGTCCAGCTACAGGTGTAGCATCCACACATTCCATATGGTCTGGGAGTGCCAGAATAACCCAGACTTGAAACCAACTCCCAGCCCTACGTACGAGCAGCGGGCCGGGGAGTGAGCTTGCCAGCTCTGACCCGACTAGGCAGTTATGGCTGACCGAAAGGGCGAAGACGGTGGTAGAACCAACGGAGTCCTGGACTAAGGACCCCGCCCACCTACCAGCTCTTCAGTTGGATAAAGTTTTTCCTCCTCCTCCTCCACACAAAGCCGCAGCCAATACTCTGATGGAAATACGCTGCGTTTGCGGGCTGTGCCGAAGAAAATCTTCAAATTTAATTCAGAAGAACAAAGATGCTCGCTCGTGTCACCACGAGTGGTCTGAAAGGTTTGCGTGGCTTTCTTATGACTTTGAGCGCGTGCAGTAGCTTTCTTCCACGAGTGCCGTGAGACACTCGCGGAAGTAGGAAGTAGCACACGAGCTTTCTCGTTTTTGACGACGGGCTTCCAGAAGTGGAAGAAGGGTGCTGAGAGGATGCAACGCCACGAGAAAAGCCAATTCCATGTTGATGCTATAAACCATAGGCGGAGGCTACAGGGGTGAAGCGAGCCCCCTTTAGTGTTTCCCGGAGGGGGCTCTGCCCCCCACCTCGGGCGATGCTGATCCCTTTCCCCCCTCTACTCCCCCAAGTGTCATTATCAGTGCTTCCAGTTGACATTTCTTTAGAGGTGCCTCTACCGTGTCACTTGTTATTGGGCCTGAATGTTTAATGCATCATCGAAGTGGCGCAGACGTGGACGGCATATTTACATATTTTACATTTATTCCTTCGAATTCTTTCCATGAAAAGACAAGCGCACTAGAAACGCACTAGAAGCATGTATGTATTGTGAGCGCGTATGTCGCGTCGGCACAGCATCGACACTCCCAGGGACTGTTCGTACAATCTGGGCAATCTCCTGCATTGCCTCCTCGCAGTAACATTATCATCCTCATTAACATTACCCAATCCTCTTCGCTCGTGCATCATCATCATCGCTCTCGGTACGGTGTTGGGAACCGACTGGATCGCCGAATAAACGTCTCGGTTCACCCGTTGCTCAAGGGCCTTACAGTATGTATGTATGTATGTATGTATGTATGTATGTATGTATGTATGTATATATGTATGTATGTATGCATGTATGTATGTATGTATGTATGTATGTATGTATGTATGTATGTATATATGTATGTATGTATGTATGTATGTATGCATGCACGTATGTATGTATGTATGTATGTATGTATGTATGTATGTATGTATGTATGTGCATGATGATAGGTACATTTTATCGTCATCATCATCATTGGCTGCCAGTCAAGGGGGGCTGAGCCCACCCTGGGAAAATGAAAACTCTCCGCCTATATGGGACCCACAAGTTTTGAATGCGGTGTGGAGACGGCCCTGCGATGGTGGGGGCTGCTCAGGTACGGCAATGGTGGCACAAATATCTTCGGATTCGGGATCGCCGCTCAGCTCAGAAAGATTTATTTTTGTCAAATGTAAAATATCACCATCATGAACACTGAAGACGAAGAGCAAGAAGATCTGCTCCTCGTGGCGCGAGCGCGCGATCGGAATTCTGGCAGCCATTAAAGAAAGGATTCAGATGGTTCCCCGGTCTCTCTCGTGTTTACAAGTGGTGCCGTGACCAGGATTTCTACCTCCACGCCACGAAAGCAAGCAGCCTGCCTTGGAGCAGCGCAGAAGACGGAGGCGTCGGAGCAGCTGATCGACCTGGTCCAGACAACGAGGAGACCCCCGCGGAATCAACGGGATCCGCCGAGCTGACTGAAACGTAAGAGGACTTCCGACAACCCTCTTCCAAGATGAGCAAAGAGATAGTAACAAAGAAGAGGAGGGCGATACGCGCGCAAATTACGCAGCTAATCAACGCAGCCGAACAGCAGATAGCAGAGAGAGCCGAAAGGACAACGTTATGCTCCACGCAAGCACAGATCAAGGGAATGGAAGCGCGACTTAAAGAGGCAAATAACCAAATGGAGCAATATTTAACAGTGGCGGACAGTGAATTTGAAAGAATCCTTGAATACGACATGAAAATATTGGCTATACTCTCGAAGCTTGAAATGAGCATTGTGGAGTCCATCCCAAGCAACATAAATAGCCCGCCGATAGCACCAATCCCACAGTGCAGCGCAAGGACAGATGAATCGGAGTTGGTCAAATTGCCAAAGCTAGAGCTTATAAAATTCGAAGGGAATATGCTTGAGTGGAACAGATTTTGGACACAATACAAGTCATCAGTTCACGACAGGCCTAACATGAGCAAAGCTCAGAAGTTCAACTATTTGATGGCGTCATTAGACGGAAAGGCAGCTGCTGAAATAGAAGGCTTACAGTTTTGCGCGGAGAAGAACTACGATCATGCAGTCCAATTGCTATTGGAAGCTTATGGAAGACACGACAAATCGGTGGATATTCACATGAACGAGCTGTTAAACATTCGAAAAGTGAAATCAATAAAGGATATTGAAGATCTTCGACGGCTGGTCCAGGCGGTACAAGTGAACATGCTCGCCCTTGAATCCCTAGATGTAAAACCCGAGTGCTATGCACCAATGCTAATGCCAGTGTTGAAGAGGGCTATTCCAGCAGAACTGTCAGTAGAGTTCAAGTTGAAGGAGTTGTCGCAGAACACACGGAACAGGGAAGAAAGACAGCAAAACGAGTCAACAGGAAAAAAAAGCGCAGAAGAACTAACCCGGTTGCTTGAATTCCTTCGGCATCAAGTAAACTTACGAGAGGAGACAGAAAAGGAGCAAACAACGGTCTCTCAAAAACAGTCAAAAGAAAGCACGAGACAGTTTCGAATGACAACAAATTTTTACAGCTCATCCGAAAGAGTGTGCGTATTTTGCAAACAGAACAACCACACGACTGAGGATTGTCGGCGCAATATGCAAATGGAAGAGAAAAAGGCAGCACTAACAGCTAACCGGGCATGTTTCAGGTGCACGCGGCCAAATCACACTGCGCGTGTCTGCAGAGCCAGCGTGCGATGCAAACAGTGTAAAGGAAGGCACGCGACATCAATGTGAAGGACAAAACGAGAAAAGAAAGCAGAACAACATGCCGCGATGGTCCAGCCACAAGAATCGACGGCCTGCACCATGCATGCCATTGAACGGCAGGAAAGGCAGTGCGTACTGCTTCAAACTGCGGTAGCTTGGATTGAAGGAGACTCCTCAGGCGACTACGCACGAATCTTACTTGACAGCGGCAGCCAAAGGTCATTCATCGCAGCCGGATTAGCAGAAGCAATTGGTGCAAAGATCATCAAATAAGAAAAGTTGACGATTGGCTCGTTCGGCGGTAATGAAACGGTGAAGACCATGGATGTGGTGCAAGTAACAGTAGGGCAGGAAACCAAGAGCTCGACCATCACAAGCGAAGCACTGAAAGTAGACGTGATATCCCGTAATTGTCTGCCAGCACCCAGCAAAGACATCAGCGAAGAGATGAAGAAACTAGATTTGGCAATTGCCGACGACACCAATAAAACAAGAACGCAAAAGTCGATAGATTTGCTAATTGGCTCAGATTTTTATTGGGAATTCTTCACAGGAAAGATAAAACGAATAGGTGACAAATTAATGGCTGCGGAAACAACGCTCGGATGGGTAGTGCAAGGACCATACTGTCAAAACAAACTGAAAGTGACAAAAGACCAGACATTCATGGTACTTCATGTCGAAGCTACTGATAAAGGAATACAGGACGAATTGCAGAAATTCTGGAATTTGGAGTCAATCGGCATCACAATGAAATATGGTCCACCAAGTAACGAAGATAAGGTGTTAGAAGGGTTCGAGGAGAAAATAACGATGGAAAATGGCCACTACGCAGTAGGTCTGCCATGGAAAGAGAACGTAAACCTGGACACGAACAGAGAAATCGCAGTGAAAAGGCTACGGCAATTAACAACGACGCTGAAGAAGAGTGGTGCTCTCAGAAGGTATGACGAGGAAATCTCAGAATATTTCACCTCTGGGGTAGCGGAAGAGGTGCAGGAAGGAGCAGAAAAAAAAAATTCCCCCGCATTTCCCCGAGGGGGAGAATGTGAAAGTGCGAATGCACGGTTGTCGGCCCGCTTGCGGCGCTTGCGCTCGGCCCCCGCAGCCCACCGCCTCGCCGCCTTCTCTTCCATCTCTTCCATCGGGTTTGTAGTATCACGTGTACACCACGCAGTTATCAAGCCGCTATAACGCCGCTGAGTCGCCAACGCACGCCGCTGACGACGTAGTTTGAATGCGTTAAAGATATAAGGCGCGTCACTAACACTGATATCAGCGTGGCGTCCGTGGCTTAGTCGGTAGAGCGTCGCGCTGCGGCCGCAAAGTCCTCGGATCGAAACCTGGCGCCGGATGCTGTTTCTTTTTTAATATAGAGGAGCACTGCGGACGCCGCCGCCGCCGCCGGCGGTGGATGGTTTGGGGTCGCTTATAAAGTGCATTCGCACTTAAAACAAAATACCCTTTGCTACTATATGCCCCAACGCAGTCATACGAGAGGACCGAGCAACCACGAAAGTCAGAGTCGTTTTCGACGCGTCGTCAAGCACGATGGAAAACAGATCGCTAAACGACAATTTAGAAGCCGTTCCGAACTTTAACGAGGACATACTGTCCATGCTTATAAACTTCAGAAAAGAAAAGATTGCACTGATCGGAGACGTGGAAAAGGCATTTTTGCAAATCAGCATCCACGAGGAAGACCGAGACTCTTTGCGGTTTCTGTGGTGGAAACACGACGACCAGGGAAGACTAACTGACGAAATTCAGGCGTGGAGGATGACAAGAGTGACATTCGGCACTACACCGAGCACATTTCTACTGGCAACCACAATTAAGCACCATCTAAAAGAAATGACTTCTGAATTTCCAGAAACAACAAAAAGACTACAGAGGGCAATTTACGTCGACGACGTGATGCTCGGAGCGGACACAGTCGATGAAGCCATCAAACTGTACAACGAGACGAAAATGGTGTTCGACAGAGCCTCGATGAACGTGAGAAAATGGACGTCAAACGACAAGCGAGGAAATGAAGTGTTCGACGCGACCGAAAAGGACGAGGGTGCGCACAAGGAGCTTCGGTCTAGCGGCCGAACGAAGTTGTTAGGAATGATATGGAAACACCACGAGGACGTTCTGTGCTTTCCAGTGGAGAAATGGGTGTCAGACCTAACAATGCTCCCACTGACTAAAAGAACAGTGCTGCAGGCAACTGCTAAAATATTTGATCCACTTGGACTATTGTCGCCATTCACCATACGAGCGAAAATAGGTTTCCAGAGCCTATGGAAACTGGACACAACATGGGATGATCCTTTACCTGCTGAAGAAGACAAAAGGTGGAGAGTTTTAATTGAAGAGGCATTAGCGATGAAACATCTACAAGTGCCCAGGTGCTATGCTGAAAATCAAGGTCTGATACAAGACTCAACGCTGCACGTCTTTGCCGACGCAAGCCCACTAGCATATGGAGCAGCAGCGTACCTCGTGACATCAAACAGCAATGGAACAACGACGGCAACATTAATGGTGGCGAAAAGTCGTGTGGCTCCGATCAAAGAACTCACGTTGGCTCGATTGGAATTGATGGCAGCAGTGCTAGCCGCAAGATTAGGAGATTACGTACAAAAACACTACGTGGGAAACCTGGGAAGCAGTCACTTTTGGACTGACTCTATGATAGTGTTGCACTGGATCAACGGAAGCAGCAAGAGAGAAGCATTCGTAGAGAATAGAGTCGCAGAAATACGGGCGAAAACGAAAGCGGGGAGCTGGTCATTTGTACAAGAAGAAGATAACCCAGCAGACCTACTAACGCGAGGAATCAAAGCACGTGCCTTGATTGAGTCACAACTATGGTGGCGCGGGCCCAGTTGGCTAGCGTCACAAGAAATGGATCGCTACAAAAACTGCGGAGGAGACGACCAGTTAATGATTGAAGAACAGAGGATCGAATGCAACAAGTGCACAGACGGAACAGAGAGACCGGCATCATCGATACTGAACATCGAGAACTATGGATCATACAATCGCCTTCTGAGAACAACTGCTTGGGTATTTAGATTCGTCAAGAACCTTAAAAAAGAACATTGGAAGGGCCCATTGGAAACGCAAGAAATAACCTCAGCGGAAAATTACTGGATTAAGAAAGCTCAATAAGCATTTACAGGGCACAGCCATTCGCACCAAAAAGGAAAAAATGTGTTTCAAATACAAGGACAAGACGTATTTATTGACGATGAGGGGATTATACGGCAAAAAGGACGCGTTCAATTTAGCAATGCGATAAACAAGCACGTCATCGTGTTACCGAAGCAAGGACATTTCACGGAGTTGCTTGTGAATCAAGTTCACCGTCTGACGATGCATGGTGGAGTTCAAGCAACGCTTGCTCAGCTGCGAACACGATTTTGGATCTTGCAAGGCCGTCAGACGGTCAAACGAGTAATAAACAAATGCATAATTTGTAAAAGACACAATGCAAGACCACTGAGCCAAGTGACACCTCCCTTACCAGCGGACCGAGTCACGCAAGCCATGCCATTTCAAGTCAGCGGAGTAGACTTTACAGGACCGCTCTACGCAGCCGACAAGGGCCAGTGCCTGAAACAGTATGTCGTGATTTTCACCTGCGCTGTCTCAAGAGCAGTTCATCTGGAAGTGGTCAACAACATGCCAACACTCAACTTCTTGCAAGCATTCCGCAGATTCACAGCGCGGCGAGGAATGCCAGCAATAGTGTATTCAGATAATGCGAAAACCTTCAAGGCGGCGGCGAAAGACATCAATGATGTACTGGGCACCATTCAACGAGAGAACTTGGATGATTACTGCAGCTCACGTTATATCAAGTGGAAGCTGATAGCGGAGGGCGCACCGTGGTGGGGAAGGTTTTATGAGCGTCTTATACTCAGCCTTAAAACCTCCCTGAGGAAAATCATAGCGAGGATGACTATTACAGTAGAAGAGCTGCGAACCGAGAAGTGGAAGGAGCTTTAAATAACCGACCGTTGACCTACGTGTACGGCGAGCCTATGCCAATAACCCCTGCGGACATCATCGGAGGGAGACAGCAACTTAACGATTCACAACGTCTCATCATCGGGAATATCGAAGAGGCCTGGAGAAGTAGGTGTCGGATCGTGCGGACTTGGTGGGCAAGATGGCATCGAGAATATCTCAAAGAAATCGGAGCGACAGCGCGTACAAAAGCAACGGCCAGTAAAGCGTTGGAGGAAGGCGACGTAGTTCTTCTGGGAGGAACCGGCCCGAGGACATTCTGGGAAATGTGTAGAATAGAGAAGACGTACACAGGACGTGACGGTGTGACAAGGGCGTGTCTTCTGCGGAGAAGCAACAAGGAGCTTATACGGTGGTCTACCAAGCACGTTTACCCGCTCGAGGACGGTTTCAAATAAGCGCGCCACTGATCCTTCAAGCGCACTTCCGGCGGGCGGGACTCTGTAAAATATCACCATCATGAACACTGAAGACGAAGAGCAAGAAGATCTGCTCCTCGTGGCGCGAGCGCGCGATCGGAATTCTGGCAGCCATTAAAGAAAGGATTCAGATGGTTCCCCGGTCTCTCTCGTGTTTACAGTCAAACAAGGCCTCCCATGAAAATGGACATTGGGTTTTCCTTTAAAGAAGCTTCCAAAGTCCATTTCAGGTTCGCGAAAAGATCGAATGAACGAGCTTCGAGTTGGTCTAAAACAGCTCCGACAAGCTTGGCGCTTGTCTGCACAACGCTCACGAAGGCGAGCCCCCCTGGTCACGGCTTCAGAGACTCAAGCCATCGCAGAAGCCTTTATGCTTCATCCGCATCGGACCAACCACATTGCAGTCCGTGCGGACAGCCAGGGAGCCCTACGACGCTTCGCCACGAATGACATTCCATCCCCTGTCCACACCAACCTGGCAGCATACATGCAAGCTCATTTGCACCTGCACGTTTTCCTCGTGACCACCAAGGCATAGAAGGTAATGAACGAGCTCACGCTCTGGCCCCCGGCGCTTATTTCCAGGCCAGCCCTCAGCCGTGGCCTGAAGAATGCAATCCAAAAGAGGATAGAGCGATGCAACATAAAAGGCGCCGCGAACATCTCGGCAGCATCCGTACAGCAAGAATGTTACTTCCCTTCCCATCTGAGTTCATGTCACGAAGACACGCCACATACATCAGACAGGCGCAGACTTTGTCCTTCCCCTTCCCCTCCACTACAAACGGAAATCACCAGGCCGACCTCACTACCAGGTATGCGGCGGCTATCCGGACAATGAACACATTGGCGCTGTGTACGGGCCACCTCGTTTCCCACATTTCTTTCTACCAACCCTTTCTCCGGTGATATTCCCTGCTCGTAGTCTAGCTGGGCCGCTGGCCGCCCCGTGGTCCCTGTTGGCTGCCCACATTGAAATTCTTGGTCAACCTCCGCCAATCCCGCCACCGTCGGAGGACTCAACTCTGCGGGTCGGACTTGAGCTGCCGAATAAAGTTTGCTCTCTCTCTCTCTCTCTCTCTCTCTCTCTCTCTCTCTCTCTCTCTCTCCCTGCCTTGACGCAACTGCTAACAAAAAATTGGAGTGGTTCAAATCGTGAGGCTCACGCAATAGTCCTTTTTGCCATGACGCACATCCGTCCTGCCACAGTTAATCGTGAAATTATTCGTTCGTCTTGATTTTTTTTTATTCCCAATGTCTATATCACGAGCGGGAAACACGCAAAAGAGTTTTGAGCGCAGCGCAAAAGGTACAATTTCGCTCTCAATGCCCCGTTGGGGGTACGTACGCACCGCTCAAACGCTGCCTGTGGGAATGCTCCCAGGATCCCCCCCGCCCCCCATCACAAGCAGCGAGCAGTGGGCAGCTCAGGCCTGGCTATCCAACCACTCTTGGTTGAATTTGGTGCTGAAGTCGCCACCAGCCTCGTGGCCACCCGTCACTTTAAGGGTATCGGGTATGATATCAAAAGGGACTAAAAATTGGATTTTTTTTATTATAGTGCCGAACTATTCTAACACTCTTTGGGAACGTCCCCACAAAGTGGCATCCTCAGATGCGCAGCAGAAGTCATTTAAAAATGGTGGCAAACACGCCCCATGTGGCCCCACAGTCACCACAAGAATTTGTGTGACGCACAATGGTATTTTTTTGCTTGAAAGCGTGCACGATAACGTTTATTTTTATAATTAGCGCATCGTTACTGGAATCTTTCTGTAGTTCACTGTATGCCGCGATGGCGGTGCGTTGGTTGAAAAAGCATTGCGCATGCATTGCGAAACGTTTGTTTACATCAGGTCGGTCGCCTATGATGCTGTTTGCGCGCGCGTAACTGGTTTCTTTTTCGACATAGAGCGATCTTTTAGGCCTGGAGTACACCGTGCTAGTAGCATTGGCTCGCTTTTCTCAGAATCCGCGCGAGATGCGACAATTTGACATCTCTTCGTCTATTTGGGTTTCCGAAACAGTTTTTTTTTTTTTGCGAGTTCCGTATCAATGCTGCAACACATTCTGAACCAGAATAAGCATGTTATTTTATTCATCTTTCTCTAAAAAACCATAAAGTTTGTGTTAGTGCTAGGTGCATTTTTTTTAAAAATCAACGGTTAGTATTTTGGCTCGGAGGAAAGCCTGAGGTAATTAACACAAAAATGTTTCAGCGATTTACCTGCTAAAACATTTCTGAAAAATGTACCTTAGGCAGAGAAAAATTTTAACTTAAGATTTGTATTTTTAAGAACAAATTTCTGTATGAAATTCTTCGCACGGTTAGTAGGCCTTTATTTTACATAACCTCCCAAACTTCAAGCCGATTGGTCGAAAAGCAGCGAAGTTAGCTTTTTTTTTCCTTAAATGCTCCTGGGGGAGCTTCTGGATGCGACGTATGAGGCAAGGGGTGCTTTGAAATCAGGTGGTGTTGGTAAAACCGAAGCAGCTACCTACACAGGTAAGGGTTTACCCCCTGAAAACTAGGCTATTGCAGTTGACAGCTAAGGATGTTTAATGGTCATAAATACTGACATTAGGATGAAGTGGAGGAACAAAATTTATTTCCTCGAAGGTAAAGTGTAGGCGGAGAAAAAGGCAAAAGAGGACACAAAAGACAGGAAATACCAAAAAAATGAGGCCCGGAAGGAGAACAAGAGAAAAAGTAAAAGGAAACACACGGGTTTAAATAAAGCACGCACGAAAGTAGAACAAGGAAGCGAAAAAAAAAGTAAACAAAGGAAACACACGGGTCAAAACAAAGTGGAACGCGGAGGCGTTCAGGCATTGACGTCCTGCTCCGGCACATCTTCGAACTCTCCTTCCTCATCGGCCGTCGCCTCCTGGTACTGCTGGTACTCGGAGACCAGGTCATTCATGTTGGACTCGGCCTCTGTGAACTCCATCTCGTCCATGCCCTCTCCGGTGTACCAGTGGAGGAAGGCCCTGCGGCGGAACATGGCTGCGCAGAGAACACGGAAAAGAGGCGAGACGGATACCAGACAATCAAGGACTGAGTGCACACTCAAGAGAAGTCTCTCCTATGAAGAGGAACCAGAGTGAAATCTAAAGGCTACACCAATACCGCAATTGAATCCCCACGTGGTAGAAGTTATTCCGGGCCCATTAATAGCGCCTCGAGCACCTTGTATCTTCCGCTCGTAAAACCCCAGAAATTCAGAGTAGCATTGGTGGAAAGCGTAGTTCCAAAGCATGCCTGGAGAACTAAATACGCGTGGATCAGTAGCATATAACTTATAGCAGACATTTTAACTATTACATCAACTTTGAGAATGCTCGCCTTACAGGCTTTATACAAACCAGTTATGCTAAACAGTGTACACAAACGCTGGGTAAAATTTCATAACGGCAAACATGCCTACTTGTCTAAGTTTCATACACCACATAGCCACGTCAAGTTCGGAGGCCATTCAAAGCAACCCAGGACGTACCAGTGAACTGCTCCGAGATGCGCTTGAAGAGCTCTTGAATGGCAGTGCTGTTGCCAATGAAGGTACCCGACATCTTCAGGCCACGAGGTGGAATGTCGCAGACAGCTGTCTTGACGTTGTTCGGGATCCACTCCACGAAGTACGAGGGGTTTTTGTTCTGGACATTGAGCATTTGTTCGTCCACCTCCCGCATGGACATGCGGCCACGGAAGATGGCGGCCACGGTGAGGTACCGGCCGTGTCGAGGGTCGCACGCGGCCATCATGTTCTTGGCATCAAACATCTGCTGAGTGAGCTCGGGAACAGACAGAGCCCGGTACTGCTGTGCACCCCTGGCAGTCAGTGGAGCGAAGCCGGGCATGAAGAAATGGAGCCGCGGGAAGGGGACCATGTTCACGGCCAGCTTGCGCAGGTCGGCGTTGAGTTGTCCAGGGAACCTGCGTGCGTTAAAGGGAAGAAGGCAAAGCGCGAGATGCGAAGATTGAAATAAAAAAAAAATGGCTCCAATCCACGCTGTGATGGGAGTTAGAAAGCGAAGCTGTAAACGACACCCACACCAATTGCCAATGCGGCGTCACTTTAACACACGTGGCTCTACGAAGAGTGAAATCAGATTCTGCCAGCCGTTACCCGCAATTCGCGGGGGCGGCGTCCCGAACGCAGTAGCGGCCGTGCGTCGGCACAAATGAAACGGAGAGAAGGGTCTTCGGAAGGGTGAGACAACAGAAGCTAGCCATCCTGATGTGCTAGTTCGGGGCTACACCACCGCGCGACACAAGCGCAGACATCGAAAAAATTCGACACGTGAGCTTAGCGATTCGCATTTATACCGATTTGAACTAGTTTTGCAAGTTTTCAAATTGCGAGAAAGCTTAGGGAACTTTTATAATCTCTATTTATCGGAACCGGTTGCTCCTTTTGCCCTTTAATACCTGCTAAAATACAACCAAATTGGTCTTAGTGCGCAAAAGGTAGCGTTTCTCTAGCGGCTAGCTCTGCATGTGGTCTCTACATTTTGTTTTTCCGCGCTGCAAACCAATTGTTAACGCATCTTTGCTGTACAACAACTTAATCCCGACGGGTTACCCAGGAGGTGCTGTTGAACAAGTTAATCAAGCCGTGCGTAGGAAGCGCGCAATGACGGGAAGCTGCGCCAAAACGGGCCCAAAACAGCAATCGGTGAAGCAGACGACAAAGCCGTCCCGCCGAGAGAGAGAGACAGAGAGAGACAGAGACAGAATCCACTCTATGTGAAACTGGTTTTAGGGTGGTGGAGTGGCAGTGGCCTAGAGTGCCGCCGCGACGTCTAGGGCCCGACCGGTGACCAGTTCTTAGCGGTCGCGGTCCGAGCACCTCAGAGCCTGTTTTAAGAGGGTGGGGGAGGGCGGAGGGGGGGGGGAAGGGTCACGTGCACATTCGCAGAGTGAGTGCTAGAGCGTGTACGGCGCGTCTCACAAGGGACAGTTGGGAGAGGAAAAGAGGTGAGGGTACGTATGCACTAATAGATTGCGGTGGGGAAAGGAGTGCGTCTGAAGAAGACGCCACATGTGGGCAGCCTCGGCTGTGAGGGAGGGGTGAGGAGGGGGAAGTTGTCTGTGAAGGAGGCGGTAATGTTGGGTGGGTGATGCCGCGGTATGTGCAGCAGTATGTGAATGCGACATCTCGAGAACGCCGTGATTAGGTGTAAAAGAAGCGCCTGCCCGGGGTGTAAAAGCTAGGGCTTGGTTGTCGTCCCACCGACGCGCCCGCAGGTTTGTGCAGGAACCTGCGCGCGGGGAACGAGGGATAACCATTCGCCGTGCCATCTACACTGCTCCGCGAGCGAAAAGCGCCCTGCCCCTCCCGATCCGCGTTGGGAGTTTCTTGTCGCGCACGCCACGAAGAAACCATTGGCTGGTAAAGGTAGAAAGCTTTGCTTTAAAAGGAAGGACTTAACCGAAGCATCTACAGGGGGACCTACCGGAGGCAGGTAGTGACACCCGACATGGTGGCAGAGACGAGATGGTTCAGGTCACCGTAAGTGGGCGTGGTCAGCTTCAGCGTGCGGGAGCAGATGTCGTAGAGGGCCTCATTGTCGATGCAGAAGGTCTCATCGGTGTTCTCGATCAGCTGGTGCACCGACAGGGTGGCGTTGTAGGGCTCCACGATCGTGTCCGAGACCTTGGGAGAGGGGACAACGCTGAAGCTGTTCATGATCCTGTCCGGGTACTCTTCCCGGATCTTCGAGATGAGCAGGGTGCCCATGCCCGAGCCGGTACCTCCTCCGAGGGAGTGGGTGAGCTGGAAGCCCTGCAGACAGTCGCACGCCTCGGCCTCTCTCCGCACTCGGTCGAGCACAGAGTCCACCAGCTCTGCTCCCTCGGTGTAGTGGCCCTTGGCCCAGTTGTTGCCGGCACCACTCTGACCTGCAAGGCCAGGATGAGTAGGCTCTTCAAATGGGACGCAACAATAACACATGAGGGACCTAGAGAGAGGACAACGTTTGTGAAGCACCGAAAGGCCGATAGTGGCTGCCTGGTCAATAAAGAACACCGTTCGAAACAAAGGCGTACCATCACAAGATATAACAAACAACCGAGTGAGGTGTGAAACCGGAGAGTGGGAAGTACAAGGGCTTAGGCAAGGCAAAACTTGGAAATTCAGGCTGATAATCGCCGACATTTCATCATCATCATCTGCAGGGCAAAGGCCTCTCCCATATATCTCCAATTTTCCCGGTTCTGTGCTAACTGCGACCTATCCATCCCCGCAAACTTCGTGATCTCATCTGCCTATCTAACGTTCTGCCGCCTCCTGCCACGCTTGCCTCCTCTAGGGATCCACTTAATGACCTTTAATGACCAACGGTTAACTTGCCTTCACTTTACATGTCCTACCCGCACCCCTTTCTTAATTTCGACTAATGTGACCTTAACGCGCGAATGTTCCCTGACCCACTCCGCTCTCTTGTCCCTTAATGGTACACCTATCATCTTCCGCTCCAATGCTCGCCGAGTCGCCCATGCAGCTGTCATACTTTCTCTTTCAGGGACAATGGTAGGCTGCCATTCAATATCTGAGAATGCCTGCCGAAAGCACTGTACCCCATTCTTATCCTTCTAATCTCTGCCTAATGGTTGGGATCCGGGGTCACAACTAGGCACAAGTAGATATATTCGCTTACCCCTTCCATTGCCTCGCCACCTATCTCAAATAGTTTCCTGCATATTAATTTTCAGTCCCACGGTTCTCTGTTTGTCTAGTGCGGAAAGCATGCTTTGCAGTTCGTCCCCCGAGTTTAGCAAGGCAACGTCATCAGCAAATCTGAGGTTACTGAGGAATTCTCCATTAACCCTTACTCCCACCTGTTCCCAATCCAAGTTCTGAATACGTCTTGTAAACATGCTGCGAATAACATTGGAGAGATTGTGTCTCCTTCTCTGACGCCCTTCCTATAGGTATTTTACTGCTCTCGTTATGGAGGGCGATGGTAGCTGGCATCTTTTAGTAGGTAGTAATTGATTTGGCCCATCCGACCAGTAATGACAGCGAGGGTAATGAGGGGAATACTCGCCGAAGACGAAGTTGTCGGGTCTGAAGAGCTGGCCATACGGTCCAGACCGGACGGAGTCCATGGTGCCGGGCTCCAAGTCCACCAGGATGGCCCGAGGCACGTATTTGCCTCCTGAAACAAGGCAACAGAGGCGCGGTCAGCTCAAAACTCAGTATTCAAAATACGTGATAAATAGATCTGGTCAGGGCATTCAGCCCTTAGCAGAAGGACAGTAGATTCGAGTATGCTGGGCAATACATTAATACCCAGGATATTATTACGCAGTTTTTATCTGTCAACATCGGGGAGCAGCGGCGGTTATCCCGCCATATACGCTGCCCATGAGGATATTACACATGAACCTTTACCAGAGGCCTCATTGTAGTAGACGTTGATGCGCTCGAGCTGAAGCTCCGAGTCTCCGTGGTAGCTCCCAGTGTAGTCGATGCCGTGCTCGTCGGAAATAACCTCCCAGAACTGCAGACAAAGAAAGCGGTGGGGGAAGAGGTTTAAGTGCACTACAGAAATGCGAAGGTGGTGCAGTTCCACAGATTATTAGGGGAGGGCTGAATAGTGAAAAGGTGCACTTACGCGACAAAAAACAGCCCAGAATTCTGAAATGCGTCAAGGAAGTAATGCGTAACCAAACAACTTTCAACTATTCTCAACTTTTGTAACCTCTGCACGATCTGGTATAGCTGGTAAAATGGAATGGCTTCACCAGCCGCGACACAGAGTTAGTGTTACAGTACCCGTTTCCAGAGTACCGGGAGCCGACTGGACATGCGGGAATTCGTTACGGTAGGGTGACTTAGTTCCGGCGAAGGGCGGCCCGCCTCGTCATGGCCTCTTCCACGCATTCGTTCCGCTGAGGGGGGGCCCGCCTAGCCTTGCCCGCGCATGCGCAGTCGGGTCTCAGTACAACGGAAACGGCACGCTGACACGGTAACAAAGATAAGATAAACTAGAGTTATCAGATCGTTTACATATTTGCGTTACCTCTTAGGGTGTTACCCGAAGCCGAAGTTTTCGTTTACCCCTGAAAACGATACGCCACGTTTTAGCACACCGTTTACGGGTTTGTGTATTCCGGCCGCCATGGTGTAGGAAGCGGCATCTCTTAAATTGATATCAAAGCTAATCACGCACAATTTTGTTGCTCAATTTGCTTTGAATGTTTCACGTTTCGGATGAGGCGTTCACTAACACTAGTTGTTATAATACTGTAGCTATCACCTATAGAGAGACATTTACTGAGTAGAATTAGAAGGTATACGCTGAAATTTACGCCCGCTTTCGGCAAGTAGTGAGTAAAATTTGTTGTAATTACACAACCTGCACTACCTAGCCCAGGCCAAATTTGGGGGCGCATATTTCTACGCGGCATATGTACTGTGGAACACTGCTGTACCCCCAGCTCCGTCAAGCTGTCCTTGAGATAGCTTTTTCTTCCAGCACCCGGCATTGTGTATTCTGAACATGATGCCAATAAAGTTCATCGTTCAAAAGCACTTTGCGAGCTTAGAAACCGATCAACTATTTAAGGCAGGCGAGGCTTGGCACGAGTAGGGACGGTCATTTTGCTCGCTCGTCTGAGAAATGTAATCGTTTGTCGTGCTCCTGTGCATTATTGAGCAAGAAAAACGCGATAAACATCAACTAGGAATAGTTTTATCGGCTGTACAAAGCATCCAGCGCCGAGCTCACCGCCTTTGCTGTAATCAAGACGTGAGGGTATAAGTCGTGTGCTCAGGAAGCTCGCCGTCAACGGTAACGCCTGTGACGGTAAGTTACCCTTCGCGAGAAATCCTCGCGCATGCGCAGACGCCTCCCGCACGCACGCTAGACGGTAACGTAAACCGGCTAACGGTATACCTGTCAGCAGCTGTGGTGATCACTGAGCTGTACAGCTGAGATCCTTGTTATTTCCCTGCGCCACCTGAGGATACGTGGGGGGCGATTTACAGTCTTTGTCAAAATTTTGTGGGCCACGGCGACCGTGGCCGGAGCGCTGCCAAGCAGGGGCGCTGCGCTTGCTGCTGTCGGCTGGTTGCGTGGCTAAAGGGAGCGAGGGGAACTTCTGCTCTTGCTTTTGCAGTGTGCCCGAGCAACAAGTGCTGCGCAAAGTGCCTGCGCTGAAGCGAAGTGCGCCTGCTCTGGGAAGCCGGCCCCGCTGCACTTATCGCGCCAGCCCTACTACGAAAGGAAAAGCGATAGTTCCCCTCGCCCTCTTTAGCCGCGTAACCAGCCGACAGTCGCAAGCGCAGCGCCCCTGCTCGACCGCACGCCTGCTCCGGCCAGGGTCACCGTGGCCCACAAAATTTTGACAAAGACTGTACATGCGCTAGGAATACAGGCAACGATGGTTTCAAGGGTGCTCAGCTACAGGTAAACCTGGATGTAACGAATTCCTGGATTTAACGAAGTTTTTCAATGATTGATTGATTTGATTGATTTTAGGGTTTAACGCGCCGACGCAACGCAGGCGATGAGGCGCGCCGTAGTGGAGGGCTCCGGATTAATTTTGACCACCTGGGGATCTTTAACGTGCGCCGAAATCTCGTACACACGGGCGTTTTTGCTTTTCGCCTCCATCAGAAAAGCGGCCGCCGCGGCCGGGTATCGAACCCGCGACCTCGTGCTCAGCAGCGCAACGCCAGCCCCCGCGGCGGGTGAAGTTTTCAATTCTCCATTGCCAACCCCATTGAAACCCACGTGTTCGCGACCTCTATGTAACGAAGGCGTCGCGACGGTTAACTTTGGTGTAACGAATTCGTTACGCCGCGGAGCCATGTTTTTTTGCCACTTTTTCTGTAAAAAATGGCTGGAGAAATGGAGAAGTGCGATATCGGTTGGGTGCTAGGCCTGTCTGTCGGCGTGTAGTCGCGTGTCTAAACTGCCATCTGTGTTCTGCCACAAAACGAAAAATTCAAGACAAGCTCGCAATTTCAAGTGCCGGCTCCACAGGCGAGAAAGAAGAACGTCGCCGCCTGGTACAATATCTCGGCTATAGTGTCTGTCTTGTGTGTTCCTTGCTGTTTTCTGCCGCTACGCCGGTCCATGGCGGAGTTCAGTGGAGCCAGCCTTGCGGCCGTCTCAAGTGCGAGAAATTTTGAGTGCGGAAAACAGCATCAGGTTCGCGAAAAGACGGCTTTTCAGCATCAGTTTGGTCCTTGAAACGCGTTAAGGCACCGAAAAGTGTCAAAAGTGGTACTTAAGTTAAGCCTGTAAATGCGGGGTTAAGTGACCTAGCGTCTTTGGAGTGCTGTGTTGTGCCTAAGCTCGGGGGAAAACAGCAGGCGCAAATAAAGCCGTTTTTCACCATGAAATAAATCCTTGAGCGGTGAGTCACCATCCCTTATGTCTAGCATTTGTTTCATTTCCACTTCATTCACGCGAGCCTTAATTCAACACCTGCATGTAACGAAAAATTGCGAATTTTTTCGACTTCATTATATCCAGGTTTAATGTGCAGTAAACATGCCTGAACAGTCAAGATCAGCAAGCACCAACCCGGAAAAAAAAAAAAAAAAACCAAGAGCAGCGATAATATAGAAAGTCTGACAAGGGACAGCTCGCAACCACACGTCCGAGCTTGCTTGATTGATTATGGGGCTTAACGCGCCGACGCTATAGACAGGCGATAATGCGCACGGTAGTGGAGGGCTCTGGATTCACTTTGACCACTTCGGCATCTTTACCGTGCGTCTAAATCTATAGGACAAACGGCAGTTTTCGTTTTTCGCCCTTATCAGAGGAGCGGCCGCCACAGCCGGGAATCGAACTTGCGTCCTTGGGCTCACCTGCACAACGCCTTAAGCCCGTTCTACATGGGGCGAATTTCGCTTGCGAATTCGCAGCTGCGGCGCCGCTCGTGCACCAAAACGATCTATTCTCGTTGCTGTGACGAATTTCCAAATGTTTGGAAGAGTCGAACTCCTCTTGTGAACGCCGCTTAGCATTTGGAAATATGTCGCAGCAGTGAAAATAGAAAAAATGAAATCTTTTCGCCGCACGGGCGGCGCCGAAACAGCGAACTCGCAGGGGAAATTCGCCCCATGAGCCACCACGGCGGTGCGCACGTGCGAGTTGCGAAACCTGTTTATCCGAGCCCTTGCAAGGAACCGGGCCCCAGAGGCGCTGCTTGCATGTGCAGACAGGCGAAATTAAATGCAGGACTTCGTGTAGCGCCAACAAAACGACAAGTACAAAGGGGGGCGACGGGCACAAGCGCTAACTTCCAACAGAGTTTATTGAAAAAAATGCGTGAATTTAAAAACACTTGTCAAAAGAAGCAAAGAAGCAAATTTTGTCATGAGCTGTTTTTTTTTCTGTTCTTTCCTATCTGTTTCTTTTGATAAGTGTTTTTAAATTTACGCATTTTTTCAATAAACTCAGTTGGAAGTTAGCGCTTGTGCCCGTCGCCCCCCTTTGTACTTGTCGTTTTGTTGGCGCTACCGCTACCAACTAGCCCAAACCCAAACTAACAAGAAATTGAATGCTCGTGAATGACGAGACATTGCTCACGGGAAGCCCGTGCATGGTGACGGCGCATATAGTGCACCAGTCAAATTGCATCCACGTCTACTCAAGCGAAATTTAGGTACGCCGAATCGAAAGAGCCCCAACAATAAATTTCTCGAATAATCACGTGGGAGCCAGAAACCTGCGCGCGCGCAAGATTCTTTCAACGCGGTATGCCGTTTCCTGTAGTCGTGCAAAGGCAGATTTTAAATAGCGCACGCGCAAGAGGTTCGCAACCTGTCTGCTTAATTGGTTCAAAATACATTACGCTACAAACGTCGAGGGAAGCACGCTAGCTGCACGCAGAAAATAAAACCGCTTGTGACCAGCACCGAGGTGGGTACCAACGCCGAGAAGGGCATTTTTCCGCAAAAATATTTACTTAGATACCGTTTGCAAAAAAAAAAAAAAAGAAATAATAAACATTGTGATTTCCGTAAGTTCGGGCAACAGGCACATTGTGCATGAAAGGAGTCAACAATCTCGGATATAAGTGAAAGTAAAGTAAAATTAACAAGCAAAATGCCGAAAAAAGTCCAGTTAAACAGCGGGAGAAAAAAATACGGCTTGAGCGCAGAAAACAAGCTAAGAACAAAATAGGAGTTTCAAAAATTGAAAAAAAGACCGGTTTATCTTAAAGAAACGGGCACTTGAAATTTCGGCTCACCAAAGAAAATCACTGTTGAAAGACCGCAGACGGTATGGTCATTATTGGCACAATAAGGAGCCGTCGGCGCACTTCGCAGTTAATAAAACATCCCTAAATTCGACGTGAACGATCTTACTAGCACTGCCACACAGTCAATGAATAAAACTATTACCCGCCGCGAACGGCAGCCTCAATGCTGCGTGCACTCGTGCACGGAGGGGTGCCGTCGAACACTATCACAGAAGTAAAAAAAATGGTAATAAACGCGGCGCAGCCGCAGTGGTAGAAGACAAAAAAAAACGCGAACCCGGAAAACGCCAATCCGCTTTAACGAATCCCTATACAGCGAGCCGTTTATAGGTACCAAGCCAAGCCGAGTAGCGAAGCCCGGTAGCTGAGCGTGTTAAGTTGTGTGCGGTAAGAGAATGGCACACAGCAAACCGAAGCTCTCTCGCGAGACGATAAGAAATGCGGGAAGCGGCAATGAGCATGGAAAATAAGACAAGCATTTCTGTAGAAGCAAACACGGATAGCAAGCTGCCTCGACACGCTGAGAAAGGTCAACGAAGGCACGGCCGAGTTGGGCAGGGATTTATACACCCCCCCTACTAACACGCCCCCAGAAAGACTTCGACACCCCCCCCCCCCCCAAAAAAAAAAAAAAAAAGATTCCACAACCACAAACACCCCCCCCCCCCCCTAAATCGAAATTCTGCATAAACCCCTGGAGTTGAGACAATTCGAACGGCTCACAAACGTCGGCTTGGGCGTGAAAACCACTGGGATTTACAGCGGAAAAGCCAGCACGCATGAAATAACCGGGAGGTCAGCAATTAGAATAAAAAAGCTGCGCGTTACCAAACGCGCAAAGCCCGCAGCAAAACTTCGCCCCTGACCCGGCCGCGAGACGGCTTTGCTGGCAACTATCCCATTGGGGTCATCGCTCCGGCATCGTTAACGGGCGTGGCTAACTACATCGTCCCCTACTCGGAACGTGTGACAGGAAAAAATCAGCGTAAATGCGCGCCTGATTACAGGCGATCGTGCAAAAAGAAGAACACGCATTGAACTAAGGCGCGAGAAATTGCAGCTGATGGCTGCGAAAAGGTCGTGGCCACGGCGGCTGGTTTCGCGTTCGGTTAGGCCTAGCAGTCCCGCCTTGCGCAGACTTCCCAAATTGCGGCACGAAATAAAGCTGTCTTACCTTGGCTCCTATTTGGTTGCCGCACTGGCCGGCCTGGATGTGGACGATCTCTCGCATGCTGGAACCGTTTGCGGGAGCTTCACACCGAAGGAAGACCACAAAGACTGGCAGTGACGAGCCCGACCAGGAGACAGCTTACGGCGCGAGAGCAACGGCCAGAATGACTGACGGGACAAGGTGGGGTATGCTTTTCACATTCGACGCGCGCGTCCGCAGCCAATCGGGGCCAGCCACTCCCAACGCTCTGATTGGCGAGCTTGGTGGCGTGACTATTGCTGTCGAATTTGTTCAACTTGATGATGATGATGGTGGTGGTGGTATTGCCTTCGAAGTGGTTGGTACGTACCCACCAGGGATTAGGTTAGGGATAAAGCGTTGACTGTGGCGCTGTTGAGGTTATAGGGTTGATAATTGAAAGCCCGGCAGCGTGTGTTTGACAAACCTGGCCGATTGGTTGATTATAATGATAATAATAATGCTTTATTGCGCAAAATACTGAAAAAAATACAAGGAGGCAGGTCTGCCAAAGCCGCATTGGGCTTGAGCGGCAGCGCCTGGCAGGCAACGGAAACCGCAATAAATAAATAACACTGACATAAGTACGAAGCATAGTAAAGCAGAACGTTTAAGTATACATACAAAGAAAAAAAAAAGGGAAAACAAGTTGACTTACGACACATAGATTACACCCGACAGAATAACAGCACTGAAGATTTAAAATATCAGCTTGTTTCCTAAACGGGCCACAGCTTATCAGAAATTAGTCTACAAGAGCTCGAACGTTATAAAACACGCAAACAGCGTTTATCACACACCACCTGATATGGTTTGACAGAGCGTGAGGTGCTGATAAAAAAAGCGGAATTGCAAAAGGTCAATAGTTACTGGACAGAAATGTATATAGCATTGCTTTGAAGGCTGAGGCGTTTGAACCGATAAACACCATTTCTGCAAGACTACACCCTATGCAAATTATATGTTTACACGACGTAATACCTTTTTAATGAGCGTTTAACTGCGTGAGACAAGGCAGACGATATCACGCATTCATACCAAACCCCTTTCAAAACGCGCGCGAACTGACGTCACGGGTCCGGCGCTTTGGCGGAGTGATACACTACATGAGGTGGTGCCGTTCTTGAGTTGTAACCGAGTATAGGCGTGAAGTGGTGCAGGCACCTCCAGCGATCGCTTCTAACCGCTCGTTCAAATGCAGCACGAGGCGCAAATGAGTTGCTCATGCGAGAAAAGACCTTATAATCTGGTCAAAAGCGCACTATAAAACGTGATTCGCACCGCTTGTGAAAGCGTCCATCAAAAATATATACCGCGGTGGCAAGTCTAAACATCTGCAACGGTGCCCGCCTGCTGCCCCGAGCTCTTCGAAGCTCCCGCCATGTGCAGCGCGTCTCCCCATTGGCGCAAGTCCTCAGGCGCGATTCGTCACTACACGTCATCGCAACCGTCATCCCTCATTGGTCTTTGCACTCCGCCGAACGGCGGAAATGGGTCTCGGTTTTATTCGCTCTGCGCATGGCCGGGCTAGAGCGGCGGCGTGCCGCTCCAGCCCGGCCGTGCTCTGCGGCAAGGAAAACGCGCTGTTCTCGGCGAAAACAGGGGCGGTATTCCCGTGTTTGTCCGTTTTGCGTCCGTTTTATTGTGACGTACTTCCAGTTGTAGGTGGGCTTTGGATTGACTTTCGCGCAACTGTTCTTGTAAACACATTTTAAACGGCTATCTTTTGTGTGTTTATTGCTCCGCCAGCAAACCATCAAGGCGACGAAAATTAGTCTGCTCCGAGAAGCGGCCGCTCAATAAGGGCTTGCTCAAAACGTACACTGATGAAACCGACACAAAACGGACAAAACACGAGAATACCGCCCCAGGTTTCCAAAAGCTGCCGACGTCACAGAACAGGGAGGATTTTAGAGAAGCAAAGGTCTAGCTTTGCCTGTAGTGCCAGAAAAAGCGTAGTGGCGGCGTCGTGAACTACCCAGTACGCCCGCTTGATGGCGCTGTAAACACGGCTTTGTAAACATGGCGGATGCTTTTTGCACAGGCCGCTTGAGCTCCTTAATAACATGGCTGCCCTCGCACGGCGGCCGCCGGCTCGCTGCTCCACGGCCGGACTCGACTCTCCTCCTCCCGCGCGCGAAAGGGGCGTCGAGTCCGGCCGTGGCTGCTCCTGCTGGCTCCTGGCTGGCACGCTGGTCGCGTGTTTACTTGCGCCGCGCTAGTGAAGTGATGTTACGCCAGGTGACCAGATGGCCTCGACTGGCACAGACCACAGTGAGCAGCAAGTGAGAACAAATCGTTTATTGACATCCGCAAGTTTACAGAGGCCAGGACATCATTTCATTTCGATCGCTGCAATTGTACGTCGCTTTCGTGACAACATTTTTTTTTTTTGCCACAACAACTCGTTCACTTGCGCTAAGATTTCGAACGAAGGGCACAAATGAAGTATTGACGGCGACAACGGTTTCCTTTGCACCGTCTTTCTAGCGGAGTGCATAACACTCACCTTCTGTTTGAAGAATCGAATATTCTGGCCTCGACAGCTGCCTTCCGATGCGGAATTTCCCACATTTGTCATTCCACAAGCACTCAATTCTCGTGTTTTGCCAGTCCTCTCAACAACTGATGGACGCAAAAGCACATAACAGCAATAACAGTCACGAAACCGGTGCTCCGCGCACATTGAAACGGTCGGCCGTTGCAGCGGTTTCAATTTGAATTGGCGGCTTTGTGGTTGCGAATTCAGAAACAAGGTGGTGCACCAGTCGGCTGTTCGTAAAAAGTTGCGTACATTTTTGCTCAACGGATGTTTGATGCGGAACTTGTTAATAGTATTTTTAAATAACACATTGTAAGCGAACTGTGTGGGCTCTTTGAGTCACGGAATGAATGTTTTGTATTCTATACCAAAAGTAACATTTTGCCTGCGCCGTCTGGTGGGCTTGATGGTCGAAAACAGCGCTTTAGGTTGGTCAAGGTTGGTCACGTGGGGCGTCGATTTTTACGCCGCCTATAGGGAAGACAGGGAACGTCCAAGCTTGCGAGCCCTGCCGACGTCGGCAAGTGGCGCGCAGCTAGCGCGCCTATAGACCCTATGCAAAATGCGCCCCGCCATCTCACGTCGACTCCGGTAACTAGGTCCGCCATTTTGGTACGGTCGTTTGAAACCGAAACCAAGTAGCAAAACATAGAAGGCGGGCATTGACCGCACTTGTTGATGGACTACAATGCCGTAGCATTGCTGCGTGCCGCAGTGCACGCAACGAGGAAATACCGGTCCAGATGGAGAAAAGGCACGTGAAGTTCCACGCTCTTGAACGAACTTTCTGACGCGAACTACGCCGGCGCGAGCAACCTTTGTGACACGCTGAGCGCGTTGCGCTGGGAGCGAGTATTTGTCATTGGTTCGCTAAGCGCGGGATTTCGTAGTCGCTGTCCGGATGAAAAATACAGCTGCGTTGGAGTTCCGTGGTTCAGCCTTTGTATTATAAATGAAGCCTGAGCGTGCGTCACCTATTTATGACTGACAGCGGCGCTCGAGCGGGGAAACAGTACCACACGTTGTCAAAATTAGGCTTTATTTCTTCACTGATTGTGCCTATGAGAAAGGTGCTCTCTGGCTGAAGTGGCGTCATTTGCGGGGGGCGCGCAAGTCTTGGAGGGGTGCAGGGTAGGAAAACTCAAGGTCGTTGTTTCGCCTGGAGTGATCCGGGATTCTGTACAGACTCGTCGGGTGTCCCAAAGCAAGGTGTCTTGGCCCTGTATTGTGAGGTGCAGCCGGTTGTCCAATGACGACTGAGCGCCTCTTATTATGTCCTCGATTGGCGGTAGGGGTGCAAGGTCCCGTAGCTTCCGTAGATCGGTGAACTTGGGAAGGCCCGTGATGGTCCGAAGGATGTGTCGGTGGAGAATTTGCACTGTCTTTTCAGCTGTTTTTGACAGGGTTACGACTGTACCCCCGTAGGTGATCTTACCAATTGCAATAGATCTCAAAGGATCGTGCACGCTGTCTGTCGTGTTCCGCCGAACTTATTGGAAACGCGTTTGATTGCGTGTAGGACCGCAGGCCATTGCTTTTTGAGTTCCATGATCCAATGACGGCCCGTGTTGCAGCTGTGTATAGGAATGCCGAGAATTCTGACATGTCCATGCTTAGTCTGAATTTCATGTTGTCCCAGTGTTAACGTGATTGCCTCTCCTGCCAGGAGGGCACTCCGCCTTCCATTGACACAGAGGAGTTCTGTTTTCTCCGGTGCTAAGGTAAGTCCTAGTTTTGGAAGAGTTTCCTCAAGTGCAATTAGCGCAGCCTGGAGCTCGGTGGCCATATCTTCAATATTCCCACTGTAGTCCCGTCCCTCTGTCCAAATGGTGATGTCGTCGGCATAAATGCTGTAGCGGGCACCAGTATTAGTTTCAAGCTCTTGGGCCACAGTAAGCATGGCTACATTGAAGAGCAGGGGACCCAAAATCGAACCCTGAGGGACACCGCGATCGAGATAATATGTCACAGGCTGGAGACTGCTGGTGCTCCGAAGTCGAATTGGTCGGGCCTCGAGGAATCTGGCAATCCAATCGAGAGCACGCTGACTGGGGTAAATCTTGGCCAGATTAGATAGAATGTGTTCCTGCTTGACATTGTCAAATGCTTTCTTTATATCGACTGCCAGGATGTAGTCTGGTGGTCCCTTTCTTGCGTTTCGGTTCAGGACCCTCCGAAGCAGCCAGAGGTTATTATGAGTTCCCATGTTGGGTCTGAACCCGGCCTGAGACGGATGTAAGCCTGGCTTGCAATATTCGATGTAGTGGGTTATCCTGGTGTGTATCATTCTTTCCACGAGTTTGCATATGGTTGGTGTCAGCGATATGGGGCGGAGATTGGTGACTTTTGTCGGGTCTTTTCCCGGTTTAGGTATTGGATTAATAATTGAAAGGCGCATGTGTTCCGGGACAGTTCCCATGGTCCACTGCTCGTTTATGATTTTCAGCAGAGCTGTCTCAGTGTCTTCGGTTAAGTTTCGCAACATCTTCCAAGTAATACCGTCATGTCCCCGTGCTGAGTCACTTCTGCCATGCTTAAGGGCGGCATGAAGTTCTCCCAGCGTAAAGGGGTCGTCTAATTCTGCTTTTGTAAACTCGAGCTTGGGTGTTTCGATGGGAGCAGGTGGCGTAAGGCTGGCGTGAGGAAAAAAAGATTTAATGATTTCCTCTTCGAGCGTATCGGTGTCTTGGCGGAGAGTAAGAGTTTCTAGCGGAGAAGGGCCTCTGCCTTTGTTGAGCATTTTCCGGACGACTGCCCACAGCTGCTTCATTCCTTTAACTTTGCCAAGCCGCTCACAGGTAGAGACCCATTGAGCTCTACTGAGTTCTTCCCCGTGTTGCTTGATGAGCTTGTAGGTGTCTCTGATCTGACGGAGGGTTTGATATCTTTTACCGTTGGTCTTGTACTGATGTGTCAGCTTATTAGCTTTCTTCCACAGTGCTACCATCCGAGAATCGGCTAGTCCCTTGTCTTCTTCGCCAACTGTTTCTTCGGTTGCAGAGCTCAGATTGCTTCGCATAAGCTGAGCGAGCACAACGCCAATGCAGTATTTACTGATGCCGCTCTCGATGGATTTCGTCTGGCCTTGGCTTGGTACAAACCCTCAACCAGAGAAGCCAGACGTTACGTCTGCACACTGGACCACGCAACACCTGCACAAGCAGAACTTTTGGCTATCTGGACAGCTCTAAGGGACAACACCGGGCCTTCCGTCATATATACGGACTCATTTGAAGCACTACGTAGCATTGAGGACCCAAAAACAGACGACGCCACTGCTCAACGCATCCGCCAGATACTCCAGCACAAGCAGAGGAACGACATTGACGCTAGGGTCACCTGGACGCCGGGACACGTCGGGGATGCGGGGGCGGTAACGAGGTGGCACATGCTCTTGCCACCTCACAATCTGGAGTTCTACCTGTACATCTCCAGCCTCTCCTGCTCGGATCTCCCGACCTCCGCGACCACCCCTACGCGGACTCGCTGCCAGGCAGCCACTTCGAAATGGCGCGAGTACGATTCTACCTCCGGTTTCTTCACCGCGAGAGATTAAAAAGCATTACCCCTCCACAAATCTTTAAGAATTTACCCCTCAGCCGATCGCAAGAAATATTTATTAACAAAGTACTTGCCAACACGGCCACTACACCTCATATCATCCATAAGTGGCAGACACTTGCTGACAGGAAGAAGGGCATTGGCACCGCTGCCCCCTGCACATGTACATTTTGTCACACTGTGTGTGAAGCAAATATGGACCATCTTGTGCTGCACTGCTCCGCTTTTGATATTCATAGACTGGACCATAATGTTTTTCAAAATTCAGATATAGAAGCATTACATAGGGACATTCTCTTAAATCCTCAACACCTGGTGACCTTAGCCCAGTTTGGCGTTGCCAGTGGCCTGGCGAGCATGATTTAGTGGGCGTCTACCTCCCTCCCTATTCCCCCTCTTCCCCCTCCAGCGACCTTCGGTCCTCCCCTTCCTAATAAAAGAATTTATCATCATCATCATTTCTTCACTCGTCCCTGTGGCTCTACGCCCGCTTCATTTCATTGTTAGATGGTACCGCTTAGCCCCTACACGAGCCTTTATCTTACCTAGGGCTGTAAACTTTTCTTGCCGCACTACGCCGTCACGGCGCGGTTGAAAATTTCCTCTGTGGCGGGCGCGCACGGTATCGGAGTAAGTTGTTAGTTTCTTTTCGGTGCATTTAACCGCCTGTCGTTGCGGAAGTGGCGTACACTGTTTTATGATGATCTGACGTTGGAAAATTCGAGTTTCTGCACTTGGTTCCCGATTTGCCGGGCTGACAGGTTTGTTTACGTCAAGTTAACTTGTTGCCCATTGTCATTTCAGCCGCGATGTATTTACTGTCGAATATTTTGCGACTAAAATACACACTCACTCCTCTAGTTTGTCACATACTGCATGCATGCCTCCGGCGTAATGATAGTGGCCATTGATGTAGGTAGGTGAGGAAATGTTCAAGTTTTCATCAAAAAAAAAAAAAAAACGGCCCGAGTTACATCAGTCCACCGCGCATCAGCTTGAGTGGTTTTGCTTTTTTTGTATCCACAGTGAAAATCCTAGTAAATTAAAATACTTCGCTGATTTATAGCGCGTGCAATATAGCAAACTGTGGATATAAATGGAACAGCATTCGCGCACCCCTGCATGCAGCGGTCTAGTAAACACGACATTGCCCAGCCTCTGCGTGCTCGCGAGATGACCACGGCGTGATGTTGCTTGAATGCTAGCTGGTAGCTCATAGGTGACCCTCCAGGTGACATGCCAGTCCTCGTTTCTGTTACTGTGTGTGTGTGTGTGGGGGGGGGGGGTGAGGCCAGCAAAATTGAGGCAAAAAACCCATTCCAAAGGCTACCAAGTTTTCTCCCGAGCGCTTGCAAGACACTTTATTGCTGCTCGCATTGCTCCTGCACTCGACGTGCGCCGAACAGACGCATTGGCAAGGGAAGGGAGGGGCCATTTTCTTGCGGGCTTCTCCAGTCAATGTCTTGGACACTCGCTGGCTTGATGCCCTGCTGTCTCAGACGTCCCCACTGTTGTGGCAGTTGTGCACGCAAGCTCCGGTGGCGCCTCTTTAAAACCTTGGGCTTGCAAGAGGACGAGTACAGCTGCCAGGATGTGACTGCATGCTCCACTGCAACCCGCCGGGCACTAGCACGCTGCCTCCACAATCGCCCCACTGTCCGTCTCAGAGGTGAGGCACACAACATAGGGCCGGTCAATTTTTATCTGGGAGCGAAAGCAGCTGCTGACCACATGGATGAGGCCCAACCTGCAAGAACAGAGAGAGTAACAGTAAATAGCACTCAGGGAAGAACAGGACTAATCCGCTACAGTTTATGCTACAGGGACAGAGCAGAAAGCAGTGGCCGCAAGGAACATCTCGACTCAAAATGACCAGATTTGGTGTCTTGCTTAACACTGTTGCAAGGGCAATAATCTACACCTCAAACAGCAATGATGTCAAAATTGTTTTTCAAGTTCGAGCGTGCAAGTATCGCTGCATGATTTGTTAATGTACTTTCAAGAGAACCTCACCGTGGGTAATGATACCAGTACCCGCATATTCGTGTTTGTCATAACTTAAGCAAGCAATATTATGATTATCTGGAACTCACTTCCAAAACCTTTCCAGATAAACAGGTAAACATTCTGGTTATACCGATGACCCATCGAATTTTAAAAAAAAATTTAGTTCAGTGAGTTCGAGCTAACGAGGTTTTACGGTATTATCTGTTCGGGCACACTCAAAACATGCGCTTTAGAAGCTACCACAACCACCCCACTGCCAAAAAAGGACAAGCCAGACGCACAAACAGATTTTTGCGGCAGGACATGCGCAATAAATAATGAAAACACACACAAAAACGAAAATTCAAGGCGCATGTGCACTTTTGTAGTTGACTTCGCCGCAAAGCACGAATGCTTTGCGGCAAACGCACGGGCGGACGACCGTCACGGAAAACGGCCGCAACCTTTCCGTAAACATCTTCGCCAAAAATCGTCCCGTAAATTCGATGTACAGCATTTGAAAATACCTAATCCACCCACTAGCGGTACGGTCTGGCGATTGTCGCTTTCCTCTTCCAGGGTTACTGCAACAGGGTCCCCGCTACGCATTTACATGGTAAACAACGGTGAACAAAGTGCTGTACAAATGCTCATACCGGTTAACTCGCGTCAAGTAAAAAACAAAGATTTACTTACTGCGAGTCGCACGTGTTTGTCCGCACCGATGAAGGCGAGCAATGCGGCTCGGGGGCTAGGCGGCATGCCTGCTGCGCTGGGCTCGGATGGGTCTTCGGCGCGGCACCACGAGTAGTGTGAGTCCTCAGACACAGTCGGGAGCGCAGACGAGTCCTTCGTCCACAATCCGTGGTCGGGACCCGAAAAACGCAGTCCAGTTTGAGCCATACCGCGTTACCGTCACCTACTTTTCCACAGTAAACAATGCGAGACTTCGCGATCGTCGCCCGTACCAATATGGCGGACGGTCTTGTTTACATCAGTGTTGCTAGATCACCAAGCAATTTCGCATAGGGTCCATACTATCATCTTTAAATGGCGCTAATGGCCCGCCCCGCTTGCAATCTTCCCAGCTCTGAGATAAGCCTCGCCAGGGCAAGGAATTATCTCAGGTATCGGCGGCGACGAGCTTCCCTCCGGCTCAGCGGGGTGCTGAGGAATCGCGGTGGACGGTCTCTTACCGCGCCCCATGGCTCCGGGAATTCGTGGTCCTCAGGGAACTCAGTAGGCCTTGCGTAGGGTTGTCAGGCGGGACAGCGTTCCTGAGAGAGAGAGAGATGAAACTTTATTAGGCAGCTCAAGTCCGAGCCGCGGAGTTATCAGTCCACGGAGGAAGGGGGTGTTCCACGGTCCTCCGACGGTGGTGGGCTTGGCGGAGGTGCACAAAGAGTTTCAATGTGGGCAGCCAAGAGGGACCACAGGGCTGCCCGTAGGTTTTCAGGGGGAGCGGCCCAGCTAGACCACGAGTAGGGAATATCAGGGGGGAAGGGGTTGGTCGAAAGAAATGTGGAAGACGAGGTCGCCCGTACACAGCGCCAATATGTATGTTCATTGTCCGGATAGCCACCGCATACCTGACAGTGCGGACGGCCTGGTGACTTTTGTATGTAGTGGAGGAACAGATCACAGGGGAGGGACAATGTCTGCGCCTGTCTAATATATGTAGCGTGTCTCCGTGACATAAATTTAGATGGGGAGGGAAGTACCATTCTTGCTTTGCGGAGGTTGCCGAGATGTTCGCGGCGCCTTTTATGGTGCATTGCTCTATCCTCTTTTGGATTGTATTCCTCAGGCCACGGCTGAGGGCTGCCCGGGAAATGAGCGTCGCGGGCCAGAGCGTGAGCTCGTTCATTACCCTCTATGCCTTGGTGGCCAGGGATCCATTCGAGGAAAACGTGTAGGTGGGGATGCGCGTGCATATATGTTGTCAGGCTAGTGTGGACAGGGGATGGAATGTCATTCGAGGCGAAGCTTCGAAGTGCTCCCTGACTGTCCGTGCGGACTGTAATGTGGGCGGTCCGATGCTGGTGAAGTGTAATGGCTTCTGCGATGGCTTGAGTCTCTGCAGCTGTGGGCGAGGGGACGTTGACGTGATGCCGTACGTGAGCTGTGCAGGGGCCAACCGATGCCGTAGTCGTTGTATGGTCCACAAAACGGGCGTCCGTGTAGTAGGTGTCATGGATTGGTTCGGGCAGATGTTGAGCGCGCGATGCTCTACGTTCTTGATCTGTGGCTTGACTCATGTGTTTTGGTATGGGTAGCACAGTGATTCTTGGTATGCTTTCCCAGGGTGGCGGCGAGGGAGTGATGGGTGGGAGGTGGTCGGTGGGATACCCGAGGGCGCGAAGAATCTCCCGCCCTTGCATTGAAGTTGTTAGTCGGTGGTGCTGAGCTTCATGATAAACTGAGGCTTTTTCTTCAAGCGTGTTGTGGAGGGCAGCGTCATTAATTAATGCTGTGGGAGCGTAGAGAGGCACTCCCATTTCTATGCGGATGCATTTTCTGTTGGCTGTTTCGATTTTGTTGGCTTGTGTCTTGGTAAGGCGCTGAAAAGGGTATGCATACATGACGCGTGAGAACACGAGGGCTTCCACTACTTTGCGTAATTCGTGTTCTTGGAGGCCTTGATGGTGTCGCGTCACGCGGCGGAGCATTTGGTGAATTTGGTTAATTTGAGCAATGATGGATTTGACCCATTCTGTACTTTTACCGTCTTGTTGGAGGATGAAGCCCAGGACCTTGATGTGGCTACGGCGAGGGATGGGCAAGTTGTTTACTGTCAGATTAATTAGGTTGCGATATTGGTTATTTTTCTTGGTTCTGTTGTCTAATACCACTACATATTCTGATTTCTCGTTTGAGCAGGTGAGTCCTACGTCATGGGCGTGCCCGCTGATGATATCGAGACCCTGTTGCAACGTGTATTCCTGCTCGCCGGGGCTACCCTTTGTACACCAGAGTGTGACGTCGTCAGCGTATATGGCGTGTTGAAGATTTGGGATAGCGTTCAGTTTGTCGGGGAGATTTTTCATCACTAGATTGAAGAGCGTTGGTGATAATATAGACCCTTGTGGTGTGCCTCTGTGAAGTGGGTAAGGCCGAGATGGTTTCCCATCGGGTCCCAAGATGCAGATGGTTCGGTCTGTTAGAAAATTTTTTACGTAATTGAAAATACGGATACCCGGTCTAGTTTCCTTGAGGCTGAGAAGTATCGCGTCATGGAGCACATTGTCAAATGCTTTTTTTTTATATCTACTCCTACGATGGTGCGTAATTGGGCTGCACTTGGCTGTGCGTATACGTCCTCATGGATGCGCTTGGCAATGTCCTGTGTGCTCACATGCTTTCGAAATCCCACCATTGTGGCTGGCAGGTGGCCGTTGTTTTCGAGGTGCCACTCCAGTCTAGCGAGCACCATCTTCTCCATTAGTTTTCCAACACACGATGTCATGGAAATAGGGCGGAGGTTGGCGGGTGTGTTGGGTGGTTTTCCTGATTTTGGAATGAGGGTAACATGAGCTTCTTTCCATTCGGGGGGTAGGTTTCCTGATCTCCAAGCCCGATTGATATGGTCGAGAAGTTCTGCAAGTTTCTCGTCAGGCAGGTTGCGGATCATTCCGTATGTAATTTTATCGGGTCCCGGGGCCGTGTTGCGATTGAGTTGATGCAGTGCCATGTTTAGTTCTCCGGAAGAAAAGTCCGAGTTGATTCCTTCATCCTCATCTTCTGGGGCCGTTTCTGTGTAAATGATGTCGATGCGTGTGGTACTACAAGGGGGGTACAGTGCGTTACGGATCTGTTCTGTGATATCATGTGGTGTGCCTCCAATCGCTAAGTGAAGCCGTTGGACGGTGTATTTTGGTTTTTGTTGTCCCAGTAGTGTGCGAAACAGTTGCCAGACCCTTGCCATATGAAGCTGGCCGTTGAGCCCTTCGCACACTTGAAGCCAATTCTGTGTGGCTAACTTGTCGGCATACTCTTGGGCTTCGTGATTGAGGCGGTAAAGGCGTTCTTTGAGCACGCCGTTATGCTTGTCACGTTTCCAGCGTTTGACAATAGCACGACGCTTTCTCCAGAGGGTTAGGAGGTGCTGGTCAATGTAGGGATTGGATTCGGTGCGGGCTATTCTTTTGGTGTGTTTACGGACGACTGTCAAGATGACGTCGCTCCATTCAGCAAGGGTAATGCCGCTTGTGTCAATTTCTTGCAGGCGTTTACGGACAATCGGCCAATTCGTTATACTTGTTGTGGGCCTGTTTGAACCGTTTCGTTTTGATGACCGAGTGAGAGGGACACTTATTTGGATAATGTTGTGGTCGCTCCCGAGAGTTTCTTCGGTGTTGTCCCAGGCGGCGATTAACGGACCTCGAATCCAGGTAAGATCGGGATTTGTGTCAGCCTCCTGATTGGAGCCAAGCCTCGTGGGAGATGTGGTGTCATTCATAAGGGTGAATTGATGGAGGCTGGCAAATTCGTCCAATTTACGCCCTAAAGGGGACGTTCGAGTGTAGCCCCAGGTGGGGTGGGGAGAGTTGAAATCCCCAAGCAATATAGGAGCGTGTCTGAGCTACGAGCTGCATTATACATCGTATGGAAGGCGGGCAGCGTGGCAGTTGTTTGTTTGGGCGGCCAATAGCAGTTTACAATAGTGATGTTATTACCGTCAACCATCGTAGTAGTAGCTACGTGCTCTTTTTCAGAAGTATTAAGATGCGTCGTATCCAGCTGGACGGTGGGGAGCGTCTTGTCTACGTAGGTAATTGTCATGGTTTGCGGGCTGGATAGCGGTTGCGTCCCTTTCCTATTTGGGATAATGCTTGGCTGAACATAGCGATCATATCCCGGGAGGGAAAAGTCTCCGTTAGTTTCTTGCAAGGTAATAATATCCGGTTTGTTGTTGGTGATGAGCATGTGTTGAAGTAAGGCATTGCGTTTTCGACGGAGACCTCTACAGTTCCATTGCCATATTGTGAGTGATTGAGGGGTTGGAGGTGATTGGTGGCGCATCCTAGACATGTTCTGCGTTCGTTGGCTCTGCGGTGGTAGGGGTATGGCGCTTGCGGGGAAGGAGCTCCTCTTCTACGACTTGGAGGCGCGCTGTTAACTGTTGTAGCATGTTCTCAAGAGGGGCGAGAGCTTGTTGAATAAGGGAGGCCAGTATTTGCTGTAACAGCCCTGGGAGCGACTGTTGAATGATCTCGTGCACCTGCTGTGCTATTGCTGAGGGGGATGGTGGTTGCAAATTTTGTATTGTGTTTGTGTATATTGGGTTTAACGTGGGTATCTTGAGGATCGGGGGTTTAATAATTGGGGGAGGAGTGGGGGGGTTAGCTGGGCCGCTCACCTGTGGCGGATCTTGCTTGTCTTGTAGCGGATCTTGATGGGGCTGGGAAGGCGACGTCGCTTGGACAGTGGAGCGAGCCGTTTGGGTGGCCTCGATGTGAACCTTGTTCTGCCCATGCATCTTCGTTTGTGGATGAAGCTTGTTCGATGTGCCCCGACGGCGGTGAAGGCTACGGCTCCGGTGTTTTGAATGATCCCGGCTCTTGCTCCGTTCGTGTGACCGGGACAGAAGGTCAAAGCGGTTACTTGTAGGGAGCAGTGGCCATGCTTGTGCGTCGTCACGTTGCGGTGGGGGTTCTTGGCGACGTCGCTGTGTGGCATGGAAGCGGGCGCGGAGAGCTGTCGTAGCGTCGATGCGTGCTTGACACTTTGCGGATGAAGACTGGTGCTCTCCATTGCAGTTTACGCAGTGAGCCTCGCATTCATGGGGGGTCGTTGCGGGGTCTACATTTGGGGGAAACTGCTTGCCGCAGTTCGCACATCGTACGTACTCATTTTTGTTTGGGCAAACATCGGCGCGATGTCCTATTGCGTGGCAGTGGTGACACTGTTTGCTCTGGGGTTGTTGCGGGAAGATGCGGTAAACGCCGGAGAAAAATGTAGCATGTCGGGGCAAGTTACGGCCTTCAACTGTGATTAATATGGTATTAGTCTTCCCTAGTCTCCGGGCAGCTAATATCTTGCGGCCGGGAATGTGAAGCTCTTCGCGCAGGGTTTCGTCTGGAACGTCGGTGAAGAGACCATGAATTACCCCACGAGCATTGGAGGGGTCATTTGCTACGTAAGATCGAACTCCATGGCACTTGCCGTTGGTGGGGACTTCTTGCATGGAAATGATCTTTTGTACAGCAGTGGGGCGGTATGTGTCGATGGCAAGAAGGTTCTGTGAAGCTCGAAGCTTGATGAACGTATCGTTCCTTTCTAGTTTAGTCAGGCCAGCAGTTTGGAGTATGGCGTGGCATAGATGAGCGAAGTTGAGTGCAGATAGATTGGTGTTATCCAGGAATTTCAGAACCACGGTGGTGGACGTAGCTTGGCGAGGAGCCGTAGTAGGGAACTGCCAAGGATGGGGGTTGGTGCCAGCCTCCACGTAATGCGAGGCGACGTTCTGGTTGGTAGAATCCATAGGGATGGTAGAGTCCATGGTGGCGGAGAGCGGGCGGCAACAGCCGCTCCGCTGGTGCTATGGCTGGAAGTTAGGCTTAGGCCGGAGCTTTCCCCGAGGGGGGCTGTAGCTGTCGGTTTTTCTAAAAATACGGGCCGCTGGGCCGGGATTTCCAAATCCCGATGTACAGAGCTCGATCACTTGCCTCTGTGATGAATTCGGCAGGGCTCTGTTGTGAAGAAACGGGGCGTTCAGCAGTTTGAAGCGGGAGCCCGATGAAAGCGCGATCGCTGGCATCGAGATCTTCCAGCGTTCCTGCTCTGCGCTCGAGTGCACGCTCAGAACGACGATGGCGATGAGCGTGGCGCGTTCTGGCAGCTCTCGCGGCTCGTGAGTCGCTGGGTTGGTCAGTTGCCTGAGGGAATGGCAACATACCCACGTCGGGGATTGGCCAAGGAGGTGTGTGCCAGATAAAGGCTAGAGTATTTTAGATGCTGAAAGGACTAAAGTAAATGGAGTAGTGGAAGACGATATCCCGCAACGGTATTAGAACGACCCCGCTAGGTGGATGACGAGGACGCGAACGTGTGTAGTGGTTTCGAGTCGAATTTGGTAGCTAAGAACGAATAGGAAGTGGACGGTGTGAAGAGCACCTCGGCGCCCCTCACCGCCAGCTCTCTCCGCTTACACTCTTCACATTCCACTCACATTACGCATTCCATCGGCCGCAAGGACGTGGGTCGTCGTCGTCCAAGAGATCGCGCGAGGGGTGCGGGCTGGTGGGGCGTGATGGTATGCGGAGGCAAGCGTGGAGACTCTCCGTATTCGGACTCCGGGAGTGAGAGCATCGGTGCAGTGTCGATGACGGGTTGGCTTTAATGGCAGCCCGCAAATATCGCCTCAGACACGTGAGAAGAGTTATTTCACGCAACAGCAGTGTGCCTCATTCATTGGTATGCTGTAGAGAGCACGTCCACAAAGGAAAGATAAAGGAGGGGGAGGAGAGACAAAAACAACCGGATAAATTTGATACAGCTACGTGGAGACACTGGGTGTTGTTTGAGATGTTCAATAAAATCACCCGAAACTGCTGTATTACATTCGTTTTTTTTTCTTTGTCGCAATTCTATTTTTATGAGTTCTTGTTAAAGGGACACTCAAGTGATTTGTAAACATTGCGGGATTACTAGCGCAAACTGAAGTCTGGAGTCTCTACACCACGTTTCGACCACAGGCTCACACCCGAGGTCCACGTAACCGGACAGGTTACACAGATAGGGTGCGGTGAAGCCCTGCGTGGCCTGATCCGCACCTGCGCGCCGGACAAATGAAATAAAGTCCTGTTCTCTCTCTCTCTCGCTGTGCTTATTAAAGGAGCCATGAAGAGAAAACACAAGTTTGGTTCATTCAAAAGATTGTCTCGTTAGAATCATACTGACACCACTTTTAACGTAAACTTCGCTCAAATAAGCTACATAATTAGGAAAAACGGGAATGGTCATGCGACCCACCAGCTCATTTCCCGCAACAGAACCTATGATGCCACATGAGCTAAGCTCTGCGATTGGCGGAGGCTGGCAGAAGCAGACGTAAATTAGGTAGATCTTACAAACTAGACGAACGAGCGATTTGCGCTTAAATTTAGGGCACATTCTTTACAAAGCAATAAGAATGATGGGACAAACAGTGGAAGTTACGAAAGCACATGTAAACACAGAAGTACTGATGCGTTCTGCTGTTCGTACTGCGCACAGCATGCTTGGTTTAGCTGCACAGCACTACGGGGCTTGGGGTTGTCTCAGACGACACTGGCCGATTGACGCAAGCAACGGTGTCTTACGTGACCCCATTTGTCGAGCGAGCACTGTTTCAGGGAACGAATATTTTCTCCCAGAACAAAAACAAGCCAAGTTTAAATTCGGGCAAAAACAAACCAAACGCTTGCCACGGTATGGTGGCGCCATCTAGGTTCGGGTAACGTAAAGAAACGCGGGAACAAACCAACACCACTGTACAGGGTGGAGACAACCTCTGAACGGTCCCGTGCCGCCGCAATTGGGCCAACGGGCTCAACGCGTTATTCTTTTCGTTTCCCACGAGACCTAGCAACGCGAAACAGACAATATGATTCAAACGTCTTCAGTAAACCGCGTTGCGGCGATAATTTTAGCGCGTTTTTGACACAGTGACTTGCTTCGGCGGCGAGCGAGCAACCCAAAATGGCGGCGCCAGCGTATACGTGTCTCTACCCTGTACGGCGGATGCGTGAATGAAGGGATTCTTGGCTGCAGAGCGGTCGGTTCCTGTGATGTCATTGCTGGTCATTGCAGACCCCGAAGACAAACGATTTAGCGGGAAAATCAAAATTTTAACCTAAATTGTTTAATTTCTCAGTGAATAAAGCATCGTTTGTATCCGGACAAGCGCTGAGGACACTAAAACACGAAATCTTTCGAATAAAACCAACTTGCATTTTCTCTTCATGGCTCCTTCAAAAGGACCCTGCAACACTTACCATCGACTACTCGGAATGTATTTTGGGGTAAAGTCTATTGTCCCAGCAATCTCCTCCCGCAAGAATTATGAAAATCCGTTCCCTATCACCTAAACTACGCGCGATGAAAATTCGCGCGTATATGTGCCCTCTCAACTCAACCGCGGACAACGCGCTCTCCCTGGAGAGGGGGGCGGCGCGCGGCGTTCTGTTCGGCGGCCTTCGATATGCCATGTGCCGGGGAGTTTCGTCCTTTTCCCCGGAACGTGGACGGCTCTATTAAGTGCGAATGCACTTCTTAAGCGACCCTGAACCTGCGTCCACCGGCGTTGTCCGCGCACGTGGAGATGGGCGCGCGCAGCCTGGCCGCTGACCTGGCACATACCCACGTGGGGGATTGGCCAGGAATCTCCTCGTCTTCCTTGGCAACGGGGGGAGATGGGCGCGCGCTGCCTGGCCGCTGACATGGCACATACCCACGTGGGGGATTGGCCAAGAATAGGGCGTGAGAAGGGCTAATGCACCTGCTTAAAGGAGTACTGACACGAAATTTCAAAGCTGAGATCCGCTCTAGCAATCAAGTACAACGACAACACAAATAGGTGTCTGTGAATAAATGCATCTTTCTTTCTTTGTAGCTGTGTGTGTGTGTGTGATCTCTCTTTCGCGAACATTACCGAACCGCGCAAATTCAACTCGTGCATTCGCACTTTCACATTCTTCCCCTCGGGGAAATGCGGGGAATTTTTCCGCTCTTGTGCCACAAAAAAGCAGCCATGGTGGCCTGCTCGCAAGCAAGCGCTTAGGCTGGTAGGGCGTTTTTGGAGCAATAAACGTTTGTTGCCGAGTGGCCTCGTTGAAAGTGGAATATTTAGTTCGTCACTCAAACTCCGCGCGCACTCAAAACAAAAGAAACACCAAAAGCATGCGGACAGGTTCAAACATAGAAGAGGTTCATACACAGCGCCGACGACGGCTGATCGTCACAGGAAATGCCAGAATTTAGCCGCGAAGTTGACCAGCGAAGCCAATAGGACAGCCAGGACAGCCATGGCCCGATTGACGTCTCAGAGGCCATGCCAGGGGTGCATAACGAGGAGAATTTGGTTTTTACGCGTCTTTCACGGTGATTTGCGCGCTTACCGCTTCACGTGCACGTGTAATATTTGGCTCGGGAGTTCCTGGAAGTCTAATCTAAACGTCGCGCAAGTTTACTTGCACTGCATGAAGAGTGTTGCAAGGTCCCCTTAAGTCCAATTCGAAAATTATGTACTCTTCTCTGCATCTTCCTTGCCGATATACTATGAAGTTTCGTATGACGTGAAAACAAGATGGCTTGGCTTGAATGTGCTGCTGCACAGCTCACCGACCGACCCTCCGACAGTCGGCCCAGCGTTTAGTCGGCCGGCGGCCGGCGGGTCGTCGCAATTCGTACGCTCAATTGAATTTAAGCCACGGCACGTTTCTTGCTGGGAAATGTCACGTCTTCACGAGGTAGAGTACTAGTATTAAAAAGACAATTAATGCATATACTGCATAGGAGACGCGATATAAATGTTAAATTTCGGCGAGCGATCCGCGATAGCCGCCTGCCGCCAGATCGGCCACGACAAGTTTGGTCGTATGGGGGGATCTGTTCAAGACGAACAAAATTTATTGCTTGTAAGTGCAATAAATTTTTACCTTGATCGATTATATTATGCCTTGAGGATGCGGCGAAACAGAAGAAGAAGAAACTTACTTTATTTTCGCATGGATATACCTATATGTGTGCCGATGATATTGCTTTTTTCTCGGCTGATAGGGACATCCAAGCGTTGTATCAGCGACTGCAGGACTGTGTGGTTGTCCTGGATAATTGGCTTAGCCTGTTACACCTCTCGCTAAATGTCAGTAAATGGGCCGTTATAGTATTTCCCAGCAATAACCCTATATCATTACGTCTAACATACCGGTTGCAATCCATCCCTCAGGTCACGGAAATTAAATATTTGGGTATAATTTATGACGACCACCTCACATGGCGTCCTCATATTTCGCACATTGCTGCCAAAGGTGAAAAAGATTGCGGGAGTGCTGCGTAGGCTATGCAATCATAAATTCGGTATGCGTAGAGACGCCCTGCTAATGATTTATCGTTGCGCGTTATTGGTTGCGTGTTAATTTGGTTGCGTGTTATTTTCTGGCTGCGCGAAGTACAAACTCCATCCCCTATTTCTTATTGAAAGATTGGCTTTGCGTTTATGTTTAGGGTTGCCAAAGTATGTAGCTAACTCTGTATTGTACCTTGAAGCACGGTTGCCTTCACTTCTGGGTCGATTTAAATTGCTAACTGTTGTAACATGTCTTTTTTTTTTCGAAAGTTTGCCCTGCGGCATAATAGATGTAGGCGCTTACAGAAACACGAACAAGTTGGTTTCGTGTATAAAGTTCAGGAGTTGTGACACGGTCCATGCACCCAGCGTTGCAGGTCAGGAGGGCGGCCAGGGTGGAGACCGGTTGCACGAAGGTGCCGCAGGCGAACTTGATGCAATCCCGGGCAGGCCCAGAGCAGGTGCTGCACATTCACGTCTCCAATGGCAGTGGTGCAGAATGGACAGGTGGATCCGCATGGGCCGCGGTATTGCGATGGCCAGGAGGCAGTCACGGACGGCGTAAGGGCCACCACAACGCGTAATCTCCGCAGCGCAACCTCCACTCGGCGAGTTAAGTCGCCAGGGAGGTTTGAACCACACGGTGGTATACGAGTCCTCGTGTGGTGCGCCGAAGATTTTCCTTTTGTCGTTCCAGGTGCCCGCGAGCGTCTTCGGGGAAAGGTAGTAGTGGCCGCATGACCGTGCTCGAGCGGCTAGCTGAGTCTGCCTCCGTATTGCCAGGCACAGATGAACGGGGCACACATTCGATGCGTATCCGCAGCGCCGTGCTTCTTGCCAAGAGAGAGAGAAACAACTTTCGCTGAGCCCATTTCAGGTGACGCTCGCAGGCGTCAGACGGGGTGGAACCCTATTCACGAGTCCCATATGAGTCCAATAGCTCCTGGCCCCTGGACGCGAGCTCTTGCTGCGTCGAGAGGTCGGGGCTGGACATCAAGATCTCCCACCGCTCGGGTAGGGGGCGAGGGGAAGGGGAGGGAAGGTAGGGGATTCTTGAGCTCAGTACACTCCGCCAGTATGTGCGGCAGGGTGCCTTCAGTGTTTTTGCAGAACGGGCAGATGGGGTCGTGCTCTGCCGGGAACATCTTATTCAATAAAGCTGGGTGCACCAGTGACCCCGCTTGTGCGCGGCGCACTATTGTTCGCACCAGCAACTCGACTGCGTCTTGCCAAGCGATGAATGGCATCTGAGAAGGATGTCGATTGTGCCACGCGACGAATGTCATGTATGGCTTGCGTAGAGTCAGTCCGGATGATTAGTCGTGAGTACGGCCCCGCCCTGACAAAAGGTAGTAATGAGACCAGTCCATCATGTATTGCAGCTAATTCAGTAAGATACACGGGTGGCAGTGGATTGGCGGCATATGAACAAGTTTGGTCAACCTCCGGTAGCTGGGGACAAACCAGTGCGGTGTGTACCATGCCATTTTTAAAACTGTTTGAATCTCCATTATACGAGGCTCAACCCATTTTCCTCTTGAGGCCTGACCTTTTCCGAGAATTTACGTGGCCCCGATTTCAGCGACCTCAATTGGATTGCGTTTAGGCATGGCTGCAGCCTCTTCATGCAGATCTTTTTCTACTTCAGCCCTATTCTGATAATTTGTCGCCTGTCGACATAAGCTTGGACAACATTTTTCCTTCGCGTGCGAAATTATTGCCGGCCCGATTACTCATAATTTACTTGAAGATCACTTGGCTACTCTTCATACTGATGTCCACAGATGCCTCGCAAAGTGATGAGAAGGCTGGGGTAGGAATATATTCTCAGTCTCTAGATTGGTCCTTCTCAATCAGGCTGCCAGACTACACCCCGATCTTTCAGGCAGAATTATTGGCGATAATCTTAGCCCTTAATAAACTACAGCACAGTTTTGCGAAGGTAGTTATCCTTTCGGATTCTCTCTCCGTGTGCACTGCTCTAACAAATGATAAACATTCTTCCCTTCTCAGGTCATTCCGTTCATTCATTCCTTACCAGCTTCGCGAGATCCGGTTAGTATGGGTCCCTGGTCACGCAGGGATAATCTTCAATGAACTGGCAGACCAATTAGCCAATTTGGCTCTTGGGGGTCCTGCCGTCGTGAATTGCCCAATTGACGGTTTTCTTTTGCGGGCGAAGTTCAGGCGCCTTCAAGTTTTACAAATTAATCGGCAAGATGCCCTTCGTTCATGCTCCGACTATATTCACCTCTCCCACTTATGGAAGCCTAAATTCTGCGAATCTCGTAAATGTGAGGTCGCAATCACAAAATTTCGTTGCAGAATCCCTCCTTTAAATTTTTATCTACACAGAGCTGGTCAGGCGTTATCTCCTCAATGCCCTTTCTGCAAGGCCCCCGAAACTATAGAACACTTTATTTTAAATTGCCGCAGCTTTTCCTCGATGCGCCGTACGCACCTTGAATACACCTTTAATCGGCTTAATATCCCGTTATCTTCCACCGTTGTTCTTTCCCTGGGTGCTTCCGTCCGAGGAGTTTGCCGCAGAGATGTTGTGATCGCCTTTCACTCCTTTGTTGCGGCGACAGGCCGGATGCCCTGGTAGACAGCTATGTCTTCATTCGCAATTTTTTTTTCTGACAATCCTGTTCTATCCAAAGATAAATTTCTTTTTCTGCTCTCAATATTTTTATCGTACTTCCTTTTTTTCTATCTCTCTCTCTAAAATAAACCGGGTCACAGCCTAATTATTACAGGCAGCTTCTAGGCCAATCCCCCGGGGGTGTTCGCGCCATGTCTTAAGGAACCAACCAACCAACCAACCAACCCCTAGTCCGGAGCTTCCGGGATAGCCGACAGGGCCTTCTCTGCGCGTTCAATGAGTGTTCTTTGCACTTCCGCGCTCGAGCCGGCCAGCCTTCTTTCCCATGAAGTGGGGGTAGGATTGGGTATGGGGGGAAGGTTAGGGTTGTGTGTACATGCCCAGAGAGTGATAGATGCTAGGGTAGTCCCCGCAGTTAGGACACTTGGGGGTACCAGGTAATCGTTGGAATCGGTGTGTTAGGTGTACAGTAGGTAGCGTGTTTGTCTGAATTTGCCTTAGTACAACGGATTCCCGACGAGTGAGTGTTTTGTGTGGTGTTGGGTACTTGTCTGTTTTGACGGGCTGTCCGTAGCAGATCATTGGTGTCAACTGGTTGTTGAGGTCCTGGTTGCGCCCTACGTTCACTTGAATGTGGAAGTGCATGCTCAGGCGCCCGGTGGGAGTGCGTGTGCGCTCTCATTTATTGGCGTGCCTTCGTGCCCAGGTACCCAGATTACCTTGTAGCACTTTTGACTTGAAGCGAGGACCTTGTTCAGTACATGAGCGGTATTTCTGTGCATTCGGTTGCAGAGAAGTTGTCGGCATATAGCTTGAGAGTCGGTGTAGAGATGCTTGCAGCGCTCGCATGTAGCATCGTGCCTTCGCCGCGAGATGGGCCCCTCACGAGTCTCGAAAAAAACTCGAAAAATCAGTTTTCCCTAAGCGAACAAACTCAGTGAATGCATTATTTTGTTGCGGCCTCCGGACGCTGTCGTATGCAGTGGGCGTGCAAGGCCACTAACTTTAACAATCATGAAATAATGACTACCGATAATTATTTCAGTGCTACTGTAGCGCCCTATGTAGCTGCTATGAGTACTCTCACAATGACGATGAACTGTTTCGCGATTTCATTGGGGAAAACGGCAACAAAACAATCGGTCACTTACGTAGTGCGCGACATCATCGCAATATTTTTATTGGAATAATTTTTGGTTTTGGCTTTTTACATAATTGTTTTGTTGCTGTGTTGTTGTTGCCTACTTTTTAATCATTTCATGTTTTACCTTTCCGTTTTCGCCTGGACACGAAATCGTGCGTACGCCACTGCCTCCGGGCGACGCAAAGAGACCAAGAAAAGGAAGCGTATACTTGGTATGTATCCGAATACAAAGCTTTCCTTGGTATGTATCCGAATACAAAGCATCTTTAAAAAATTACACCATCTTCCCGTAGGGGAATCCAGTATGCGAAGCACCCATGGGGTCGACTGAAGTTCCCATTAGCTTTCAGTTCGTCGTTTCCGTTGACGTTCAGCTTCGCGTGCCTTCGTTGTATCAGTAGCTTCTCGACGTAGTTTGAATGAGTGAAGGACATAAGGCGCGTTCGTAGCACATGCTCCCGTCTGGGTTTGTAGCGCAGTGGGAAGAGCGCCACGTACCTCCCGTTGCGGCCAGAGTCGTGGGATCGAAACCCGGCGCCGCCTATTTCTTTTTATAGTGGACTGCGCTGACGTCAGCCCAAACGCTGACGGGGCTGAAGAGACGCGCATGCGCAGTAGAATTCGGACGGCGGACAACAACGAGGGAGGGAGGGACACAGCCCCGAGCATGAGATGCTTCGCATCTAAAAATTGCTGTGGTTTAGTTTTGGTTAACCCTGGTTGATATATCGAAAGCTTCAGTGCCCTGGCTAGGCCCGTGGTCTAGGTGCGGTCGAGGTGTGCTTTCGCAATGATATACAGACATGTTTGCTAGGAATACACTGCTTATTCTTCGTCTTTTTTGCCTCACGGCGCTTTTTAAGCCTCGCCGCTGTACGAGCGACCACAGCTAGATGTTCGTCTTCCTCCATCGCACACGGCTATGCGCCGCATGTGGCCCCCTGGCCTTCCTCTGCGGTGGTGGCGGCCTCCTCGCATTCCTCCGCCAGGTGGCGACACGGGTGCCGCGCACGTCTCCCTCTTCGCCTATCTCTCGCCAGAAGAGTTGCCCCGCATTCGTGAACGTGGGAGGGACGCGGTACCCTCCAGCCGAGTGACGACCCACTGCCTGCTGTTGGTGAAGGTGACTGACCACGAGCTGCTGTGCTCGTCGGTGTTTATTGGCCGTCCCAGCACAATGTTGCCCACCAAGCCTGGTGGGGCCACCAAACTTAGCGGCCAACGAAGATTAGGGTCGGGGTGACGCACATACTTTTCACTTTTGCAAGCTGGGCTAGTTGGAAAGACATATTATAGGATGAAACCAGCGCGAACTTAAACAGAGACAAAGGAAGTGGAACACAAGTTGTATGCGTTTGAGAGCATGAATTGCCAATCTCCCATCATCCCATCTTTCTTCACATTGTACTAAGTGCCGCGGGTGTGAATCTAATTTTTCTGCCACTGACACTTTGTTTAGACACCGTGAACAAAGTCCCCGCGAAATTATGGAAGCTTTTCACAAAGCAGAAAGTGTAGACAAGTGTGTCAGCCAAGCAAGCGCGCGTCTTCATCCCAAAGAGTTTGAATATCTGCGCGCGGGCCTTGACTGTAGCCGGTGTCTATCTAGCTGCCTTATCACCGTGGCTTTTGTACTTGTTTTGCTCATGCGCAGTTTTTTATTGTTTTGTGTGAAGTGTTTATGTTCACTGGACCCGCGACTGTGCTTGTGTTCCACTTCCTTTGTCTTGAATCACCCAAGTATAAGCTTATCTCTTCCCTCCCGCCTCTCTCCCTGCCATCGGGACGCTGCTCCGTGCCGGGCGCTTGGTTTGTCCTCTAGCTCTCAAGGTCAAACTGGTCACCCTGCGAAGAGCGCCCGAGGTAGCGTAGTGTGGCTTTAGCTACAAAAACATTCTTGGAACGCGTCGCAACAGCACCTTCAGACTGGCTCGTTTAGGCTGTTGTGTCGCGCACTGATTATCCCAGAGCGCCACTGGTCAGTTGACCACACGATACATGAAAGTGTTGCGGAGGTTGTCGACCTCCATGCAGCGAAGTTTCTCGGCGAACTTGTCGCGGCGGATTGACGGCGTCCACCCCAACCTCCATGCAACGCGACGCGGCGAACGCCGCCGATGGAAGACAGGACAGGAAGTACAAGGAAGTACAAGGCTGTGATTGGCTGCAGCCTCAAAATGCAGTTTGCCGCTTCCGGTCGCGTTCGCCGCCGCGCGTTCGACATCTAGCTCGTGTGGATCGCCGGCGAACAGCCGTATTTTCGACGCCGGCGGCAGAGCGGCCGCCGCCGAGCGACGTTCGCCGCCTTTTCGCCTACATTTCGCTGCATGGAGGTCGGCCTTTAAGCTACATGGAGGTGCGACGGCCGCAACTGGGCCAGCTAGACCCCTCATAGGCGGCCAGTGACGGTCCGAATTAACGGCACATCGTTCCTTTCGGGCGCCGCGCCGCCAGGCCGTCGGCTGCCAACCAAAAGGGTTTATCCAGAATTTCGATTTTATGGGGTGGGGGCCGGGGTGTCGAAATCCTTCTGGGGGGTGTTGGGGGGCTGCTGGGATGGGGGGAGGTGTATAAATCCCTGGGCCTGGTACTCGTGGTCGTGGAATCTTTTTGGGTGGGTTGTCGAATTCCTACTGGGGACGGGGATGAAATCCCTGGCCAGGATACGGGCCTTCGAGGAGCTGATGCGCCCGCTTCACAAAATCCGCGCAATTATGAACTGGGAACGCAAAATTGGATAAATACGTAATTCGCACCGTTAGACGAAAAAACAAACTAGAACAGAGACACAAACACGGTGCATCAGATAAGCCAGTCGAAAGCCAAGCGGTTTATAGAGTCATAAGCGTTCGAAAACTCGTGAAACACTGGCGCTTGTCATACATCTTCCTGTTGTTTAGCGCAAAGGAAACTATAGGTACATTTGAGGAAAAATATACGTAATTAACCAGCAGCGCCCGCATTCCTTTAGTTAAGGACGCCCGTTGGGTTGGCTTTCACGATATAAACACAAAATGTGGCAGTGCAACGCCGGCACGTGCGGGGAGAAAACCACAGAGAACAGAAGTTCAACTGGCACAGTTTCAGGCGGGGGGCGCGCGAGCACTGCGAAGGCGGGAAATTTGAATTGCATGTGGTGGTAGCAGTAAGCGGATAACAGCGGTACAGCCCATTATGGCGGATCACTGCTGTGCACTTCCGAGAGCTTTCACATTGAGTGGAACGGCGTTGCGCCCGCCCGCCTCTTATCGTGGAAGTACTGCTGCTGTGGCTGTTCAAAGCGAGGCGAGACGAAGATCGCATGCTCAGGAAGCACCCTCTCGAGCTGGAGGAGGAGGAGGAATAAACTTTATTTCTATATTAGTTCTGGAGTAGTGGCAATGGCGGGTCGTCTCAGTCCAGAAGGCCCTGGGTGGTCGCTGCCAGGTGGGCCCTTTCAACCAGCCGACGCTGATCTCCGGGGTCCAGGCTGGCTAGCATGCCTGGATCCCATCCCATTAGGGGAGGGGATGGGGGGCGAGGGATGGTGTGGTGTTGTGGTGTGTGGGAGCATGCCCAGATCATATGACTGAGTGTGCATAGTTGGGGACAGTACTTGCAGGTGGCGGAGTACGCGGTGGGGTGGATGGCATGGAGAAGGGTGCCGTGTGAGCAGGTGTTGGTTTGAAGGCGGCAGTAGGTGGTGGCTTCTTCCTTAGTCAACTTGTCATGAGGCAGGTTTAAGATGCAGTGTTCGAGGCAGTAGTGTTCAAGGATGTCTGAATTTTTGAGGTACCGAATGGCACACTAATGACGGTGACGCTGGAGTGTTGGAGGGGAACGCCCGGTAGTTATGCTTGTGGCCGGCAGCATGAGCCGCTTCATTCCCCTCCAGAGACCCATGTCTCAGGGCCCAGAGAATGTACAGGTAAGGGGGGTTAGGGATGGACGCAGGTGATAAGGCGCGCCATAGTGGACGGCTCCGAATTCATTTCGACCACCTGGATATCTAACGTGCGTTGAAATCGCGTACACATGGGCGTTTTTGCTTTTCACCTCCATCAGAAAGCGGCCACCGCGGCCGGGAATTGAAAGTTCACACGACACGTCAGAAGTAACGTACCTAACATGGTCCGTAACAAAGAGAACTGTTACTGTTAAATGCTTGTGAGCATTCATGTGGTATAATCAAACAGAACCAGAGGCACCACAATAATTGTACAGTGATGCTTCTTGGAATTGGTTTCACTTGTCATAAGTAACTGGCAAAAAAATGGCTGGCATCATGTTTTTTTTTTCTAATATCAAGCTTAGCTGTTGCAAATTTGCATTCAATTAGGTACGTGGTTACTGGGGAGAAGCAGTCTTGACAAAACCAAACTTGCACAATGCTGACTGGTGGAGTTATGTCGCATTGGATGTTCTGGCCCAAAAAAGCTGCAATACCACAAGGATGCAAAAGTGGTGGCCTAGATTGCGCATAGCCCAATTTCAGACACCTCTTGATGTCTTCCACACACAAAAAAAAAAAGCAGAGAAGTGACTTCTATAAATATTAATTTTCAACATTCTGTTTCTTTCCTTAAGCAAGCTGTAAATCAACCCCGTATCTAGCCCTTTCTGAAAAAGTTGTCTTAAAAGAATGAACACGGAACTTTATTTACACGGTACAGGTAAAATCGCAGAAAACACTCAGTAAAAATCTTCGTCAGCCTGGGTTTCCTGGACGGCTGCCTTTTTGTTCTTGATGTGGTCTTGTTTGTTGTACAAATCTGCGACCTGGATAGAAGAAGGGGGAAGGGGGGAATAGAATATAAAATGAGAACAAAGTTTCGGAATATTTTCCTAACAATAGTAAAGACAGACGCCAAAAAAGGCGAACAACAAGCCACTAAAAATACGTACTGCACTAGTGCATCTCGAGTAACTGACGGAAAAACATGACAGCGTGCTGCTGCCAACTGCAGTGTCACCAGAAATTACGACTGAGTAAAATTCATTTCTTGACTTTATTCTATACTGCAGGCTTTCTTGAAAGGCCGAGCAGAAGTCCCAAGAAAAGTGTTCGCAAGTCACATTTGCGCAAAAATAATAGAACAAAAAACACAGGATCAAATGCGCAATGTCAAATAAGAAAAAACAGCAGAACCCCAATAATACGTCCCTTGGCTTTATGACGACCTGCTTCTTACCACGAATCACTGCAATGTAGAAACAATGCATTAAAAACCCCAATTATACAGCTCTTGGGTGTACAGGTGCCCCAAAAAGTAAACGGAGCACGGGTTCGATATTTTGAGGGGATTTCTCCGCCATCTGCTCAGCCAGCAACATCTAAGTGGCTTTTCAAGAAAGGCATTCTAGACTAAAATCGGGCCGCACATATTCTATGTATGCTGGTAGCCGCATAAAATAGAAATTATTCTAATTTCACGAAGCCGTGCTCCGTTTACTTTTTGGGGCACCTGTACGCCGCCCGCTTCATACGACGGACGCTGGCGGAGATAAACCAGCATTTTCCCCACCTTTTATACCGCATCGTTATTTCTTAACCCCCATTTGACATTTCTGGCGAGAGGGGGGGGGGGAGGGCACAAAATCAGCTTTTGTTTTCTTTTACAACTCGAGATTTTAGCTAAAGTATCACAAATTACATGAGGACGTACTAACTATAGTAGTTTAAACATGTTCTTAGCCCACCTGTTAGGTGAGACCGTTTATTAGGGCGGCATTTACCACCCTGCACCCCGAACATAGGACACCCCGGTCATACGACGCTTTCTTACGGTCCCTTGAAAGTTGGACTATCGGGGTTCAAGAGGCGAGTAAGATAAATGCTACACGAACACTCCAACAATGCATTCAGCAACGCCAGGGTATCACCTCGGCGGGGCAGAGGCATTTCGGTTCACAAATGCTTCCAAACGTTCTACAGGTGAGAGTGCAGTGATTGGTAATGAATGCCATTATTGCACTACTGAAAAATGAAAACACGGAAATGTTAGTCCTAGCATGAGGTTGGGTTATATAGATTGGCCTGGTGTGCCAGGTTTTTCTCGTTTTGAAAGCGGTCCATGACCTAACCCATGCTCATTACTGACCAATGTTATTGGTGATCATTTGTTCAGTTACGAAATCACGGAAGTTTTATCTTGAGTAAATTAAACGTACAGCCATAACAATGAAACGCTGGTACTGAGAACCAAAAGTTTGCCAAAAAAAAAAAAAAATCAATTTTCCACAATCTCATTTGCAGCGTACGTCACAGAGGGTACACACCTGCAAAACAATGCAGCTGTATCTTTAGTATTTACAAAGATGTCACACTTTAAACATTCCCTAAATGACCATTTTCACCCATTTTTCCAAGCTTTGTATAGCTTGTTTTCCCAGAACTTGCGAAGTCGACTGTTGGTCGCCCTATTTCGGGATGTACTGGTCAGACTCGCGTAATTTTTGCTGCGTTGCAAAGCTTATGAACTGAACAGTGCAATAACACCACAGAAGTAAAACTTGTTTTTTTTGCTGGGGAAAATTCTGTGCAGCTCATTGAACAAAAACACAGTAGAGCCTCGTTGATACGTTAAAAAGAAAAAACTATAAAAAAAGTAGCCTGCACATAAGCATCCCTTCATTTTCATTTTCTTACCTAATTTTGTTATTTTTGTTTTTGCATACTGATACACCGATGAGTAGTGTGAATACTATGAACGAAAAAGAGGTTGAAATGAAGCCGAACCAAGGGGGGGGGGGAGGGGTTCACCCCTAAAAAAATTTTGGGGATGTCCTCAAGGCACAACTGCTTGAGTACTAGTGCAACTTTCCATTGACAGATGGCAGGCTCATCAGCTTGCCCCTGTTTGCCCCCAGTGCAGGAGGTCCAACCGCATACTCACTTTTGATACAATGGATCTATGGAGAGTTTTGCCACTGGGGTATACTGACCAACTCTGCTACCCACAAAATACAATGCACTGCGCAACTCAGCGAGCCAAAAAAATCCGGAAAAGAATCTGCAGACCTGCTGGGCCGATGTGGCGTCTTCTGGAGTCTTGTCGTCCCGTATCCGTATGAAGCGTGGGAAACGAAGGGAGATGCCTTTCTCTGGGTCGACCTGCGCAAGTGACGAGAGAATGGAAAGAAATTCGGGCTTGAAGGGACCATGCAGACAAACACAAGCTTGGTTCATTCGAAAGATTGCCTCGTTAGAATCATACTGACACCACTTTTAACGCCCACTTCGAATGAGGCTGCCCACAATACGGCTCGAGGGCTCACAATCCGAGCTGGGGCCAGCCTCGAACCCTATCACGGGGCCAGATCCGCCAGAGATAAACTCCTTACGTACAAAGGAATAACCGCTCATTACCGCCTCGACCGCCGTAGGTACCCCCCGGCTCACGCCAACCTTACTAATTTGGAAGAACACACGTGGCGTCTCCTTCAGACGAACACGTTCCCTAATCCCGCTATATACTTCACCGAATACACCCTTCATTGTACCCTTCCCCAGAATGCCCTGCATGTGGAGCCCTCGCCACCCTTTCCCCTAATTTCCTGTGATGAGCAGTGGGAGGAGGCGCTGGGGAGCTCAGACCTAGAGGTACAAACCTCCTTGGTCACCAGAGCTGCCCATGTTGCCGCCCGGCACAAGCCAGCGGCCACAACCGTCCCCTCAGCAACATAAAGCTCAATAGAAATGTTTTTTCTCTCTCTCTCTCGCTCAAATAAGCTATATAATCAGGAAAAAAGCGAATGGCCATGCGACCCACTAGCTCGTTCCCCGCAACAGAACCCCATGATGTCATACGCCCAGCTCTGCGATTGGCTGAGGCTGGCAAAAGCAAACGCAAATTAGGCGCGGCTTATAAGGTTGCCGAACCAGCTATTTGCGATTAAATGTAATGCATATTCATTTTACAGCAGTAAGAATGGTAGGGTAAACTGTGGAAGTTACGTAAGTACATGTAGTTACGTAACTTCAACAGTTAGAAGTACACATCGGTACTTCTAAGTACACTTAGAAGTACCGATGCGTACTGCTGTTGGTGCTGGGCACGCTACGCTTGTTTTAGCTGCACAGCACCGCGGCTCTTTGGGGTAGTCTCGGCAGCACTGGCCGACTGACGTAAGCGACGGTGGTGTCTTACGTGACGACATTTGCCAGGAACACCATGTTTCACGAAACGATTGTTTTCTACCTTGACAAGAACGAGCCAGGTACAAACACAGTCAAAAACAATGCAAAGGGAAAAAATGGCCCGGGACATCTAGGAGGACCGATGGTAAACAAGGCGGCTCCGTAGTCGGCTTTTGAGCCTAATGGCAAACTAGGTTTCACTCTAAGACCTGTTCTTGTGACATCAATGCACACATCATGAAAACACACGATTTGGCAGGAGAACCAAATTTTAACTTAAATTGATTAATTTATCAGTGAATAAAGCATCGTTTGCTTCCGGGCAAACGCTGGCGGTGCTATAAAACACGAAATATTTCGACTACAACAAACCTGTATTTTATTTGAATGGCCTCTTTAATTCCTTTTCCAAAAGAATTTACAATTCCTTCAGTGTTACCTATAAAACTGATACCACCGGACCACACTTCCAAATTGGTAACAACTGCATCCTTTGAACAGGTAATTGAACTGATAGCTATGAAAAATACCTTTGAAGTGTTAACAATTTTTGTTAATGGTTAGCAATTCAGGCGACAGGCATCAGGGCTCCTGATGGTCTATATGACAAAAATTTCAAGCATTTTCAAGAACTTTTAGGGCTCAGTGTGTGGATTTCCAAGGATCGCACTGTCTGCTCGAAATCTAAATAAAACCGAAGCTTTAGATAAGATAGACGCTTGAAAGGATGAGCAACCATTGAAAAGTGGAAACTTTACTCAGGCCAACATTTCAAACAATGGACTTGCCTCCAGACAAGTTCCTGTGCCCAAACGATGGCTCGCGTGACATTTTTTTTTACAATTTCTCATCTGCGTGTGTTAGGATTAGGCAGATAGGCAATTTCAGTGAATTACAAAATGCAAACCTTTATTTGCTACAGAAGATTAACCAAACCTCAAACATTCAATTAGGCCTTACATAGCCTCATGTTACTTTTATGTGTATTAAAACAAACTTCATGAAATTCATGGATCTTCAAGGTTCCGTATGAATTACAGGACTTTCCCAGCCTTGAAAACAGGCTTTGCTTCAAATTCGAGGGTCTAAATGTTTTCAAGGGTCTGTACAAGTCCTGGTATTACACGTGCATACAAACAGGCACACACACACACTTCTGAATCCGCTCCACACTAAGATGAGGTGCATTCCAACTACATTTAGAGGAGAATGGTCATAGTTTTTGTCACTCACACCGCTACACGACATGCCTTTGATCACCCTCCGCCAAAAGAAGGGATCACGTAGGAAAACGGTTGCTGCACTAGAAACTCTCACTCACCAGACCCAGGGCGGCCTTGTGGACAGGTGAGACGGAGAGGTCAGCGCTCTTGACCTCCCACACCTGGCAGGGTTCGAACCAGACGTCAGGCGCCAGGCTGCTGTCGAAACGGTAGTACGACTTCGGCTCCGCGATCACGTGCTCCTTGAAGAAGGCAGAGTGCTGGTCCAGTTGCTCTTCGCTAAAGCCCGTGCCGATCTGAAAAGCGGCAGGCACAGAACGACACCTTGTGGCACGACGAACATCTGTAGCCTGCGCCAATTTAAAACGTGGCAGGGACAGGATGACACCTGACACATCGAAGATCTCTAGCCCGTGCCGACCTAAAAAGCAGCACGGACAGGATGCAATCTTGCGGCACACCGAACAGCTGTAGCCCGTGCCGATCTGAAAAGCAGCAGGCACAGAACGAGACCTTGTGGCACAACGAACATCTGTAGCCTGTGCCAATTTAAAAGGTGGCAGGGACAGGATGAGACCTTCTGGCACACTGTAGCCCGTGCCGACCTAAAAAAGCAGCGTGTACAGAATGCAACCTTGCGGCACACCGAACAGCTATAACCCCTGCCGATCTGAAAAGCGGCAGGCCAATCTGAAAAGCAGGGGGCACAGAACAAGACCTTGTGGCACACTGAAGATCTGTGGACCGTGCTGACCTAAAAAGCGACGGGGACAGAACGAGACCTTGTGGCACACCGAACATCTGTAGCCCATACCGATATAGCTTGTATTCACTGGCGAGGCACACATGCAAGCAACCATGTGAGTGCGCCGTCGCTGGTTACGTAGGGCTCCGCAGGATGGCGGTACTTGTCCGTGCTAAGCACATAATTAGTGTTGGATGTTCCAAACTCTACCCCACCGAACGCAAAGTAATGCCTCGAGTCAAATGTGAGTGCGATTAATAACATCTCTGTTGACACCACCGTTGAGAATCGGGTTGAAACGGAGCAGACAACGCACATCAATGGTTTTTTTTTTTTTTTTTTTTTTTCCCCCATTTTTATTCGGCGTGCGGCGCAGTGGCACAAGCCGCGCCATGTCCATGGCCGCTTCTAGTGTTGGCAAGCGAAGAAATTGACAGGTAAACTTTTCAATGAATACCACCTATAAAAATCGACGGGGACAGAACCAGGCCTTGAGGCACACTAAAGAGCTGTAGCCTGGTGTGCTGGCACAGACTGGTGTACTGGCACAGACCGCCATTTTTCCCTACTGCGGAGGTTGCATATGTTGACACTGGACGCTTCAGATTCTGTGGTGCTGTGGTACTGCGCAGGCAGCAGCAAGCAGAGCGCGCTACAGAACTGACCGCAGCCAATGGGAGGTTTAGAAGTCACTTCACTGCTATGAATGCCAGATGCCTTTTTGCTCAATCAGCCAATTAATGCTTTCACGAGCTTCTGTGGGTATATGCTGCTCAAGCATTGGGTAAACATCTGTGGTCACATGGTACGCACCGCAGCCAACGGGAGGTTGAGCCGCTTTGCTGCTAAATGCTACATCGACACCAGCTCTTTGCTGAAGGAGCCAATTATTACTTTTGCATTGAAATCAGCCTCGACTCCTGTAGACTATGCGGAAACAACTAAAAAAAAACGGCCAACCTTGCAGAGGGTCTGGAACTCTTCGTTGTCGGGATCGTAGCAGCCGAGGAGGAAGCAGCCAAAGGTTCCTGTGCGCTTCCCTTTGCCGTGGTAGCCCCCGAGAACCACCGCATCCACACTGTCGCCAACGCCATCCAGATAGTCCTTCTTCAGCTACACACCCGACAAACAAAAGAGAGCGCACAGGTGGTAAGCCACACCCCAATGCACCACCACTGAGGCCAATGATGACTCCCTGCTAAGCTAGAACTTCGCACAGACAGGCCGATCTATCAATGTCGTTTCATTGCACTTACATTGCTCAAAACTGTGCACTCATATGAAGCCTCATGTGAAGACATAACGGCACAGGCTGGGGGACGGTCATCAGTGAGGGAGAGGAAAGTGCGTATACCTTTTTGTATTTTTTTTTACAATGCCCAGCGTTAGAAATCAATGGAGGCAACACTCAACTGATGTTTCATTGCATGATGTCCTCAGTAAAACGACTAGTCAAGAGAAATGCTAGCAGACCATTGAACAGCACATCAAAAATGCCCTTGTTACACAAAGCCTCTTTGTTATTTGAAAAGCATATGGCCTGCTACCGGGAGAACATCAGCCCGAGTTTAGGTCACCTACATAATTTCGGCCTAACCAGTGGCCTGCTTCCAAACTTGGTCTGCTGATTGACGACAAGTGGTCAGACCCATAAAGTTTCTCTACAAAAATACACTAGAGAGGAATCCGATTCTGCAACTTTGCATCATCGTTAGAATTACGTGAGGAGTATAGGTTTGCATTACCATGTTGCCCAGAACTCATGCGCATTTCTCTAAACGTAATGCATTAACATCCTCCTTGCAAACTATTTTGGTTTCTGCCAGCATACGAATCTGGCAGAGCCTTCTTAAGGCTGTAATTTCTAACACATCTAGTGTTAATCATTCAGCGATTACAGAGAACAACAAAACTACATGTACCAAAATTTTGTAAAAAAAAGTGATGCTTGGAATGCCTAAACTGAGGTGGCCCTAGACATTACAAATTTGCTTAACAACGTGGCAAAGTCAACCACGTCAGTCCTCCCAAGAGGTGCGAAGACAAGGCTCAGCTAGAAGTAGCAGCTGGAAATGTACCTTGAGCCAGTTGTGAGACCGCTTGGCAATTTCGTACGTGGCCCCCGCATCCAGCGACTTGACCATCAGGCCTTCGCAGCTGCCTGGGGAAAAAAAAAGCACATTTACAGCACGCACCTCGCTTAGAGCCAAAATAACTACATCTCCAGCAGTCAAAAAAACATATGCTCTCAATAAGCACAGAAAGTATGCGGAATGCTTAGTACATTCAAAGAATGTGGAGGTGAAAGCCCAGTTAGACTTCCAGTTGACCTGCTGTTGAACTTTCGGATGAACTGTGTGGCTGAGCCCATCGCCACTTGACCACTCCAAAGCTCATTCCCAGGTGCGGAAGTGTAATCAACCAGCTATGACGCTACGGGTTTCAAAGGGGCATAGCTACAGATCCAATCCAATCCTCGTTGGTACCTTTGTCTCTTAAGGCGCTCGTTTTGACACTAAATAACTATGTGTTTTCCCGGGGGATAGTCAGTCCACTTCAAAGGGGCATAGCTACAGATCCAATCCAATCCAATCCTCCTGTTAGAGGGGTTGGTACCTTTGCCTCTCAAGGCGCCCAAAAGGGCATAGCTACAGATCCAATCCAATCCAATCCTCCTGTTAGAGGGGTTGGTACCTTTGCCTCTCAAGGCGCCCGTATTGACACTAACACACTACAGTAAAACCTCGAAACAAGAGACACTGTTACAAGAGACACTTGGTTATGAGAGACATTTGAATAAAGACTGCTTGGCTAGTTTTCCTATGTTTGCCATGTTAGCAACAACGTATATAAGAGACCTCGGTTACTAGAGGCACATTTCTTGGGTCCCTTGGGTGTCCCTCGTAATGCGGTTTTACTGTATGTGTTTTCCCGGGGGACAGTCAGTCCGCTTTCAAAGGGGCATAGCTACAGATCCAATCCAATCCAATCCTCCTGTTAGGGGGGTTGGTACATTTCCCTCTCTCAAGGCGCTCGTATTGACACTAACACACAACAGTAAAACCTCGATACAAGAGACACTTGGTTATGAGAGACATTTGAATAAAGACTGCTTGGCTAGTTTCCCTACGTTTGCCATGTTAGCAACAACGCATATAAGAGACCTTGGTTACTAGAGACACATTTCTTGGGTCCCTTGGGTGTCTCTTGTAATGCGGTTTTACTGTATGTGTTTTCCCGGGGATAGTCAGTCCGCTTTCAAAAGGGCATAGCTACAGATCCAATCCAATCCAATCCTTCCGTTAGCTGCCTTTGCTACTTCTGCCTCTCAAGGCGGCTCGTGTTGCATACGTAACAGTGTTCTGCCCTCCTTTGGAACTGCTGTTTCTCTTCCCTGGTGCACGATTCTCAGCTCGCACTCCCCAGCCCGTGTAACTTCAGCATTTTCGGACCACCTATTTTCCAAACCTCATAGAGTGAGACAGAGAGCACTTTCTAGCGCAAATTCAGCACTGAAAGCAGCCTCACCCTTGATGGATTCCTGGAGGAACTCTTGGATGTCCTCGACCGTCGACAGGTCTGCCGACCGTGCCAGCTGCGTCTCCCCCGGGACTTCGACCAGCGTCTCGCGGAGAAGCTCCCGCCGCCTCCGCAGGGGCTCCTTGACCAGCGACTCCCCGTTCAGGTACAGCAGGTCAAAGGCAAAGACGCACACCTGAACTTTGACCTCTTCCTCCGTGGTCTCCTGCACAAAGCGTTGAACGAAACTCCGCAGTTGAATAAAAATTCCACAATGTTTACATTTTGCTTCACTTTCTACTCATGTCTGCTGCCATTAATAATGACATAGTCCCTCAAAATTTGAATAGCCTGCTGTCTGGCCCAGCTTTGCATTACAACAGTGTGTTATCGCAGAAAAGAGCACACCAGTCGACTGCAGCGCTCTCTCAGCGCACTTAACATGTTTGATATGGCGTTTGCCAGTGAGGCATATTAAAGAATTACATTGCTGTTCTAATATTTATTTATTATTGCTGTTATAATGGCTGTTCTAGTATAATTATTTATTCGCTCACTTTTTCTAGCCTGAATCTTTTTGAGCAAAAAAAAAAAAAAAAAAAAAGGTGCTGCCGGGTTGCAGGCTGTATCTAGATGTAGTCGTCTGCACTCTCCGGTGGGGAGACGACCAGAGGTGTAAACAGTATTGCCAAGTTGTAAAATGCCCAAATACAGCAGAATCCCGATGATACGAATCTCGCGGGACCGCGAAAAATATTCGTATCATCCAAAATTCATATGAACCAACACAGGCCAAAAAAACCGAGCACTCAAATAACAGGGTTCGTACAGGCGTCAAAAGCAAAAATTCAAAGGTTTTCAAGGACTTTCAAGGACCAGAAAACACATTTTTAAGGTCCCCATCTAATGTTTTATCTGGGATTATTTATAACTTTTCCAACACAATGCAAAAGTTTTTTATTGCACAATACCTAAGCACATTAGTGCACATCTAGATAGGTGCTAATGGGTTCGTAAATGCTCCCCCAGCTTTATTTTTTTTATTTCATGGCTGGTATTTACAGGTTTTTCTTTTTTCTTTGTGTTTTTCTGAGGCTGTTTGATTTCAAAACTTCGTTAATGTTGCCTGCATCTCCTGCTTTGTCAGCAAGAGTATGAGCTGAAATTAAATCGAGCAGTATTGCTTCAAGGCAGGGTGAACTATGTACACGTCCACCATTTGCACGTAAAAGCAAACGCAGATGGAGCGTATGAGGCACAGTAAACAAGCAATCAGCAAGCGTCCACAGACTAGATGCAAGATAGAGAACAGAAGCTGGCTTTTACTGGATTGTATTGTGATATGGATTGGATTGACAAGTGCCTGCTCCCAATTAGTCCAGAGCCCTCCACTGCGGCGCGCCTCACTGCCTGCGTCGCGTCGGCATGTTAAACCCTACAATCAATCAAATCAATCAATCGAGATTCCACCGTAAACTCACCATACACCGCAAACACAAGTGGAAGGCGCCACAGCTGTTCACCTTTGTACCCGATGTATCGTTATAAACGGCATTGTTACAAGTGCACTCGACTGTACACGCATATACACATGCATGGGCGCCCGCACCTTGCGCTTGCGGGTGCTGAGCGTCTGGAAGGGCAGGATGGTCTGGGAGGGGCGGTCCCAGGCGACCGCCTCGCTGTCCAGGATGCAGGTCTTGGTCTCCGCAGAGATGGCCGCCCGGAGCCGAGTCACCACCTCCGGGTACTTGCCTGTGTTGTCCTCCTGGTTGCGGCTGTAGATGCGCACGCTGCCGTCCTCCAGCAGGTGGATCTGCAACCAGCGGCCCCGCGGGTTGGCCTCTCTTCCCTCTCGGTGCGCAAACGCCCACTCCGCTTTCACCCCGCAAGCCTCGTTGGTGAAGCCTCCCGTATTTCAACAGCGAAGCAATTTACAGGGTTCGTACGGGCTTCAAAAGCAAAAATTCAAGGGTTTTCAAGGACCTTCAACGACCAGAAAACACATTTTCAAGGTCCCCATCCAATGTTTTATCTGAGATTATAACTTTTTCAACACAATGCAAAAGTTTTTTATTGCATTATACCTAAGCACACTAGTGCACATTTACCAGGTGCTAACAGGTTTGTGAATGCTCCCCCAGCTTTATTTTTTTTATTTCACGGTTGGTATTTTGAGGTTTTTCTTCTTTCTTGGCGTTTTTCTCGGGCCGTTTGATTTCGAAACTTCGTTAATGTTGCCTGCTTTGACGGCAAGAGTTACCAGCCGAAATTAAATCGGCAAGTGTTGCTGCAAGGCAGTATGAACAATGTACACGTCCACCATTTGCACGTAAGAGCAAACGCAGGTGGAGCGTATGAGGCACAGAACACATGCAATGAGCGAGTGTCCACAGGCTTGTAGATGGAAGATGCAAGATAGAGAACAGAAGCCGGCTTTCCCTGGATTGTATTATGACATTAATTGGATCGAGAAGTGCCTGCTCCCAATATTGCCTCGTAATAATGAAAATCCACCGAACTTGTAATTTCACGCAACACACCGAAACTTGATTGTTACAATATAAGAAAACACTCCAGCATTTGCCTTAATTGCAGCAACACTTGCTCGGAACGGGAAAGACACGTCCTAGCGTACGCCCGGTGATGTCCAATGATTATCATTCCCCCAAAAAATGAAGGAAGCTCGAACTTACAGCAACAAAGAAGGATTAAAGGTCATTGCGGCAGCAAAGATGAAGCAAATCGGCTGCAATCGTGGGCTTATTAAACCTTCGCGATGGTCGTGAAGGTTGCGTACAGCTTTGCCACCTTAAAGTCTTACGCGTTCGTGAGAGCTTCCCTTATTTTTTTTTCAAGTTTATAACCCGCTTGCGCAAAGGTTGACGTGCAGAAGCGACGCAAGTACATATTTGCATCTCTTTCTCCACTTTTATTTCTTCGTTTTTTTTTTTTTTGGCGCAAATTACATCGGCGGGCAGACTGGCAAAGCTTTAGGCCACAGCTTCCGCAGCATCAGCGCCCTCTTCGTGGCTGGCAATGCACCAGTTCTACTCACGTGCTGTCATGTCCACATGTCACGCGACATCCCGTCAGCGTTGCACGCACCGGGCTAATTCATACCTGCCAACCTGGTGACACAGAACGTCGTAATATCTGCGGACTGGGAGAAGTGGTGGGCAGCACACTTTCAATTTTTAAGTCTAAAATGATTCATTTTTTTCTTCACGCGTTCTCTGGTTTTCAGAACCATACATGAAAACCGCCAGTGTTGAAGATTAATGAGCAGAGCAACTTCATTGGGAAGGGTAGCAAATTCGGATATCTACGATTTCGAGAACACTTGGTAGTGCTTTCGCGGCCTCGAGCCCGCCTTTGCACTGCGAAGCAACTACCGCAGTCGTACCACGCACAGGAACGGGGCAGTCATACAAAGAGCGCCACGAACACGGAAGTCGTAACCGGCCCGTGAACAACATGCTATATCACCCCGCTGCGTAGCCCACCCCGAGAAGACGACAGAAATCGCAGCTTCGCAGATGGTGATAACAAGACTACGTATTGCTTTCTCGTGGCGGCGCAGGTTCCACAGTGTCATTTAAATAGGTGGTCCCAGTTTTTTTCGAAAATTCGTAAAATTTCAGGCAGGATTCGTAAAATCGTAAGACGCGTCAAAATTCGTACATTTTATGGAAAATTCGGAAGCGTTGGCAGGCATGCTAATTTCACCACTCGCACCCGTGTGCAATACCCATACAAACTCAAATGTCGTCGTCGTAATCGTCGTGTCATGTTAGCATGGTACTAAAACACCAAGAAACTCGTTTACGCCCCATGCTAGAACGTAACACGTGCTAAAAAAAACACCGAGATGCTCGTTTATGTCTCGTGCTAGAGCGCTCCGTGCTTAGAAAAAAAAAAAAAGAGGCTTTTACAGCCACGCTGTATACCAGTAACCCCCAAACGGTTTCATCTCCCTTGGCAAAAACGCCAAGGGGCCAAGAATACACTTACCGTACTTACCCGATTCTAACGCGCACCTTTTTTCCGCAAAAATAGGCCGAAAAATCGCATGCGCGTTAGAATCGGATACGAAACCGAAACTAATGAAACAGCTTAAATTTCGTTCCATCCATCGCCATCTCAAGATGGCGGCAAAGCTTTTAGCAACAATTTTTCGGATCTAGGCGCCTAGGCTTTTCTTTCGGCGTTCACACAAATCGTCAAATTATTCCACTTGCAAGCTTGATAACAGCAATGGCAGCAGCGGCAACGAAGGTACGCTGCTTCTGCGGCTTACGAGCGGCTCCCACGCGTTCACAACGAGCGGTTGGCTGAAGCGTATGCCTCTGGAGAAGCTCGCGGGATGGGCATGCGAGGCGTGGACCACAATCCCATCGAACATGGTTGAACGTTCGTTCAGAAGTGTGGCATCGCGAAAGAGCTTGACGGCACCAATGACGAGATGTTGCGGTCAGTGGAAGGCGACAAGAAGCTGCCGGAGAGCGACGAGGAGTGAGATGAGTGAGATTACTTCGGGGAATAAATCGCCTGTTTCTCTCGCATTCGTTTTTGTTGCTCACAAAGTTCCTTGTGCGTTACAAACGGAGGTGCAAGTTTTTTCGGTTTTTTGCCTGGAAAATCGGGTGCGCGTTAGAATCGGGGGCGCGTTAGAATCGGGTAATTACGGTATACACTGCATGCTTTGCACCTCCCCAGGTTTCACGTTAGTGGAGATGGCCCGGGATTGTTTCACAGTGTTAAGCTGTCTTGAGCTAGGTTTTGACTAAAATTGCGTGCTCTTATCGGGCCATGTCGACAAAGAATCGCACGCACTTGCTTCAGCGCTGGTATACTACACTCCGTAGCTGTCAATCTGACAAAGGTATCCTAGAAAAAAAAAAAAAAAATAGATGCTGAAATATGCCGCTGGGACGGCTCTATCACTATGCCGACTTTCATTTGCTCGTCGCAATGTTGTAAACGCTACGGAATTCCCATCTGCTGTCATTGCACGGCCGTCTATGGAGAGAGTATGGCTACTGAAAACGGCAGCAACTGTCGCTTTATCAAAAATATGCACAAACAAATTACACAAGAATTAGTTCAGAAGTTATGTGCATGCGTCTTTATTCGAATGACGTGGCAAGTCACCATACATAACTCATAGTAATCCCCTGATACTGCTTCGCTGATCTTCCATTTTTTATAAAACCGCAGTGGGAACGCTCTAGATTCTTCGGCTTATTTTTTACAGTGGTGGCCTTTTGCTGTACCGGACAACGACGACACCGATTTCTCGCACAATTCCTAATCCAGAAACCCAGTAACTGGGAAGAAATGTTCGAGACTTGCTTCACCTGTGCCCGCTCTCCGTCGTACTTGAACTCGCAGGTGAAGGCGGAGCCCTCGAAGCGGTTGAGCACCTCCGAGATGGCCTTGGTGGGGTGCGCCAACATGGGCTTGAGGGGGACGCCCGGACTGAGGCGGCACCGCTGGGGCAGCGACTCCAGCCCTTCCTCCAGCAGGGCCCCGATCAGCTGCTCGTAGTTGGGGCACTCGCTGCGCCGGTTTCCAAGGGGGGGGGGGGGGGGGGGGGGGGGGGAGGAAATGCTCGTCTTTAATTAAGGGGGCGCATGGGTCTTTGAGCAGTTACGACGATAAAAATGGGGGGAGGGGGGGGCATCTGTAGTTTTAAATGCAGAGCATTTGTATAACTCACGATGACACCCGTTCTAGGCATCCGTAGTAGTCCGCATTGCTCAAAGGTGCGCCCTCTCCCCCTCTCCTCCTCGCCTACTCTCCGCTCGCATCGCACGCTCTCTCCGCGGTCGGTTCGCGCCCAACAGGTGGGGGTGCGCGCGTCGCGGGATCAACAACATCTGTGGCGTGATCGTGACGTCAGCATCGCGCACGCGTGGCGCGATCGTGGCGTGATAAAGGCGGGTGTCGGCGAGGCTGGAACGCACTCATCGCCGCACTCTCTCGTCAGCAGTTGCCGTTGTCGAGTCTCCGTTGCACGAGATGGAATCAAGACCTTCAACCAGTGGTGCTACGCGATGGAACAATAACGTAACGCAAACTACTTAACGTCGTGCGCCCCCGGAAATGCTCTGCATTTGATCGTGCCCCTCGCGAGGGGGATGTTTCTTTTTCATTCTGATTGTAGATATATAATTTGTTTTTGTGTAAAACGACTACATTCAAACTTATTTGGATTTTTGTATTTGATTTTGTGACAACCTCTGTAAAAAGCCGCTTGAGGGATGCGGCTGAACAGGGTACCAGTGAACTGTGCACAAATCAAGGAGTGCAATAAGACTGACATCATCATTCTATCTGGTCTGTAGCAGAAGTTACGACCATTTGAAGTTTGCGCCTGGAAGGCAAGACGAGTTTTTCTGGTTGCCACCTTTCAAGCCCAAACTTCAAATGGTCGTGCATAAAAATACATAAAATATAAAAATCCAAATAAGATTGAATATAGCCGTCTTACACAAAAGCAAATTTTATATTTACAATCTGAATAAAAAACTACATATGCCCCCCAATTTTCATCATCATAACAGCAAGAATAAACTTTGTTGGTTTAAGACCAGTGTTCCCCCTTAAGAAAGGGGCCTTGAAGAAAACCCAACCACGACTAGCCTTTGGCGGTGCAGCACGAGCACGCTAACAGCAGATTGCCTTCCAAACCACGAGGACCATTTATACAGTGCACCGGTATGTCCGGTATATGATGCACACAACAAACAGCCCACTCTGATACTGCACCACAATTCCGCCACACACACACATTCACTTATTTCACTGCCTTCATCACCTTTCCCACATCAAACGCACGAGTCAAGAGTGCATGCGCAAGTGCACGAGTATGTGTTCGAATTTCACGCCGAACCGAAACTGGCCACAGCATCATCCTTGAGAGTTTAAAAAAGCAAAGCTAGGGAGTGCAAAATGTTGACTTCAGATTGCAGCGCAAATTCCGCCCTCCTGGCACTCAAGCGCGGCAGAACAGTACTGGCGACATAGAGTTTCACACTAACGCATACTAGTTGTTTTATTAGAGAAATATGGATCTCCAGAAGATTTGTCAGGAATTAATCGAAAGCGTCATACAAGACAAAAAAAAATTCTACCTTTTTGTTGGCTTTGGCTTCAAAAGCAAAAAGAAGCCGTGTGACGAGCCAAGCTGAATAGGAAATGATGGATTTTGCTAGCCGGTATGGTGATAATAGCCAAGGCAGCGCGCAACTGCAGTATCAAATTCTTCTCTAGTTTATATTATACTTGGGCACAAGATAAGGACGGCGATAGCTCGTGTCGTGTCACTCCAGCAAAAGAATAGACTCATGACATCAGTATGCACCTGTTTGAAAGGAGATTGCACTTAATGCCATGGCATCACTTGCTTTTCCTCCCCTATTTAAAGGAGTTTAAAAAGGTTAAGCACAAAAAATCAAGGTAACTACTCATGTCACCTTCAAAATATCCACAGCAACACACTCTTTGTGCCATGCTTAGGAATAGCCACATTGGTTGATTGATTGATTGCAGGGTTTAACATGCAACCCAATGCCGGCGATGAGGCACGCCATAGTGGAGGGGTCAGGATTAATTCTGACCACCTGGGGATCTTTAACGTGCGCCAAAATCTCGTACGCACGGGCGTTTTTGCTTTTCACCTCCATCAGAAAAGCGGCCGCCACGGCCGGGAATTAGGAACAGCCAGCTGCGGCGATGAGGTGCAGCGGCAACTTCCGTTGTCGTTCTTAAGTTGCGTCCGAGTATAGTGTGAAACTATGACTGACGAGAGAGAAGGAAAAAAAAAAAAATCAATGACCCTATCTTAAGACAAAGATGCTTAAAACGCCAAGCTTTCTCCCAAGCAACCTGAGTCGAAGTCTAAGTCCAAAATCCAGACTGCTTGGCAGTGTCGGAATCGTGCAAAAGTCCGATTACGGGAGGCTTTTTTTTTTTTTTTTGAGGTGCCTAATGGAGTGTAGAAGCCCATTCCCTAAGTTGGCTTTCCTGCAGTGCATTCTTTTGATTCTTTTCACTTCACCTACGATCATCATCATCATCGTCAGAGAAAGTTTGCTGTCCTACAGTGCATTCCGGGTCAAAGCCACCACCAGTGAGGGATCGAAAGCTTCGCTTCAACAGAGCCTACCAGTAGGCGGTCTTCACCAGCAGGGCGGCCTCTTCGAGCCGCTTCTTGGAGGCCTTGGGGTCGCCGTGTGGCGGGGACAGGGCGACGGCATGGGCCAACGCCGTGAGCAGGGAGGCTTCAGCCAAGCCAATCCGGAGCTTGCCGCCCAGAGAGCGCACCAGGAAGCGCGTCTCGCACTGGCGGCACGCCACCAGCAGGCCCTTGATTATGTCCACCTTCTTCTGCTGAGACTGCCCCAGAACAAAACCAGGGTTACTCCAGTGTAGTTGAATGACAGCGACAAAAGGTTCCATCAGGAACAGTCTAGTAGAGTAAAGACTTGCTACAAGAGGTGCTGGGGCTTTTTGATTATCAGTCTCTGAATCACCGCAGGCTCCCCAAGACAGTCTGGCATTCGTTTTGCACACACACTTTTGTGGCATGGAGAATCCTTGGACTACCAGCGGACTATGCGAGTCTGGGACTGTAAATCAAAGAGCCTGACACTTGGCTACAAAAGATACTCAAAGATAATTTGATTGGTTTCCCTATGTCTTTCACTGATTTGATTGATTGCAGGGTTTAACGCGCCGACGCAACGCAGGCGATGAGGCGCGCCGTAGTGGAGGGCTCCGGATTAATTTTGACCACCTGGGAATATTTAACGTGCGCTGAAATCTCGTGCACACAGCCGTTTTTGCTTTTCGCCTCCATCATAAAAGCGGCCGCCATGGCCGGGAATCGAACCCGTGACCTCGTGCTCAGCAGCGCAACGCCCTAGCCACTGAGCCACCGCGGCGGGTGCCTTTGTCTTTCATGCTAGCAACCACCTCATACAAGAGGAATGGCTTAGCACTAAGGACCACTTTTTTAGGTCCCTAGAGTAAATTCTTCACTATTTAGAAGAGACAGGATGGGAGATATGAGGAAGACACCCCTGAGGATGGGCCCCGGCCAGAATTAAAGGGGCAGATAGGTCTGTGGGGCCGTAAAATGGTCAAAAAAACATTTTCGGCACCCACAGCTATTTTTCTATCAGTCTGCAAGTTTTCTCTTCAAAAGGCACCGTGTTTTATTGTAAATAGCATTTTAGTGCACTCTACAGCTCAGTTTGTGCAGAATTCAATGGTAAAAACGGCACTTTTCTTGCAACGCGAAGCTAGCGTTTTGCCGGTGGACATCTCAGCACCCACGGCAGGTATGACAATTTTTTTTTTTTTTTTCACTGATACATAAATGCATGGAGAATGGAATGTTGGAAACAAATTTTCAAGTAAAGAGTTTGGAAAATTATTATTGTGTTCAATTAACACTACCTGTGAGCCATTTTTGACAGAGCACGAGAAGTTCAGTGTGTTGCAAAACGACTGAAAATAGCTAACTCAACACAGTTCTCCCAACACTGTATTCTTTATTCATTTGTCTGCGTAGCCACGGGGTAAAATTACCATTCTGTATGGAGTTGGTTATTTTGCAACTGTGGCCCAAAATAATGGCGATTAATTATTATCTCAGAAACAATCAACTTGAAAAAGAATCTAAATGCAGATTTAAAATCAGCACAAAAAACTCAATAATGCTGTGCAGTCTGCAGATATGGACCCCGGGTGGTTCAAAGCGCTTACAGATCATATGATCCTCGCACAAGTGAATGGTGCCCTAGAGGGTGAACCAGAGGAGGAGGAGGACGGCCACAGGGACATTGCGGGGCACAAAGTGTTGGCAGATGAAAGTGACGAACACTGAAGAGCATTTTTCAACAGTACTTTACGCAACAGGAAGGCTGGCAAAGTGAAGGGTGCCTGACGTCCATAAATTGAGAAAGAAGCTCATACAACCTACAGTCAAAAAAACTATTACAAATGACTTCTTTAGGCAAGCCCTAGCAATTTCCTGTAGGCATGTTTACACACACTTCGATGATGACGTATACGAAGTGAACCAGTGCTGCCACACAGTGTTCTAAGAGAATTTTGATCACAAGAGACGTGTTTCCTGGGTCCCTTGAACCTCTCTTGCAATGACGTTTTACGGAACCAATTTACCATTCTCGGGCTATGTTTGCTTCGTCCCGCAGCAAGGGACAATGAATGACATCATTGCAGTCATCATCGTCCGCCAACATGACGTCCTGTGCAGGACAAAGGCCTCCCCACTGACTCCAACTACTGAGCAAAAAATCTATTCTTTGTCCCCAAATAACCGGATTACACACCTACGGGGCAGAAGCTTAGAGGCTCACTAAGAGGGTTCAGCTTAAATTGAGGACGACTCAGTGAGCAATGGAATGGAAGATGATAGGTGCAACGTTATGGGACAAGAAGAGAGCGGAGTGGGTCAGGGAACAAAGGTGTGCTAACGACATATTAGTATAAACTAAGAAGAAGAAATGGGTGTGGCCATGTAATGCGAAGGCAAGATAACCGTTGGTCATTGAGGGTAACAGAGTGGATCCCTAGAGAAGGCAAGCGGGGCAGGGGGCGGCAGAAAGTTAGATGGGTAGATGAAATCAAGAAGTTTTCGGGGATAAGTTGGTCGCAGTTAGCACAGCACCGGGATCACTGGAGATCTATGGGAGAAGCCTTTGCCCTAAAGTGGGCGTAGATATGATGATGATGATGATGTTTCAGGCTTCATCCCTCCAGAGTGTTATTCAACTCTGAGTAATCACTCTGTTACCTGGATGGACCCCTGATTGTCACTTTTCCGCTTTACATGCCCAGCCTTCCTCAGAATTTTAGTCTTGGGGCCTTCCACCAGACTCCGTTTTCTGATACAGGAGCTGGAGGGCAAACAGCAGAGAAGGCTAAAGACATTCTGGAGTGACTGTTTTACCCACAGCAAGTTCTATGTCCAAATCGCTTTAGACAATGACAACACCGGCACCAAACAGTTCTCACTTGTTCAGGACTTCAAGTGCAACGCTAGAGACAGCTGCAACCCTCAAGGCAAAGAATACGCACGGCATTTCCCGTCATCTCTGCAATGGAGCGCAGCTTGGCAAACACGGTGGCCAGCGTCAGCGGCGGCGGTGAGAACAGGACGCGCTGGTGGCTGCGGCTGCTCTGCAAAAACAAGAGTAACGACAACGCACTGACAATGCATGTTAACAGAGATATAAAAAAAGCGAGTAACAGACACCACTAGTGTTTTCGTAGCAACCCGCACGGCTTTCCTAATAGCACCTTAATACCCCTGACACACGGGCGCCTAAAAGGCCTTTGCAGAGAAGGACTGCTACCGAAACGGCGTTTGTAGGGATGGGCGAATATTCGGTATTGTCGAATATTCGATCGTATAGCTCTCTATTCGTTATTCGCTTCGATCCGAATGCAGATATTCAATATTTTCGAATTATTCGATGCTCCCGAATAGGCAGCTAAAAGCCAAGCTTTTCGGTCAAGCATTCCAGGAGTTACCCCAGGCTTGGCTCAAGACCCACCAACGCGGACATTTCTATTATCAGTGCCGGCACTGCCGAGTTGCTGCCTTGCCTAGAGGTTCGACGAAGCTCTCGGCCGCCAGCACACTTTAGGTTAAAAAAAAAAAGGCGGCACTGAAACGACACCGCTCCGAACATAGCGGCACCAGGCCAGCAGACTTGTACAGGCCGCCATTTTGAATAGGCTCGCTCAGTGCGGCAGTACGCCGCACTAAGCGAGCCTATTCAAAATGGCGACCAGCCACTTGCGCTTTGCTTGGCTACGGCCGAGGATACTAGTGGCTACAATACTTTTTTTAGCGGAGCTTCTAGGCAACGCTTAACTCTGCGAGTTTCTAGGCGGCGCTTAAACTTGTGAATGAGCAGCCGGCGGAAACTGCTGCACCTAGAGCGTGTGGCGCAACAGGATTTCTTCATGAAAACTTGTGAATACAGCAAAGGAAAGCTGTGTGTAAGATTTTGCAATAAATGTTCAACTGGTAATAGTTTTACACAATGCTGTGCCAGTGTGAGTTCTAATTATTAGAAAAAATTGTGTAAATTAGTCAGGTCACAAGTTGCTCATTTGTCTTTGTGATTTGCAATGTGCACTGTTCGAACTATTCGATTCGAAATCATTCGACTAATCACTATTCGCTTCGAACCTCAAAATCTATATTCGCCCATCCCTAGGCGTTTGCCTCGATGACACACGACAAAGGAGAATCTCCTTCACCGCAGCGGGCATTTCCCGTAAGGGGTGTTCGTCTATCTCCTTTCCCGAACGAAAAGGAGCAGCTAGCGGCGCAGCCTCGTAAGCAGGCACTTGCAAATCATAAGCTTCTCAGAACTTAGTGCGAACAAATGCGATTTCATACTTTCATAATTTTTTAAACTGCAGTGAAATTAAATTGCATTAAACAAGCCCAATCGTAATGTATTTTTGTAAACATCTGCCCACTGTTGCCAGATTAGGCACAGAACATAGGCTAAAAAAGCACTCCATCGTTGCTTTTTAATACAAATATGTGAAATTACCCATTTATTTTTCTAAACAACATAAAACCCGCGGTTTCTCTCTAAAATAATGAAGAAGACCTATTAGCCGCACTTTATTTTTGTTATTGTGCATGCTTTTTTCCACAGAACTGCTAGCGCCACTTTAATGGTGTGTCAGTTACGGGAACTACATAAAGGAGATCGGGGGTTGCTGTGTGTCAGGAGCGCCATTCCTTTCCGCAAAATGTCTTTTGACGTGGCGAAAGGGGTTTAGTTTAAAGGAGATCTAGCGTTGCCGTGTGTCACAGGTATAACTCTTTCTTCACCGTGGGAAATTAACCGATTTTTAGGGGTCTAAAAAAACCTGTTTTACTGCAAAACATATTGATTAGGCACTAATTGCAGCAACATAAAATGCAGATGATTTAATGCCCTTTCCAACAACCCCAGTTTTTATAATGTTTGCATTTGCATATATCAAAGTTGCAAAAAAAAAATTAAAATGAAATTTATGTAAAGTTGTAGTAGAAATTGATAAAAAAAGTTGTGTATAACAAGCCACCAAAAGTAAAAAAAAATGTTGAATATACATTTTGAAGGGAAACATTTCAAAAACATGTCCTACAAAAAAGTTGACTTGCGCGAAACAGCATATATAAAAGTTGCGAAAAAAAGAATTAAAATCGAAATTTCTGTCAAGTAGTTGTAGAAATTGATTAAAAAAAAGGAGTTGTGTATAACAAGCCACCAAAATTAGAAAAAAATGTTGAATATACGTTTTGTAGGGAAACATTTCAAAAACATGTCCTACAAAAATGTTGACTTGCGCGAAACAGTTTGTCAGGCGAAAAAAAAAAAAAAAAACTAGCACGCAAGGCGCCCCGCACCTTGTGGTGAAGCCCAACCTCTATTTCAAAATGCGCAATTTTGGGTGGTTTCTTAAAAAAAAATTCGGCGGTTTGACATTATCAGAGGCACCAATTTGTCCCCACGTGACGCAAGAACATTTTGCCAATGACTGACTGCATTCACGGCCAGCACAGTATTTGGGGTACAGTACGCGATGCCGAAAAATCTGCATGGAGTTGAAAACAAAATTTGTTTGTTGAAGTTCACTGTCAGTTATCCCTCAAAACACAAACTTGCGGCTTATCATCATCTTCTGACTCGCTATTGTAGAACTGCTTGCAGGAATGAGGTGCAATACTCTAGAATTGTGCCCTGCAAACGTTCACCAAGTAGCTGCTGCGCAATGAAAGTTCCGAACTACGCATTGCAGCGCCACCTAACATTTTTTAAAATGAAACAGTACAAAACTTATTGGAGACTCTGCACAAACAGACAGTTCTACTAAAGAGCAACACTAGACCTCCGGAGATAGCCTCATTTGGAAATGAGTCTGGCTGGCGGTGTGCAAGGCTGGTTTGAAGCGCTCTCCTTGTCGGAACTGATATCTGGCGACTGGTTGTTATCTTTTGACTTGTATCAGAAGTTCTTATCACAGAAATCGGGTTATGGCAGGATGAAATCATGAGCGGCACGCTTTCTTCGGGGATCAGTAGCAGACACTGAAGGCTCCACGGCAGATAGGCTTGAAGATGGGTAACTGCGTAGTAGCGCCAAATATTAAATTCACGGCGCAGAAACGAAACCGAAACTGTTTGCGAGTGGTCCTGTGGCACGTAGACCACCAACACGACTTCAAACAATGTGCACAAAGGCAATAAAACTGCCTACAATCATAAAGTAATTTTGCAAACAGGCACTGCTTCATATGTTCAGCCGATTTCAGGGATTATTACTGGCAGAGTGCAAACATGATGATTGAAAATCATCTGATTCACCATTTGTGTACTGGCAACACAAGCCAAATGCTGATGCAAAGTAATTACGAGCGGCGCGCCTTCTTCTTTGGTAGCAGTGATGCACGATGATCACGCCCCTTTTGCATACCCAGGTGGTGCAAACGCGGGTCAAAAATCAAAAACGCAAACTGATTTCAAAAGCGCATTTTGTGAGCGGACTCCAAATAGCTTTACTTGCTCTAGAAATTCTTGGAATGCTATGAAAAGGGGCTCCCAAGGTATTGTTCATATTGAACAATTTTGATTAGGCCTGGCAACGAAAGAGTTAATGAGATTTGGATGCGCAAATGCATGTAGATGCTTTTTAAATATCTCCACATTGCAGAACTTTGGTTTAGTACCAACCCCTTCATATTCCCCGCTGAGTGCCCCAGACTTTACTAGACAAACGCCTCTGTGCTCTTTGCATCCCCCCCCCCCCCATTCTTCAAACACACACAGAACGTACCTCAGCAACGAGCCCCAGGTCCCCCTTGGCTGCGGCTTCAGCTCGCACTTTCTCCGCGGTGCGGCCCGTGGCTTCGGCTAGGGCTTTGACCAGCAGTGACTCGCCGATGCCCAGCTCAAGTCCCTCGTAGTCCGGGGCCAGCTTGTTCAGGCAGAGGTAGACGGCCTTCAGCAAGTCGTCGGGCGAGAGGACCAAAACCGAGCGAAGGAAGTTGCTCAGCACCTCGATGATCCGAAGCCTGAGACAGAGCCAAAGACAAGCCAAGGCTGCTAAGAGAACGGAATGATTTGTTTAGGACGTGGCTATGCCTTCCCAATATTGATATTTTCACACCAATAGTTGTGGATATGAAGCAGAGAGAGGACTGCACATTCCCTCTCGCACAAAATACAGTTCAACCCACCTGATATTGAACTATAACAGTCTGCACATCCCCCTCAAAATTTTTGGCATACCTTGAGTATTTTCTGCATCGATTCATCCATCGCATCAATGACTGTTATGATGATTATGTCGATTCATCTATCGCATCAGTGATTATTATGATTACCGTATTTATTCGAATATAAGGCGAGGTTGTTTTTCCAAAATTTGTATTCTCAAAGTCATACCGTGCCTTATATTCGAAGCTCAGTATATTTTATGGCAGTTTCTTCTTACTCTCCAAACTGCACCCTCGCCTTATATTAGTGACCGCCTTATAATCGAATAACTACGGTATTATAGCTTTTGTAATGGCGCAAGGACAACTAGCGGTCTAAGCCAAAAAAAAATTACTTATATAACGAAGGTAGTGTATAATTAACTAAAATTGGGCAATTAATATAAAAGATAGACAATTTAAAAACAACTAAAATATAATTTCCAATGAACAGTTTAAAAATCCACTTAAGACGAATCCCGGGATCACCAGAGAAGAACTCAGATCCACCTGTAATAGCAAGGCAAGGTTGCCAGGTACCCAAATATACTAGCTAGCGCTTGCAATGCTTTCTGCGCAGCCATAACTGTCCCAGCAAAATTGCCTTTTTGCACCAATTTTCGTGAAGCCCAGGGACTTCATCCTAATGAAATTACACAAACACTTCTCATTATACCGGGAATGAAAACATGGTTTCCAGTTGTATCAAGGATTTTGTTGCACTGAAGTTCATTAAATTGTGGTTTTACTGTAGGAACGTAGGATCCAGCTCTCTTCAACAAGAAATTATTTTCCAACTCTGGCTTTAATGGGGCCATGATGACAACACTTTAAAACTAACCTTTGGAAAATCCCTCTGCTCCATTTCAGCCATGAAAGAAGATCTTTTAAGCGAAAAAAACACTAGAAATATTGAAAAAATTTCAAAGTTCGCACGTGAGTGACGTAATATGAGCAGGAGTGGCGTAATATTGGCCCGCACTAAAAACCTACTTACCACAGTGCTAACTACAGATTGGTATTCAAGTGATACAATCAAACGGAACTAGAAGGCCCTCTACAATCGCCCAGTAATGTTTTCTGGCGGTGGCTTAGGTCAACGATTACCAATCACACAGACAAGTTTCAGCGATGCCAGAAAGAAATCGCCAGGAAGGGGCCCGGGAGTCACCACCGCTTCATCTGCTTTACTGAATAGTATCTCTATTATTTGTCTGAAATTTGCAATAAAATTGGTATTATTATTGGGACACAGCAGTGTTTTCAACGAACCAAACTTGCATTTTGTCTTCTAGGCCCCTTTGAAAGGGACCATGCAGACAAAATACAAGTTTGACTTATTTGAAAGATTTCGTGTTTTACAGTGTTCCAAGCACTCACCCGGCAGAAAACGATGCCGTATTCGCTGAGAAATTAATCAATTTAGATTAGTCCACCTTCACTTTGTTTTTGCCTGCATTTCCACCTGGCTTGTTTTTGTTAGAATTGAAAATAATTCTTTCGTGAAACACTAGGTAGGCTTGACAAATGGGGTCCCGTAAGACACCATCGCTTACGCCAATCAGCCAGTGTCGTCTGAGAGAGCGCCGCAGTGCTGTGCAGCTAAAACGAGCGTAGTGCGCCCAGTACCAACAGCAGTACGCATCGGTACTTCTATGTTTACAAAATTTCGTAACTTCCATTGTTTACCCCACCGAAAGAATGCGCCCCAAGTGTAAGCGCAAATAGCTCGTTCGGCAACCTTACAAGCCCTGCTAATTCGCATTTGCATTTGCCGGCCTCAGCCAATCGCAGAGCTGTCACGTATGACATCATAGGTTCTGTTGCGGGAAACGAGCTAGTGGGTCACGTGGCCTTTCTCTTTTTTTCCTAATTACGTAGCTTATTTGAGCAAAGTTTACGTCGAAGGTTGGGTCAGTGGGATTCTAACGAGGCAATCTTTCGAATGAACCAAACTTGTGTTTTGTCTACTTGGCCCCTCTTAAGCTAGAAGGGCAGAGCAGAGTGTTAAGAAACCAGGGCACCCACCTGCCAGAGATGCCGTCGATCTTGTCCAAGGTCACGGCAAGGGCAAGGTAGGGCACCTTGGCCCCCTTCTTCCAGCAGGCGTCCTCCACGGGGTCGTAGTTGGACTTCTCGGGGTTGTAGTCACTTGCCCGGTCGCTGCCCGCGTCGGACTTGCCGGTAGGAGTGAAGGCGCTGAGGTGGCACAAGTGTTTACCCAAATAAACCTTTAACATACTTCACTGAATACAGCCAGTTTAGAAATAAGATGTCATCTATGCCTTGCTTCAAGCAAATATCTGTATGAATGCATGTACAGTCTTTGTTAAGATTTTCCAGGCCAATTCTAAGCCTTCGGGACCACAAAGAATTCAAAGAATGAGCATAACCTTTAATTGTGACAAAATTATTTTATGACAGTAACAAAGAAAGGCGTTTTCTCCAGCTTTCCAGCATAAAATGTTTCAGCCTCACTGAGGACACAAGCTTGTACATTAAATTTTTCGTGGTCCGTGCACTTTCGACACGGCCTAGGAAATTTTGAAGAAGACAGTACGTTACAAAATCACCCTTGTCATTGCTTTCGGTACACTAGCAACATCCTCCTTAGCGACCTTGCCCTTCATTAAGGACAGTGGCAAGCGATACCAGTCTTCATTAATGCGACAACTAACCTCTGAAGCGAGAATTGTGATTTCCTATTCCGCTCTTGTTACACATTCTCATTTCTTGGTGACGTCCTGTAGAGAGACTCAACCTTTTCTTTTTTTTTATTTTATGTCACCTAGTTCAATAGCAACCCTCCCTGTTATAACTTCCAAACATCCAAGAGAGTGCGCATTTGTTTTCAGTCACCCTTTGTAGACACCAAAAGAAATTTTCGCAGCCAATGCCCTCAACCAGGACGGCTTTACAATGTTAGCACTGTAGGGCCCAACTTTTCTAAAGCATTGCAATTTTTGTTATCCTAGAGAAGGCAAAACATGCCAATAACACATGCCATTGTTTCCTTCAATTACCAGATGATGGACAGCTAAATCTGCCTGAATTCTCACACATCAGAAAAAACACGTTCAATGCATATGAGCATTTTTTGTAACAGTAAAATGTGTCTTAAGTCTGAGCAGGAAATTAATAAGAATTGCAACATGGAGATCAAAGAGACCACACTTTAAAATTTTAACTAGTGTTAAAGTGAGAGCTTGAGACAGACCTGAAATGTAGTAGAGTACATCATGCCCTATGTAAGTGAGCCCCAAAAAATGTTGGCTCCTAGCACTACAGATAGTTTCAAAGCTCTCCCAAAGTGTGGGTATCTAGCAGATGTGCCTTTGAGATATCTTTCAGAAAGAACATATGTCAACAAACATCCATTTTGATATCTTCAAAGTATCTTCTAGCCATCTACGAACACTAAGAATGATGCCACCAATGAGAGCAAGGGACGATTTTGTTTCTGCCTGTCATCTTGTGGCTTCATGCATTATCGCACAAGGCTTAGTGAGACCTGTGTTATTCAAAAAATAAAAGAAACAGGAACTTGGTCACTGTCATGCTCACTCACAAGTTTTGGAGCTTCTTCTTGGCACCTGACTCGTCCGACTTCTTTTCAGCCTCAGGCTTCTTCTCTTCGGTCTTGATTTTCTGCTGCTTGGGAGAGGTCTTCTTCTTGGGTTCGGACTTCTTTGAACCCTTGGTCTCGGCACCTTTCTCCTTTGGTGGGGTTGAGGAGGCCTCCTCTTTTACCTTCTTGTCCTCTGCCTCCTCCTCCTCCTTATTCTCGTTCTCATCGCCTGACTCTTCCTTTTTCTCATCTGCGTATGACAGGAAATCCCAACGATGAGGTGTAGAGTTGCTGAGCAGTCGCGTTGCGCACTGAGCAGCACAACTCCCAAATGAGGCAGAGAATATTTTATTTACCAACTGAGCAATTAATTAACGATTAACTGGTAATTTAAAGGCAAGCCAACAAATCAGTACTCTTAATGTGTCGAGCTCAGTTCCTATTCACTTGCATCTGGTCACTCCCCCAGATTGGGCATGTAGGCACGGTAAAACAGCTGCCCTGGTATTAACTATTAAACAAACCATAATATTAAGCAAGCAAATAGGTTGGCACACTTAGTGTGCAGAGCTCAGTTACTATTCATTATTGGTCAATCCCCACCCAGGGTGGAGACACTCGGCAGAACAGCTGTTTCATAAATCACACCCCGTTACCCTCTGTCGGCAAGCAATGTTCGTGGCTCACAAATGGCCGTAACTGCATTCAGGACAACGATAGCATGTTCATCAATGCACACAACACCAATACAACAGCTTGTAATCGAAATACCAACACCTGTCAATATTTTCCGCCCATTTGACTGATTGTTACTGCTCCAGCCTAAATTCGACGATTGAAAATAGTCACGATTCAGAATCAGCGCCCCGATCACAAAAAACCAAACTGATGCATCGCAATTACAAGAAGTAGGTTGTTTGTTTGTTTTTTGCAAACGGTGGGCAACAGTTATACCCAACTCTGTTGGGAGACACAAATTTCTGTTAAAAATCATGTTTTCGTCACACAAATGTAAACACCACTGATTCCGAAACAGCATTCCCTAAGCCTACCAACAGGTGGCTCTACTTGTCTTACAAATGCCTTGAATGCAATGAATTCGAGAATTAAAACTCTTGACTACCACGATTAATTCTGAACAGGCGTCAAAGCAAAAGGGCACTGTTACCTGTTGTATGTTAACAGGATGGGGAACGGGCACAGGACGTGAACATAATCGACGACCGGACTTCACAGACACTACGGTTTCGGTTAACACAATGCACAGCTAACGGTTCAAAAGTTCACAATGAAGTCGGCCACCTTGGCGTTTGTGTGGTCAAAACCAAAACTGACATGAATAAATGACGCTGCAAACAATTTGATAAGCTGTGGTCGACCATCTAATGTGCATTCTACAATTACTGGGCTGGTAGGCACCCATTATATGAAAAAAAAAAAAAAAAATCGCAGGGGTGAGACAGCTGAATGAGATTTGGGAGCAGTTTTTGGAGCAGCGAAATCTCGATTTTGGAGCAGAAGAACCTTGATTTAGAGCAGAAGAACGGCATTTATTATGTCCCCTTAGGAGCCTAAAAAATCAAATTTTTGGCAACTCGGGAGGGGGGGGGGGGTGCACTTTTTAATCGGTTTTGTGTTTACATAACCCTGAAACAGCCTTTACATAAAGTTCTTTCTACCAGAGTATCACAAGGTACGAATTGCACTACCTTTTTACAAACTATTTTTAAATTCTTAGGCTCCATGTAGGCCTACATAGCATGAATTCCCGTTGAAAATATCGTATTGAAAAACTAAGCAATCGTGAGATCTTTTCATTTTCATGTGAACGACAAAATTATTACTTTTGTAAACCCAGAATCGGCTTTACGCAGAAGTGTAGAGCCACGGCAAAAGTTTGGCAAAGCGAGGTGACAGTCGTCGCACCCCACCAGCCCTCCCACTTCGATCCCCAAGGTGCACGTTCACTAAAATCGTAATTTGAGTAACATTGGTATGTTTAGCCATTTCCCTCTTGGCATTAAATTTCACTTCAGATACATTAACCATCATTACTAGCGTGCAATAATACCCCGTCCTGCTATCGGACACTGCTTCAACATTTTGCGGCGATGCAGCCTGCGCTGCCACTTCCGCAGTTTTGATCGTCCCATTCCCGCCTGCAAGCTCGCCGTCAAACGCAGCAGTCCCTCAGCGTTTTATAACACCCCAATGAGTCCGAAAGTTCACTTCAAGCACGCACCGCGCCTCACACTCAAGGCCCAAACACGGAGAATTCGCGGGCACCACGTTGTTTTTGATGAACTCCCGTCTTTCTGGTCGCGCCGCAACTTCCCGCAACAGATCAAACAACTAAATGTAAACCCGGCCACCCCCATAACCAAAACCACGGTAGAAATCGGCGAAGAGCACTCTGCCTAAACCACGAGCAACTGCTTCGCCCGACGGCCCTGTTTTCCAATCTTCACCACACAAAAGAAGGCAGCACCCAGTAATGTCGTTTTGAAGATACGGCGCTCCGAAAATTGCCTTTTTTCATCAACTTACACCCGCAGTTTGTCGCATCAGTAAACATTAGTATTTTTTCTACAGGACTTCGCAAGGGTTTTGCGATGGGAAAACTTTAAAAACTCTGAATATAACATGTAAAACCTGACATGGTGACTTTCAAAAAACTATGTCGGAGACAATTTTATGGTTCTTTTTTTTATTGAATGATCACTCAAACATTTACAAAACCTCCTCACGCCAGAGGTGCTGGAAAATTATGCTGTCAGTAAGCATTTTTCCCCACTGAAACTGATGGGAGAATTAAAACCCTTGGCTCTCAGACTGTTTTGGAGCAGTCTGGTGCAATTTTTTCAATTTTCAAGCATTCGGAGCAGCCTGGCACAGGAAACCAAATTTGTATCAAAACTGCACAATATGGGCAGCTGTCTCACCCCTGATTTCGTGTCAGTAGTCGTGTTAAGCCCTCTCGGTTAACATGCTTAAAAGGATAGATTTTTGTGCGGGCAATCGCTTGTACTGTAGCCCTTGTAGTCTGTCTGCTAAGCCATTACGCCTTATATGGCACCTCTAACATTCGAATTCCTTTATTATTTTTCATCTTACGATATTAAACCTTCCTCCAGGAATCAGGCTGGCAAGATCCTCATGGTCCTGTCAGTACGGTCGGATTTCAGCCAAACAAAGTTTGCGGCAACGAATTTTCCATTTCCCAACAGCAGTGTTCTCAAAAGATTGACCATTTACACCTATGAAGGAAGGTTTGACATTCACCTCAAACAAAACCATGTGGCTGCAAAGGAAAGCTTTACAGCTTTCTCGGAAACTTCACAGTTGACGAAAAATTTGTCCTGGTCCAGAGATTTCCTGTTATCAACGAGATTTCTCCTAAAGCTCGTTGCTAACATTTGCAGCTACAGTCAAAGTTACTTATGACAATATTGAAGTGACACAAAAAAGCCATTGGTATAACTAGTAATTGTTATGGCAGAGTTGGACAGAAAAAAGTATTTTTTTGAGCATTCAAGGGTTTGCACCCAGTATTTACAAAACAGAAATGTAACTGCACGGCTGACCACCCAGACTTAGCCATGCGTGTGCCAACTGACTCCACAGGGCCTCTAGGAAAGACCATTACCTTTCACACAGGAGGAAGTCTCTGCATCAAATCCTCGACCGTCTTTCTTTTTTAATGATTGGCAGATTGCATGTTACTAAAGTGACACTGTTTTCTGCCTTTTCCCCACGGAAGTTTTATTTTAATCTGGACAGTGTTGAAGAGCCGCCCCCTGCTCCTACTGCCTGGGCCAGCTGGCAGCGGGAGATAAGAGGGGCAGTCAGGGGGTCTCCTCCTTCAGTGATAGCGTAGCTACACGTAAAAGGCACCAACTTTTTCTGAGTGTTGGAAATATAGGAGATGCCGAAACTTATTTCACGCTCATCCTTGGTCATTCACAATGCACCCAAGATCCCTCACAGATCCCCAAATACTATACTCTAAGTAGGCTCGTACCGTCAGGCTCAATTGTTGCGGTTTATTTTGCCATATAACATATAGCAAAGTTGATGGTGCCACGACTGTTCATAGTTATATCCAAGATAATGTTATAATTGGCATTGTTATAAGTGGGTTGGACTGTGTATGCTTATTTCTTGTCAAGTAAGGCTTTGCTACACTGACGTCGGACTGCGAATGATGCCCCCGCAGCCAGAGTGACCCTTACCGGCATCAGGTGGTGACTCAGTTTCCATTTCCTCATCCTTGGGAGATGCAGCACCAGCCTTGGACTCTTCTTCCTCCTTGTCCTCTGCAGGTGACAAAGGAGCTCCGAGAGTAGGCCCCAAGTTCCCCTTAGCCCCCAAAGCAGACTATCTCCCAACTCCCTCCCGCTTTTCTTAGGCTTACCTTCCAACGCGCACGCAGCTTCTTCTGGCTCGATCTTCACTCGCTTGCTGCTTGATGCGATCAAGGATGGGCTCGGATCGGGACAACGCTTGGCCGTTTTGCGCGCTGCAAAAAGACACAGTGTTGCCAACTCTTTACAACAAACTTACCCCCACAATCTTTACACCCAGATCTTATTGGCTAAAATCCCATACAAATGAGTTCGTCCGTCGCGATCAGTCTATTATCTATTAGAATCCAGCCAATTCGCTGCTACTGGCACCGGACGCCAGCTTTTTCACTCAAGGGGTCATTTAATGCTTTCACACTAAAAATTCCAATTTCGTAAAAAATGCAGAAATCCTACCTGTCCGGCGTTTGACGATAGGCTCATCAGATGTGGAAGCGGTTGGCGCCTCGCTGTCTCGGGATGCAGCGTCGCCGTCACCACTGTCTTCGGCTTTGGCTCCACCTTTGGCTTCACTCGGCTCAGACTTCACCTGGTTTGTGTCTTCTTCGTCGTCGCTGTCAGCAAGCATCCGAATGCGCTTTCTCTGGGGGGCTCTGACCGGAGAAGATTTCCTGAGTGAAAGAAACGAAGGAATGAGTGAAGTAAGGGGTTAAATTCCTTCAAAGGTATGCGCGTACACAATTCAGCTCCCTTGCATCAGAAAGAGGCATTGCGCCTGGAAGCACAAACTCCACTGAATCTGCTCCCCACCAAAGCTAAATGAAATCCTCGCAGGCACTTTTTGAGTCTCACAGACTTGCCCCCTGACAACAGAGGACAGAGTATCTGTTCTTTTTCTCCGTGGCGTCGTAAAGGTACTCTGAATGTGGTAATCGGGACTATAGCAATTTATGCGAGACACAAAACAAGAATTATGTACAGTGTGTTTCCATCGCTAAGCAAACCATCTGAATGACATCGGTGTTTTTTCACCCCTGCAACACCTCTTCTAAAGCACTCCACAGGAAAGCTGCAATGAAAACGTTACTGCAGAACACAGCAAGCAGGGCTAAGGTAGCAACACCGATCCCTTACAGCATCTGTTCCTCCAAAACAAACAAGGCACACCCTGATACATCATGCAAGCATCCGAGAGCCAAGCCATTCTGAACTTAGACAATCCAACAGCCATTCAGAAACAGCCTAATTAATTACAAACGTGCCACCCCACGGCCCGCAAGATGGTAGCGCAGTTTTGAGTTTCCAGTTTGCCTAAACAACCTTGGGCTAACGTTATCGTCGTCACAATTCTCCCAGATGCAGTCGGCTGCGAAGAAAGAACGCATTGCCGCCAGACACTTGAACTGTTCAAAATGGCACCTCAAGCCTTAGCTAACCAATGCAACAGCGTAATAGAAGAGAAGGTGTGTCTGGTTGCAACAGCAGTTCTCTGGGGAACGCCTGCGCTCCCCACAATTTTTTCATCGCTAAAAGGACCCGCACTCCCCATTGGTTTTTTTCCCCACACATACTAGTACATCGTACCGGTGCTCTGAAACAGCTTACATACCCAGATGAACTGTAAGCACTGCCCCGAATAAGATCTGACAGTTGGAGACACTCCTTAGGTTACAAGACTGTAAGCCAGGAGGAGTAGGTTCAGCCCACAGCCAAGAATGAAGTCATACTCTGGTTACACCTCAGCCAGCGAGTGAACACCATACAGATTGGAAACGACAAAGAAAACGTGAGAGCATGCACTGTACAAGTGCATATCTTACTGACAGATGTCAAGGGAGTTCGCACTGTCCCGCACTAGTAGTACCAACACAAGCCTTGCTGGGTGTCTAACAGCACGAAGCCCCGGCCGGCTTCGGTGAACAAGTTATTTTAATACCCGTGCTACACGAGCGTTTCGAAGGCCTTTGAGTCGAATGTCCTTTGACTCAAATGACACCTTTGAGCTGCTACACGACGTTTTTCAAAGGCCTTTGGTTCAAATGCCATTTGAGTCAAAGGAGCACGACAACTGACCTTTGAGAGACTCAGAGGCCTTTGAAACGCGAACGGTCGTACCCTCGGGCTCAGTTTCTGCAAGCCGCAATAACAAAACCAATTATTTACGAGAAAAACTTTGTGTTTGAAGTGCAAGATCTTAATAATTTTTCACTTGTTCGCTTGTTTTCGTTCTTTGCCACTCGCTCTACGATTACGAGGTGACTTGGTACTCTCAACACCGGCGGTGCGGAAAAAGACAAAAAGAAGCTTGCTGCCTTGTGCATGTTTTGTTCGCGCTTGTAGATAGTTATCAATTTGGTCTCTAATAATTGCTTTTTTGCCCATTTTAACTCTAAAATTACATTTTCGCCAAGAACGAAACATGGCAGCAGTGGCGACACCAAAACATGGCGGGCGAATGCGGAAACTTTCAACTGCCTTTGAGAATCGCCGTGTAGATCGGCGAAACTCCTTCCAGTTCGAATGGCATTTGAAATTTCGAAGGTCCTTCGACTGAAATGTCCTTCCAAACGCCCGTGTAGCACGGGTATAAGTCTCTTCAAATAGCCACATAGCACTATGAAGATAACGCACTGGATACCTTCACGACTTGTCCGTGTCACTTTCAGTTAAGGATGATCCCAAGCTACACAGGAAACAGATAATGAGGGCTGTCAGACAAATGCCACCACTAACGCCGATATTGGACTTGGAAGAGCTCAATGAACCAGCTCGTGCTCCAACAACTGTTCCCTAATATTTATTTCAGTATTTTGTAAATAAAATTGAGTGATTATGTGTTCGTTTCTATTCTAATCTTTTATGGGAGAAGCACCTTATGGGCTGGGGCTGTTGGCGTTTCCTGTCGATGTCGTAATTGCAAAAACCTTGTCTTGTCTATCTTTCTTTCGTCCCGTTTAAGCGCTGTTATTCTCTGTCAAGTCGTAATTACACCGAGAAACTCGTTTATGACTCATGCTAAACATCACGCATGCTAAAAAAACACCGGGACACTCGTTTACACCCCGTGCTAGAGACCTTTGCAGCAAAGCTGTATGTTGGCAAAAACGCCAAGGCACCAAGAATACACTTATACACTGCATGCTTCGCCCCTCACCAGGTTTCACATTAGTGGAGATGGCCCGGGAATTTTTTAGTTGTTGTTGTTCCATCCGTCAAAAGCTGTGACAGTGATGCTCACCCCTGTAATAATCCCTACGAGGGATTGACAGTGTTTTGTAAATAAATAAATTGCGAGTATTTTGTTGGCACAACAGCCTCCAGTGCCAAAGGAGGCTTCGTTGAAGTCTGCGACTTTGGGACCTCCTTTTGTATATCCTAACCATGTACTAAACCTTCTCTTTGCAATACAATCGTTGAATTACAACCCGTGTTCTTATTTGGCGTCATTTTTGTCACCTAAATACGAGGGTCACGGTTGTGATGTACTAGATAAAGAAGGTGTATATAAGGGTGTGGAGGGCACTCAATCTAAAACATGAAGTTGGTTACAATCAGAGGCGATGGTTAAGTGTAAAAGTGCTAGGAGCCTGATAACATGCCACACAACGTAACAGACAGTGAGGTCCCTCATAATTGCGTTCAACCTCTGAAGAAACGGTTTGCTACGTGTTCTCACGACAGCTGGGTGAAGGCGGGGAGAGCGAATACTGACTAGACATACGGTTCGAACCACCCCAACATGTCGAGACTTCCTCCCTACGCTGCTGTAACGACACTTTCAAACGTGCGGGGAGTGATAACTGGAGAACCTACCCGTTAACCTTCTCCTCTTTAACCGGCGGTGACGAAGAGGTTTTCTTCTTGGATTCCGACGCGGCGGCGGGCTCCTTCGCCTCTTCCTCGGGGTCGGACGACGACGATGCGGAGGGCTGTTTCTCCTTAATTGCAGTGAATGGCTTCGACGATGAGTTTTTCACATTGGTGTCCGACTTTTTACCCTTAGCGTCCGACTTGGGAGTCTTTTTAGCCTTGGTGTCCGGCTTCGCCGACGACTTTTTGCCCTTGGTGTCCGACTTCGGAGCAGTCTTTTTGCCTTTGCCATCCTCCGATGGCTCGGGAGGCTCGCCGTTTTCTTTGGACTTCGACGAAGGCGTGGTGCTCGTGAAGAACGATCTGCGGAAAGAAACGGCCGCGCCCGGTCGGCATTGTTTGCACCAGTTAGTCGACGGTGGACTGCAAGCGATGAGAAGACAGCGAGTAACCCGCGTACAACACATCCACAGCAATCTCGTCGCGCCCATCCGAGTGAGACGGGACGGACGCGCCTGCCCGCGCAGACGCGGACAACGGCTACTTACGATATCTTTTTCTGCGACATCCCTGAGATTGTGAACACTGCGAGCTTAAACGTTAAAAGCGAAAGAAGTACGATTTAAAACACTCGAGAGACAGACTCAACTGCGCGGGACAGCGCGCGACGGTACGGATCGCGCCAAAACAGTCACGTGATCATGTAAACAACTTTTGTAGTGAAGTTATTAGCAGCAACAACTTACTTTAAACTAAAATTTATTTGTGTTTTATGCTAAATGTGTAAAAGACTTAACACGCTGTTAAGTTACTGTAAAATATTCTTATTTTTGGATTACTATCACCATCATGCACAAACTGTAAAGCAGCTTTTGTATTAAAGTTGCTAGCATTAACAAATTATCAAAAACTAAGGTTACTTTTTATACTGGATGTTTTACATTGTACAACGGTATTAAGTTCTCGCAAGTATTTTATTTTTTTAACTAGTATTTACTATCATCATCATGCACACGTTCTTTTTTGTGAATATGGCGGCACGCACGGTGACCTCCATGGCGTGCTGTCACGTTGTTCTGCGCCCGTGAAAAACGCTTAATTTTAACCGTGCCAGAGTGCCGCGAAAATGACTTCGATCGGGGAACCGTTCGCTTTGGGCACAGTCACGAGCGAAGCGGACGCTTTTCAGACCTTCTGCGTGCAGCCGGGCCCATCGGAGACGACGGTCGTCGTGTCGCATGGTCAGCTATCCGCGTCCCTCGTGGAACTCGAAGGCAGGCCGTTCAAACTCAAGACGTGGCACACCTCCCACACGGAACCGTTCACGTGCCCCGTCGTTTACGACGGACAGAGAGACAAATATGTTGCGGCGAGCGGTAGCAGCTTGCTAATCCTCCCACAGGACGCCAACGACACCACTGCACGCGAAAAGATCGCTCTCTCGAACCGCGTGTTCGCAGTTCTACACCAAGCCGGCGATCAACCGCTGATCGTCCTGGACAGTGGCGTTTGCGCAACGCTAACAGAGCTGCAGGACGGAACAAAGAGCGAGGTTTCTCACCCGACCCGACGCCTGTGCGACGACAGGGAAAAACTTATTCACGTCGAAGCCGCAACCGACGGTGCGTCGACGGTTGTAGTGTTGTCCGTCGCGACGACGAAATCAGACTCGTCGCGTCGCTGTCGCGTATTCCGCCGCGGTAAAGCGGGGTTTGAACGCGTGTCGGAAACTTCCTCGCCGAAAAGCGAGAAGCGACCTGTGTGCCTTTTCGACGGAGGTTTGCTATGTCTGAGCGAGGACGGATCGTTGGCAGGACGAAAGCTGCCTTTGCCGGCCAGCAAGAAGTCTTTGGCAGCGGCCCTACTAGCGCTCGATGCTAGCCGCGTCCTTGTAGGCCTTGAAGACAAGGTTCTCGTTTGGAACGTCAAGTACGGTACGCTTGAGGCCTCGAGGAAGCTCGAGCAGGTGCCGCAGCGATGGGGGCTGGTACGAGGTGGTGCTTGCTTCGTGACAGGATCTTCGAGCAACAACGTGATGTGCGCGTGGGTGAAGCTCGGACGCGCGACGCTGTGCCAGGCTGTTGGGCTCGGAGCGAGGCCCGAAGATAGCGTGCCCGCAGCGTCCGCTGTTGCGGCGAAGATATGCTTTGGTGACCCCAAGGAAGTGGCCGAAGCGTTGGAACCGGTGAGTTCTAAAAGACTGCAGCAGGCGCTTTGTAGCTTTCGACCGGGAGGTCATGTGTTACGTTATTCCGTCGTTTTCAGACATGTTTTAATTTTTCTGCAGAATAGCGTGACCTTTTGCTTGCAACACGCTTTTTTTTTTCTTTTGAGGCACTTCGTGTGTTTCTAGAAGTTGTTCTGCCGCAAACACAGAGCAGTCACGTAAGGCCCTATGCAATGCATTGTCACAGAGTTTGCAGTACTTGTGCATGCCAGACTAAAATACCGCGTTTTCACGTGTATTACACAGCCCTAAATATAACGGAAGGGGTGTGTCCAGCCCAGATTTTTTTTCCCTCAAAAGTGACAATAGTTGTCCCTTTCTTTTTTTCTGGTTTCTCTGCCTTCCTTTCTGCGTAGTTTATTTCAAAACCCTTTCGTTCTTGGTTGTTGCAGGTTGCTGACACAGTCCCGGAGCGAGAGCTTGTACTGTTGCTCAGCCGTCTGTTCCATGGAGGTTCTCCGCCTGCAACGGACTCTGCCGAGCTGATGGTACTCCACAACCTCCTCCGCTGCCCCCATACCTGCGACGTTCTCACGCAATGTCTCCGTGAACACCTTCCTCTGGAGCAGGCTACCGCCCTCGTGGTGTACCTCATTAACTTCCTGGAGAACTACTCCATGGCTGATGAGAAGGAGGTTCCGCTCGCAAAAGCGATGGACTGGCTGGCATGCCTGTTGGACGCACACTACAACCACTGGGCTCTTGACACAGGCCCGCTGGCCGTTGACGAACTCTTGGAGAGACTGTCAGTAGCAGTGTCACGCGTTCAAGAGCTGTTCAGTGATCTGTGCGAACTGGAACAGTGGTTGTTAGTACTCTCAAAGAGAGTAAAGCTGCTCAAGTTCAACGATCGCTCCATGTACTCGATAGAGATGATGGAGATTTGATGTTTCCCAGTTCAGCAGAACTTGTGAAGGGGCACAGCTACAATGTGAAGGTGTTTTGAACTGGACCAAACAGACATTTGCAACAAACGCTCGGTGCTGTTGTGTTTGTGGTGCTTTTCTTTTGAAACTTCTAAATAAAACTACTGGCCTCAAACCTCCGACTTGTGCAGTGTTTATTTACATTACGGTAAGTAGTGTACGTGTTGCGTCACGGAGCTATTTTTGTGGATTTATGAAAGCCAGAGCCCATTATAACAGAAGCTGCCATAGACAGTTGACATTTCCTCTTGTATGAGTGTCTAGCGATAGCAGCACTGGTCTGCAAAATCTAATTACTATTAGTTCTACACAGTGAAATAAAACGCAGGCCACAGAATAGAATAGACCTCAGAATGTTAAATCTGCACAGATACCTAGTACATGGGAGTGCTTTTGTTTTTAAATAAAGTTCAGTAAAAGGGCAAATGTGGGGGGGAAAAAAACATGGCTTCATGCTCAGCATGAAGTCATGTTTTCCATGAAGCCAGTACAGGAAAAGGCTTACACTGGTTATAAAAATCAAAACAGAGTTAGGGAAGAGAAGATTGACGGTAATTGGATGGCCTCAGAAAGTTGTCCCTGATTGGCCAGCATACAAATGCAGTCAAACTTAGTCATAACGAAGTGGTGTCAGGACAGTAGTTTAGTTGGTTATATCTGATTTTCGTTGTAACAGTACAGCAAAAAATCGGTTCAACCAATCGGTAATCTGGCTCCCGCAAAAGTCCTTGATACAAAAACATCAAGGCAAAAACAAAAAAAATCACCCCATATCCACGGAATGAATGATGATAAGTGGGGCGAAGCTCGAGAGGGGGAGATCATCGGTAACCGTAACTCTCCCGTGAAAGTTCGCCCATTACATCATTAAGAAAGACGTAAGACTGTGTGCGTACATTGTACAAATCAACTTTTATTTTCGGAGTCAATGCTCCCAGGCCCAGACCTGGTGAAAGACCCCGCGCCATCGAGGACTACCCCGCACCTCCACCACAATTTGTCACGTAGGATGGGACACAACGGTAAAAGAAAGAACTTTTATTAAGGGCGAACTTGTGCCCGAACAAGACGAGAGGAAACGAGCAAAGGTCCTTGCGTCTCGTTCGATCTCCGAGAACGACTGCCTGCGTTCGTGGCGTGATCTCTTGCGTGATCTCCCCCTCGCAGTGCACGTGCGCTCGCGCCTCCGTTGGCGAACACAGACAAGCTCGCGCTCCCGGTGCCGAGTTTGCGCGGCCGGTTGCAGCCGGTTCTTGCGCGTGCAACGCGGCCCACTTTGCGACATCTCCGAAAGCATGCGGCGGTCACGTACCACGAGACACAAGGGATGGACAGACACATGACTTAAGGAGCTTCGCCCCTAAAACTTCGAACCTACTATAAACAATGTAACCCTTATCTTTCTCCTTGTGGCATTTCAAGCTGAATGAGCCAGAACATGAAATGGGAATTTACAACAGAACAAAGTTCATTCCACAAAACAGGCGTGCGTTCCTATTTTTTCGGGGAAGGATGTGATCTTTGTCTGGTGGCTATTCACAGCACTGAGCAGGATGAAGGTTTACACAGCGTCCTCGAACAAGGGGCCTTTTCTACTTCTGCAGTTTCGTCTGACGACGGGAGTTTCTTCGTTATATCCGATAGCGGGCGCGGCTCTCACAGTTTCACTTTAAAAAAGAATAACTGTCATTAAAATTAAACGTGACCAACCAAAGTTAGTATTTAGTTCGCCATAGCCGATAATTCGCTATATCAGTTCGTTATAACGAGGTTCAGCTGTAGCGCGACTGACCCCACTACAGTGAACTAGAATTCTAGTTGGGTACAGAAATGCTCAAAAATGGACGTCATGGAATTGTAGACTGTGGTTGGCCCTTGTTTCGCCATCAACTATTCCTAGACGAGCCCATTAATGACACAAAGCTAGAAATTTGCCGGAACCTGAAGTTACACGCCGGAGGTGCGGGTGATGCCAAATACTTGGCATCCTCGATTTACCAGTCCTGGACGGTCCGCGGGCAGTCCGAGGACTGCGTTCGGACCGGGAGCCCCATAGGAATACATGGGAAAATCGGGTGCCGGATCGCGTCTCGGGCAGTCCGCGGACGATCGGGGACTGATAATCGAGGAGGCCCACTATTTATGGAGCTAGCGCTGCCTGTCAGTCTTCCTTCGTCCCTAAATCTTTTTTTTTTTCGACTAGAATAACCAAGTAAATCAAATTTTAGCCTTAACCATCGCAAGTGGCGCTAGCTACAGCCATCATTAACTCAGGGGAAGCTGCCGCCCCCTAGTGGGTGTGACGTCACAGAAAATTGCCGCGCTCCTGACGTTCGGGTTTCTTGCAAAAACTCAGCAGTCATGTGGCGAAGCCCGACGCACGCTTCGTAGTTCACTTTTAGTTGCGCGATTTTTCGTAGCACGGCTGCCGCTTGAGGCTCGCCCCAAGAAGTTAACCGCTCGGTCCAATCTAGTCCATTTTTGTGTTTCGATAGCACTTCCTACTCGTCGCAATGTGTCGTAATGTTGTCTGCTTCGTGCTATTTTTGTCCGCCGTGTACTGCGTGGTCGGCGCTCACAGTAACAGCAAGTACAGCGAGGCGATGAACCGCGTTGGGCCACCGCCCTCCCCAAACGCCGAGAAGAAACCCTTTCGCATGCACAAGTTAAACATGCTCTGGGAAAAAGCGCAAAAGGTGAGTGCGGTACTCTAAATTTTCAGTAGCTGAAGGGTTTACCTTGGATGCGGTACGCTGCCAATTTTGTTTCCGTCTCCGTGTAGAGTATCCGCCTACTTCCGCCCGTGAGCCGGCCGACGCGGCACCTCTGTTTTGCACAGGGTTCAAAATTTACTGGACTACCGAGGTTACCAATTGTAGATTGTTGTAGTTCGCTTTCTTACTACTCACCTTGAAAAATATTTTTATTGTCGTCTCCCATGTCCACACTGGACGTGGTCGAAACGGGCCACCGTGAGTTCCCAGCCCGGAGAGAAAAAAATGTTGCAAAAAAATGTTGCAGTTTAGTTTAATGTGCACCTGCTGTGTCGCAATTTTAATGATTATTTCGACGCGACTACAGGGACAATGTGTGTGTGGTTTCTAATTTACGTTTCTCCGGCGCCCTGAAACGCAGCGGCTAAGCGAAGCCAAGCTGAAAGGTCTCTTCGCCGAGCTGCGAGTTCAAGACAAGGAGGAACTTTCGTGGAAGAAACTCAAGAGCCAAGACAAGGACGGGCTCAAGGAGGCCGATCTGAGGAGGAAACTCAAAGGTGCGCAGTTTATTTTTTCAAGACCGTGACAGACATCATAAGATGTGCACCCAACTGTCATTTTTGTACAGACAAATGAGGTGACATTTCAGCTCGTCTGGGAGAATCAGCCTTACGACAGAATAATCACTGCTTTGCAAATGCGAGTAAACCATTTAAGGGTCTTTGCCTAGTATTCAATGCTTCGTGCAAGTGGCCCTTCGGTTATTATGCTTTTGCTGTCCAATGGTAACAGTTGTTGCTGGTGCATTTCTGACGTCACCAAGGCTGTAGGTTAGATTAGGCTACAAATGCTTCTTTCATGCGCGTGAGCATTTTGCATGCATGGGCGTTTTCACGCCCATCAGAAAAGCAGCTTCTGAAGTGTGGAATTTAGTCTGCTACCGTATGTGTGAGCAGCACACATTTATTACACCTCTGCAGCAGCAACTTTGTCCCTTGTCAAAGCCACACAATGCCCTTCACCTCCTGATCCTTAAACTCTATTACAAAACACTGCAAACTTGTTTCTGTAGTACTTTTGATGGTTAGTCTGGGAAGTACCGCCGTGCATGGCTGGCTGAAGAACTAATGTTTAACTAAATGATGGTTTGACGTAAGCTGCAGTTCAACCCCTTTAGTACGTTACCGTTTACTGTGCTTTCCTGGAGGTTGCACAGTAACCGTTTGGTTCCATTCTTTAGTCTAAGTATAGAGTAAACTCCCGTTATGACGAATTCGAAGAGACCATGAAAATTTGCTCATATCAGAAATTCGTCTTAAGCGGATGTTTTTTGCATTGTGCAAAAAGAGAGCAAATGTGTTGTTTGTCTTAATAACGAGTCTACCGTATGTTCAGGTATGTTCTTCCAAATCGCGCATTTGTTTCTCAGTTCCCTGAAACTCGCTGAGGTTCTCTTGAAATGTATTCCTGTCTTCAAGGCAAGCTGTTCAAAGTGCAGTATTTTCGTTTAGGGGCTACAAGCACCAGTAGGGCACTTGTCAAAGATTCTACGGTGTGCTGGTTTCACTGTGTGTGCACGTGGAGTTTTGTGTACTGTACGGGAAAGGAATTTAGTCAAGACAAGCCAAACCACAATCCTGTCCATCACTCTGCATGCCCTCAGTGAAAGTGAAGGGTAGTAGGAGGGTTCTTTAAACGGAAAGACATCGTAGCTTAATCAATGAAGCCCTCGTGCAGTGCACCCCACATTGATTTCCTAGCTTTATTGCCATGGAAGAAGCAAACAAAATCCACAAAATGCCTGGTTCCAAACAAGGATTTGGCCATACGCCACATTGTATGCTACGTAAGTGAAGAGCAGAATGAGGTTAAGGGCAGATCAAGCCCCTCATGAGGAGTGAATTGTGGGCGCCCAATGACCTGCCATTATTGCTTTTGAGGAGGGGGACTGAGGGACATCTACGTATTGTCTAGTGAGACACCGGCCGATTTTGTGAGGCCCCGTAGTGTTGGTTGATTGCATGAATGGAGGATGAGTGAATGGTAAGGTAGCAAGTCTTGTCATGGTTGCCTTTGTGGTGGGCTTTTAGGAACAATCATGTGTCGTGACCTCTCAAGTTCATTGTCTGTTTCTCGCTGCTGTGAAGGTTCATTACGTGCCATTGTCAAGGCGGCGGTGTTTTCTGAAAGATTGTTGTAGTGCATTTTGTTTGAGCAATCATATAATCTTTCTTACATGCACGCAGAAATTGTGGACAAGTTCGACCTGTCCGACCAGTTCAAGCACCACGAAGATGAGCCCCCTGAGCACCCCAATGTGGCCCGGAAAGAGGGCTACATCTTCAGGGACAAGAAGCTCAACAAGCTCTGGCTCAAGGTGCAGAAGGCGGGACTCAGCGGTGAGAGTATTTTATTGGACTTAACTCGCTTGTTAGTCAGCACTAGCGTTTGATTTGTGGGCTTTAACGTGCCAACGCAACACAGGCTATGAGGTGAGCTGTAGTGGAGGGCTCCGCACTAATTTTGACCACCTGGGGATCTTTAACGTGCGCCGAAATCTCGAACACACGGGTGTTTTCGCTTTTCGCCTTCATCAGAAAAGCGGCCGCCACGGCCGGAAATCCAATCCGCAATGTCCTTGGGCTCAGCAGCGCACTGCCTTAGCCACAGAGGCACCTCGGCAGGTAGCAGTCGTGTTAGTTAGCGTTTTTAATCCCCACCTTTGAGGTGTTTTTTGTCCCCCGTCAGAACGTCCTCAACTTTCACTCTGAGCTTAAGAATTCAGAAGTTGATTCCTGGCTGCACCAGCTTCACATGAGTGCAATGTGCAAAAATATAGAATTGGCCTTTCCTCCTTTTTTTTTGAAGCATCAGATGCATTGAACAGTGTCTGACCCACCTTTGAGTTTTTGTGCGTGCCTGCGTGGCCATCTTTAGTACATCTGAAGAGTAAAATGTGCTTGTCGGTCCCAGGGAATTGAAGCTGGGCTGTATGGCTTCTAAGGAAGGAATCCTAACCAACGAACCATAGCAGTGCAGGGTTTTGTATGCAAGTTTTGCGTCGTCGTGAAATCAAAAATTTGTTACCCTCCACTAAACGGTTAACAATGTAGTGCGCGGTAAATCACTTTCACTTCGCGCTAGCTGCATGGTGTAATCGTAATTTGGCTGAACCTAGATGTTGATAATTGCAGTCACATGCCTGATGCTATACTCGGTGACAACTTAAGAACGGCACCGGAAGTTGCCGCTGTGTCTTATCACCGTAGCCGGATGTTTCTCCGCGCGGCGCAAGTAGAGCGTTACTGGGAATATTTTGAACATGGCGTGAGCCGTTCCCGTGATTTTTTGGACTTAATATGCTTATAAACGACTCCAGTGACGACAAACAAACTGCGTGAGACAAGGCAGGCGATATCACGCATTCATAGCAAACCCCTTTCAAAACGCGCGCGCACTGACGTCACGGGTCCGGCGCTTTGGCGGAGTGATACACTACATGAGGTGGTGCCGTTCTTGAGTTGTAACCGAGTATAGTAAGTGCTGCATCGGTACTCATTTTAGGTTACACTTAAACACCCTTACAACATTGGGGCAGGCGTTAAAGACGTCCTATCTTAAGAGACAACTTGCAGTTGTGAGGGAGTACTAAAACTATCATCCTGTTGTGCAGACGAGGAGATGCGCACGTTGAGAGAAGAGTTCCAGCACCACCAGGACAAGATCGACCAGTACTACACCACACAGGACAAAGAGGGGCAGAATCTCACGAGTGAGTACCGGAACCTGCGATTGTGTTCCTCACAGTGCCTCATGGCAGTAACGTATAACTCTGCACTACAGTAAAACCTCGTTACAAAAAGACAGTTACAAGAGACGCTTGGTTATGAGAGACATAGAATGAAGACGGTTTGGTCGGTTTTCCTGTGTTCCCCGTGGTAGCAACATTGCATACAAGAGACCTTGGTTACAAGAGACTTTTCCTGGGTTCCTGGAGTGTCTCTTGCGATGAGGTTTTACCGTACAGGCTTGTTACGCAGGGAATAAAACAGTGGTGCCCGTCTCCGCTTCACATAGTACCCTCTCATAAAGTAACAGTTTATGGCTATTGAGCGAAGTAGAATTGTGCACATTTTTGTACCTCACGTTGCACTATCAGCTTTTGTTTTTTGTTTGTTTTCCACCCAAATGACCACTGCTCACAAGTTTGAGAAACAATTGGGGGCCAACTATCACTAATGAAGTGATAGAAACGAAGTAACCTTGGTGGAATGAAGGATTCATTTGTATCAGTCATGGAAGACTCGCTGCTAAATTTTTCTCTGCATTAACTCTGCAAAGGTGTTGTTGCATTTCTGTTTTTAAAGGCAGCGTTTGGAAAAAGTATTCGCGGTGACTATTTCCGATTCGCATACATCACGAGGCTGGCACACTCATTCTGCATTCTGGGTGAACGTTGTTGGAAATTTAGTACCCATAGTAGCTGAAAAGAGCATGAAAGGTTTAAAATGAGACTTGGAGAAAGATGGGGAAGATAGGGGGAATGGGGAAGGTAGGGAAAGATGGTGAACATATGACGAGAGTTGTGTGAAGGATATTGTGAAGGGGGTGAACATAACCTCTTTCCCCGTCTTGCAGATGAAGTGGAGCTCAACATGCTGGAGGAAGAGGAGCGGCAGAACGGCCTCCTGTCGGGAGACTTGGAGAAGAAGAGGCACGAAGCCCTGCTCGACTCGTACCGCAAGCTCAACAGCCGGGCCGAGCAGGCCTGGAAGCGCAAGGGCGGCTTCGCCGAGGACCAGGTGGCCAAGCTCTGGAAGCTTGCCCAGCAGGGGGACTTCACGCCTTCCGAGCTCGAGTCACTCAAGGTGAGGGAGGAGGGTGCCTTTGGGTGCCATTCCGACAGCTTGAAGGGTTCTCGAAGTTTTTGCCTTGAGTCTTGGACGTTCAGAGGGGTAGCCAGTAGTTCTAGCACTGATCCGAATCCAGGCAAGGAGTTTCTAAGTTATAAGGTTGGTTTGAAAGTAATTTTAAGACATTAGGGGGCAAGTTACCTTCCTCACTGAGAAGTTTCAGCAGCTTTGGGCTTTCGGTGCTCAGCTCTGGAGTAGCTAGCTAGTTCAGTGCGAGTTCAGTGGACCGGAGAACGAACCCTTGCAAAGGACATTCTAGATCACCATGCACCTAGTTTGGCAGGCTGTGTGAACTGGTGGACCATACTTACAAGCAGCTGTGTACTTTTACAACACCTTTTCTTTGTTCCTAAATGCATTTGGGGTGAAGCTCACAGCCTCGCGTGTAAGCTGTGATGAGGACAAGGGCGACGTGAGGTCATTTCAAGGAGAGCGAGAGTCAATCTGATGGTTTTTGGCGGCTGACTTGCGTTTGCTCTCCCCCTCTCCCCAAGGAGGAGCTCCAGCACTACGAGCACCGCATCCGCAAGCTGCACCACTTCCAGGAAGAGCTGGAGCAGCACGGGGCCGACCCCAAGGCGGCCCCCGACGCGGACCACGTCAAGACGCTCAAGCAGCGCATCAAGCAGTACAGCCACAAGGTCAGCGGCGGCGGCAGTACTGTGTCCTGCACGCCCCCTCCTTCCTCTTGACCTCCCCGCCACGCAAGATAATGCCATTCCCCTTAGGGTACAATGTGCAAAACTGGGCTTCGTTGGTACATGACCCAAGGAAACGGCACAAAAAAGACGAGGACAGAAAGAGGACGGCAGAGACTGCACTAAACTTCCAGCTGGATTTATTGCAAATGAAGTACAATACATAGATAGGCCACTGTCCAGCTGAAGGCTCTCATCATGAGCGCATGCATAGAAATTTCAATTCTTTTTCAGAGAGCGTGATAGAGGCCGTGCTCACACACGCCTCACCAAGTGTTAAAATTCATTCTGATTCAACGTGTTTCGCATTCCATCATGGAAGTATTTTCTAGATCTGGCAAACAGTCTTTGCAAGTCGAACTATGGCTTTCCAAGAAGCCTTCTTGCCGTTAACACTTGGTGAGGCATGTGTCAGCATGGCCTCTATCAAGATCTCTAAAAAAGAATTGAAATTTCTACGCATTTGCAGATGAGAGCCCTCGGTTGGACGACTGCTTATCCATGCATTGTTTCATTCGCAATAAAATTAGCTGGTCTTCTTTGCGGTTTTCTTAAATTTGTGGTTACAAGCCCGCCACTTCCCGTACGCACCCAGCACCACTTACTGCCTTGATTGGAACACTCCTACTATTTTGAGCAACTGATACATGAACCCCTGCTTTCTGGCCTCAGTAGCCATTAGGGTAGGACAACACGTTTTGGCGTGAATGGTCTGGTTCGAACCCCAGCAGTGCAAAATTTTTTTGGGCAAAAAGCCTCTTTGGGGCTCGAGCTGTTGGTGTCTCATGTCGTCATCGTAACCATTGTCTCATGTAGTCATGGTACTAAAACACCAGGACACTCGCTTACACCTCGCACTACAATGTAACGCGTACTAAAAAAACACCGGTACACTCGTGTACGCCTCGCACTAGAGAGCTTCGTGCTTCAAAAACAAGAGACTTACAGCCAAGCTGTATACCTCTGCGCCCCAACGGTTTTCATATCCGCTGGCAAAAACGCCAAGGCGCCAAGAATGCACTTAAACAGTGCATGCTTCGCCCCTTTCCAGGTTTCGCGTTAGTGGAGATGGCCCGGGATTTTTGGCAAGGCCCTTGATTGTTTTTTCAGTATAAAGTGTACTCTTGGATTAATTTTACGCATTTCTTTTGTAAATAAGGGGCGTCTGGTATCTTTTACATCATTTAAGTGGTACGCCGCGGCATACCAATACATTTAACATTCTGCATCGCACCGCAAGTGCCTTCCTTGTACCTAACTCGTAATGGAATACACCTCCACAATCCTGAGAAATAAAACTCCAACCAAAAGTACAACTTACGGTTGCGGGAAAAAAGCAGAAAATATACAATATATTTATGCCATTTACAGTGCTGGATAAGGCCAGTAGGACAGCAATGGAAGCTGGTAGCGAAAAGCGTTTTGTCGTTTGCTAAGTGCAGTCCAAAGAATGTAGCCATAGCGGTTAGCTTCACGTCTCCAAATCATTTTGTGACAATACGAAGAACTGGACATTTCAGAACCTATTTAGCTAGTACTATTACAACTTGAAGTGGTTGAAAAAAAAGTTGCATCATTCTACCACTAGCATCTTATACGTGGTGTGTGTAATAACGGCTAAATTTGCCATTACTGACAACTTGTATGACACCAATCATTACCTTGCAACTATTGAGGCCTGTTCTTGTTAGCTGTGTGTGTGCCAGTGTTTGAAACTTGAGTGAGGCTGCCTCTTCTTTCGCAAGAAAAAATTGTTGCCCGCTAAAATGCGTCCTTATGACTATATTGGAAAAGGCTATGCAGCACAAAGTACACTGCAGAGGGCTGTTTGTAAGTAAACGTTCTACAGAAAAATGTCATCCCAGCTTTCCCCTGAAACACGAAACCATCACCGCTTGTCTTGAACAATCGTTACACTAACCTTAGTAAAATCAGAGCCTCTACTTGTGAAAAATGATTAAAATTCGATGCGTTTTTCCCATGCAACCCGAGTCCAAGCCAAAGTTCAAAATCCAAAACCAAAACTGCCGAAGTCCAATGCCAATGTCCAACCCCACACCGCCAATCTCCAACAAAGCCAAAGTCCAACCCTGCTTAGAGAATGTAATTCATCATCGCTAACTGTGTGTACTGCCAAACTATTTTGTGTATTGCGAGAGGTTCGTTAGGTGTCCAAAGACATCCCATTGTTATGCTATGTGGTGTACGATTGATGTGCCCTTTGTGAAATTCATTGTGTAAAGTTGGCTTTCCTGCAACGCATTTCACTCGGACGTCAATGCCATCATTAAGGCATAGAAAGCCTTGCTTTAATACGAGGTTAGTCAGTACTGGTTAGATGTAATCAAGCCAAGCTTGGTGACAGTTGCAAGTTACATGTCTAGGGCGGGCAAGTGTTCTGGCTTCAGCTAGAAGGAAGTGTTTACCAAAGACCTCACTGGAGGTTTTTGCACATGCTGCATGAACGTACAATCATTACCCCTCCCTTACAGGTCAACAAAGTCCACCAAGAGCTGGAGGGGCGCATCCTTCAACGGCATCTTGAACTCTAAGGTGAGCCAAAGCTCAAATATATTTCCACTGCCGATACCCGTGTGCGAGCATCAGTCTCATCTTACTCTCTGCCTTATCAAATGGGCAGTTATGCAGACTCCGATGCTCAGTTCACGTTGCAGACTGCCTTGATTCAAGAGGGCCATGAGAGACAGAGAGAACCAACTTTTATTTTACGCAAGACCAAAGTCCAGGTCCTAGTTTGAGTGTTCAATTCACGGGGTCCACGTAGTACTCCAGAATGTCTGTGCGGATCTGGCGCACGTTTGTAGAGAGCTTCCTGGGCAGCCTGGATGTTCACTGTCGGCGGGGGAGACAGCCAGAGCTCCCAGGAAGTGATGAAAGTGAAGGATTGAGTAAGAGATGGTGGGCTGAAGTCCCAATTAGAATGAGGGATGGATGGGTAGGAAGAACAGGTGGGACAGGAAGGATGGACAGGGCGCTGATAGATGTGGTGAAGAGTGTGATGGGAGGGGAGTGAAGAGGTTCGAGCCTGCTGAATGAGGCACGCAGCCTCACGAGTTAGACGGGAACTGGGGGGTGGGTACAGGGTGCGTGATAGGCGTTGGGCGTGCAATTGGTAACGGCGGGAAGTGCGGTGTTGAGTACGAACCGTCGGCGGGTGGTAGAGGGTTGGCCAGGACATGGGCGGACCCGGGGAAGGCACTCGGGTGAGTGCGTTTTCTAGGGTGTTTCCGTACATGCCAGCGTGGCCAGGAACCCAAACCAGTGTGAAACGTGGACGAGGGTTTGAAGCAGGTATTGAAGTGACGAAGTCAGTGGTGTGTGGGCGGGTCTTTTGGTGAGCAAAATTACGAAGGGCTGATTGAGAGGCGGAGAAGATATATACTGGCCTGGTGGCAGAACAGTGCGAGTAGCGTGCTCTATTGCAGGGGCAATGGTGGCCATGAAGACAAAATGCAACTCTGTTCAGTTTGACACGACTGGCCTTTGGTAACTCCCTCAGCTCCGTTGCAGCCACGAAAGACTCTTCTTTGAACCAAAAACACTCACGAAATACTGAAAAACTTTGAAAATTCGCGCTACATTGACGTGCTGTGGGCACGAGTGACTTAATATAGGCCAGCACTCAAAGTGGAGTTATCAGTGTGTTTGTTAATAGCACGTTAGCATGATCAGATAAAACTAAAGTTCCTACTACAATCGCCCAGTCATGTTTCTTGGCGATGGCTTACATTGGCTGCTGCCAATCACACAAATAATATTCTGTGACGTCAAAAAGAAATAGCCAGAAGGGTGGATGGGGAGTCGCCACTGATCAGCAGCAGCAGCAGCATACTCGGACTGTGTTCCAATTCGTGGACAGCTTGGTAGACAGGTTACAAAGAAGTTTAATTAAACGTCTAAAGAAAGGAGAATTCGAAGGGCGCAGCGGTCACCAACGCAGACAACTTTGTAGCTGACGTGTTGAAAAACGCAAGCCGCAGGTTTTGTAAATATTACTGTTATTATTACAAACATTCTGCGATTTCAAAACTAAACGGATGCATCTTCACCACTAGTAAATTATACTATTTCAATAAAATAACGTTAGTTTGTCACTGGTACACAAAAAGATGGCGCTGATGTCACTTAGTAGTTTACGCAGGAAGGTAGTCTGCATCGTTGCTGACTTCCGTGCTGTCTCTTCGAAGCAGCCTTCGTTGACTGCTTCGTTTGAATTGGAACGCGGCTTAACATGACGGACTGTCCGCGAAGACTGCAACGGAGCCGTCTAAAGGGGAAATTAGAACGCACCCTCAGGTCCACTGCAGGATCTGAGTAGGCTTATGATGATGTCTCCTTAGAAGTTTGTGGTATAACTGGTGTCATTGTTGTGGGGGAAAAGCCAACCAAACCAAACGTGTACTTTGTCTTCATGGCCCCTTCAAGGCTGCAGAGGCTTACGCAGAAGAGTTTCCGGTATTAGCAGTGTGTGCGCTTTTAGCGGTTAACAAACGGTATCTGTATATTTACCTTTGCCTGCTCCCATAGTTCAAACTTTGATCATGAAGCATAGGTAATGAGAATGTTAGAGGTATTTTAAAATAGCAGTTTTATTCAACTTTGTTCATTCAGGCTTTAACTCTGTTTAATTTAAGGAGCTCAGTTCCCTTGCACTGGTCAAACGAACCACTAAGGCAGTCGATTTAGGAAAAGTTTGTTTACAGAGCACTGTATTCACCCCCCTTCCCTTTTTTTATATGCAAAGAAATCGGTGTACACCAATTTTATGGTCACCATAACTTGCATGACCCTTTTTCTATTAGGCATGCCACTGTAGCTCTGAGGTACTGTATTTACAATCATAGGCCGACTTTTTTTTTTTTTTTTTTTTTTTTTTTCACGTTAAATGTGAGAATCCAATGTTGGGGGGGGGGGGGGTCGACTTGGAATTGAAATCGAACCGTGTACCGCTAGTAATGGCAAGAGAAATGAGGAATCAGGGGCGCTACAAGGTGGGGAAAGCTTGGTACCCTTGTTTCCATGGTTGTGGTCGAAGCGTAGCGTATCAATTTGCCATTGCATACATTCTGGCTTCAATAAAGGTGATGCCGACTTTGAAAGTTGGCGTTTCCGATCTGTGCCCCTTTTTCCACCGTACTTAGTGACTAACCTCCTACCAGAGATGCGTTCGGAAGTGTACTGAACAATGTGATACAATTGTGGCTACGTTAGTGCTGTGCTTTGAATCAAGGGATTTGCTAATGCATACTCATTTTGTTTATTGGAGATGAACAAAAGGCTTCTTGAATGCGAGTAACGTGCTCACTAATGAAAGGAAATCGCGCATGGCCGCTTCCGTCAGCTGCCATGTTGTTTGTTTTGATATCGCGCGGCAGTGGCCGCTGCCGGTTGCTTCGATGATTGTCATCTCGCAGCGAATGTTTTCCCCGCCCAACCCTCAGTGCATGGTTATTTCACATGCTTATACAAAAGCTTTCCTTTTTTAACATCTACTGCGCACACCAAGACCGCACGGCTTTCGTGGGAGCATCGTTCATTGAGGGGGGGGGAGCCATCGTATGGGGATATTGGTAGTTGATGGGAGAGCTTCTCTTTGTGACACATTTTTCTAGGTGGAACTTTTTTTTTTTTTTTTTTTTTGAGAGAGAGAGAGAGAGAGAGAGAGAGAGATGCAATTTTGGGGGGGTCGACCTACATTCGAGTCTATTTACAATCGCGTAAATTCGCTAGCCAACAATTCATTGAACACTTGGTAGTGTCAGAAAATTACCTTCTTCACTATTTCATCTATAAATACTAAAATGGTTTTTCTTAGCAGATTAACCCAAGGCTTTACGTGGTAAAAAAAAGCAATTGTTCACCGATATTACGAGTGGCGGTATAAGGTGTACCCAGCCTTAGCATTCCCGTAACACCACTCTGGTATTCCAGCGAATGATCTCATTGCTTCTGTTTTTCTTTCATTTTCAGGAATTCATCTAGGCGCATGTGGACAGAAAGAGTGGAAGGCTACCAGGGTCAAACTACCGTTCAGGTCACCAGCGTGCTGTAGTACCAGGCGGCGGTGAAAACGGTGCCTTAGATGAACGTCTCCCAACAAACTCTTTTCTGAACTTGTGACTTCAAAATCGAGACTTTGCTGCCATTCAGTGCTTTGCGTTGCAGAGACAACTTAAATGCGTCTCCCAACAAACTCTTTTCTGAACTTGTGACTTCAAAATCGAGACTTTGCTGCCATTCAGTGCTTTGCATTGCAGAGACGACTTAAATTGGAAACTTATGATGTGTACGCACAATCTCGGGAGCTTTTGACGGGCAAATCTCGGCCCCACGTTTGGTATCGACCAAAGCAGCAAATACTTCACGCAAGCTGTCGTGGCTTATTACTTAGTACTTGGATGTCGTTCAGTATTTTGCATTTATTGTAAAGAAACGTGCATTTGATGTATACGTTTATGTAAAGTACCATGTCACACTTTAGGCCCAAGGTCCTCCTGTGTTTGTTTTTGTGGCATTTTGTACGGAAATAAATTGCGGATACATGTATTTTTCGTTCAGTTTTGGCAGTGTGGAGTTTTTATTCACCCCTTAATCTTAGTTCTCTAAAAACTGTGGTGTTCCTGGCCACATCCAATTTGAGTGATAGTGAAATTATTGCAATGGTACCGGAGTGTTTTTTTAGCTTTGTGTACTGTTGTTGGTTACTAGGTATTCTGAATAGGTCGAATTTGGTTGACTGCATTTGCTGTGTGGCCAGTAGAGGGCTGTGATTGGGTATTAACGTTTATGACAGTACATTGGCTGTGCGATGATGCTTTTTATACTTCAGTTGTAGAAAGCATTGTTTGTGGATTCCTGGAGAACTGGCATGCATAAAGGAATATCGGCTGAAGTGGGAGCCAATTTCTTGCAGTCGCGAAATTCCAACCTGTTTTTTAAGCTATGCAACGAATTCTACTGTTATCAGACCTAATAAGCCTCAGTGATTTCGTGTGTGGTTGCAGCCTGCCTCCCTAGTTCAGGCCTCTGTTTTTGCAACTTGGCTTTGAAGTGCAGTAATGCATTGAATTAGCCAAGCGAATCCAGCAGGCTTGAGCCAGTCGTGTGCTTTGTTGCAATGCCAGCGTTTTGACAAATAAGATTTGAAGGGTCTTACCGTTGCATGATGTGCGTGGAGCAGCCAGCCAGGGTAGCCTTGGTCTGAGCCGCACAACTTCTTTGACTGCCATGTGTAGCCCAGTTGCATTCTTGTTGACCTTGATGTCGACCTTGACCTCATCCTTGACCCTACAGCTCGCAGCGCTCGCACAGCTTCGCAAAGCAACGGCACAGCTTGTCGCGGCATAACGTGACATTTGGGGCTGCTGTTTCATTTTAAGTGCGTATCAAATTTACCTTGCCCATCATCTAATCTCGCTCCTTACGTAAAGGCGCCGTTTCTGAAATCTCCGGAAAAAGGTAGCCTACAGCCATAAAGGAGCAGAGGTGTTTTCGGCTGGGTATGCATGAAACTTGGGAAGTTAAACTTAAATCTTATCATTCACATAAGTTGCAAAAATAGTGCAAATTCATAACCTGCACGGGTTAATGCGCAAGCGCTATTCCCCAGTTTAGTAAATGCCTGCGAGTTTGATTTTCTAGCTGTTGCCAAGGCTGTTTTCCACACGAGATTCCAGAGTTTGCACCTTAGGTTCGGAGAAGAGATTCTCTGATGTCGCTGCTTGTCTTTCGCAAGCAGTCCACCCATGTTACATTTTCGACGCAAAGCACAGCCTGCTTGGATTATCAAGCAGTGGTGCACAGACACCTTGGAAACGCCACCCTAGGGAAAAAAAGCCTGCAAGCCCTGTCGACTTGACCTTGGCCCGTTTTTGTAATTTCGTGCCAGTATCCTTTAAACGAATCAGTTCAACAGCCAATCTATGCCACTTCATAGCTTGCACGCATTGCCGTCCAGGGGGCTTTTACTCGTTGCATACACCAGCCAAGGAAGCAGTGTGCACCACCGAGACAAGCAGGCCTGCCAGACAAGAGCGCACCCACCAGAAAAGAAGCCTGGATTACCATCGACAGACACATGCTCGAAGGAACCGCCCGTCGGCACCGGTCGGGTCGCTGCTTCATCTGCACAAACAGCGAATCGTGCAACTAAAAAGCCGTTCCACTCAATGTGAAATCTGTCGGAAGTGTAGAGCAGCAATTCGCCATAATGGGCTGTGGCGCCGTTATCCGTTCACTGCCACCACCCAACGCATTTCAAATTTCCCGCCTTCGCATTGCTCGCACGCCCCCTGCCTGAAACCGCGCTAGCCGGAGGTCTATTCTTTTTTGTGCTTGATTTTCCTCCCGCACGTGCCGGTGTTGCAGCGCCACTTTTTTTCGCTTACTATCGCAAAAACCAACCCAACGAGCGTTCTTAACTAAACGCGGGCGCTGCCAGTTAATTACACATGTTTTGCCTCAAACGTACCTACAGTTTTCTTTGCTCTAAACAACGAGGAGATGTATGACAAGCGCCAGTGGTTCGCACGTTTCATACTGTTATGACTATATAAACCGCTTGGCCATCGAAGCTTCTGGGTTACACCGCAACGACGGAACACCGTGTGGCTCTATTTGCGTCCAAGGCGAGCCCCTACGACAAGGCGAGCCCCTAAAGTGCTCTGCACTTGAAAGTGATAAACAATGGTGTCCTTGCCGGCCCAGCAAGGTCAACCGCGGTACCATTTGCTAAACTGCTTTGCTTTGAGTTTGTGTGTGGATGTTGTGTTTAGCATGCACGCTGAAAGTTCGTTTTGCCTACTACTTAACGCAATGTTTGTTACAAATGGTATTGGTGATGCACTTGTTGCAACATTGGCATGTGGGCTTTCTGCAAGTCTTAGCGACATAAACTTGTCCCTTCAAAACAATGCTTCAAACAACTAACGTTTGCCATAGAATGAATAGTCCACTTGGGTACTTCCTCCGGTTGTACAGTGCATGTTAAAAGGGGTGGGAATGGCATTTGGCTATGGACGTTGTAGCAGGCAAACGTTAAGGTAGTGAAATCTCAACAAGTGAGAGTTAGCTAGCTGCAAACTTTTGTCAAGTCATTAACTATGGCTAGAACATCCAGTGACAACGCAAAAAGGTGCATCAATTCAGTGTTCGAATATTGACGTTTGTGTTCCATTCATTGCCGACTGTTCAATCCAGTACCAGTAAAGTCTTATTGTGCCATTGTTGAAAAAGCAGCACACTTAAGTTATCTATCAAGCTTTGAGTTGGCTGTACTGAACTGTATGGGGGCACACTCGAAGGGCTTATTTACCTGCTGTGGCTTCCTGAAAAGAGGGTTTGTAAACACCAGATTACATCCTCTGCCCAATCTTTCTCACATTTTCAAATCGTTTGTTTCACTTGCGGGCCTTTTAGCGGCAAATTTATCTTGTGTGTGCCTGCTCGCCCAATCAGATTTGGCGGGAAATTTAAACAACTTTAACTCGTGTGCATTTATATGTGCTTCTCCCTCGCTGAGGACTGTATTTCACATTGAGGCAGACAAAGGCAGCCTTTTTATTGTTTTTCAAGCGGTTGCAGTGTGTTCAAGCAGTGTGTTAACGCAGTCCCTGCTATTTCTCCTTCATGCATAATCTGTGTGGCTCACTGAACTATTAGTGCCTGGTAGAAAGTTAGCAGAACTGTTCTAATACCCGCCGTGGTGGCTCAGTGGCTAACGCGTTGTACTGCTGAGCAGGAGGACGTGGGTTCGATTCCCGGCCGTGCGGCCACTTTTCTGATGGAGGCGGAAAGCAAAAACTCCCGTGTGTACGAGATTTCGGTGCCCGTTAAAGATCCCCAAATGGTCAAAATTAATCTGGAGCCCTCCACTACAACACGCCTCATTGCCTGAGTAGTGTCGGCGCTAAAAAAAAAACAAAAAAATCAATCAGTCAAATCAAGAACTGTTCTAATACATTCAGTCTTCAGAGGTGATTTTAACATGTGGACAGCCGAATCACTTGAAGTGCCAGGCTACTGGGTGCACCTTGAGCTGCTGGCATTGATCCGAAAGGGTGGTACTGCACTGCCAAAACACATTCTGAACTGGCACCGCTAAGCCTAAAGTGTGCATCGCCGTTGCTTCATGCTGACGATGTTTTAAAAGTGCCATGAAGACAAAATAGTTTTGTTTGGTTTGGAAGGATTGGCGTTAACTCACTATGCTTCATTCTAGCCACAGAAGACGTTTTTTAAACCGAAAAATGCAAGAAATATGAAAAGATTTCAGATTTCATGCTATAGTGATGTAATATGCACCAATTAAGTGACGTAATTTGGACAGTACTAAAAAGTTATCAGTATAGTTATAAACACTTTATTAACATCTCCATTATTTGTTTGAATTTTGCGATAAAATTTGTCATTGTTATCAGGACGAAACAGCCCTTTTAAGGAACCCAGCTTGTATTTTGTCATATTATCCTCCCTTTCAAAGCGAAGCTGTGTATGTCTTACTAATGTCGTTCGATGTCGCTGCGAAACGCGTTGCAGTAAAGCCCACCTTACACATCAAACGCGCCATCAAAAAACTCTTCCCGTGGTCGAAATCGAGCCTTGGTCCGTCGCATTATGAAACCCGATTGTGCCATTCCGACGCGGCCGAAGCAGTTTGGATTTTGGACTGACGCAAATTGCATAGGAGAAAACCACGTTTTAAAGGGACTCTGCCACACTTCTGATAAACTCTTTCAATCATTGCGTTGCGTCTGGATCTAGACGAAACGGATTAATGATTGAACGAGAATGATTGAAAGCACCGCGAAGGCTATAGTTATTGCTAAGGTCCCTAAAATTTCTAAGGTAGCGCCAACTGCTCCCTCCTTCTCTGCTGCCCTCCTCTTTTTCTCTCCCCTCACCCGCGGCGCCGCGGTCCCTTTAACTCGTTGGCACCGTAACTTTAACTCGTTGGCACCGTAGCCAACGAAGCTGTGCAGGGCGATGTGGGATGGTCCTCCTTTGAAGCGAGGGAAGCTTCCAGCAAGCTTCCCTAGCAAAAATTACCAATAGACAAAACCAATAGCCTATTGGGTTATTGACACCAATAGCTATTGGTGTATCAGTCTATAGGTGTATTGGTACCTATTGGTGTATTGGTCTAGTCCTATAGGTGTATTGGTACCTATTGGTGTATTGGTCTAGTCCTACAGGTCTATTGGTACCTATAGGTGTATTGGTATCATGGGCCCACTGGAGCACCAATTGAAATATGGCCAAATGCATGCCAAGGCCTTTAGTTCACTGCATTCATTTGGCCATGCTACACTTGCTTCAGCAAGTTTCTAAACACAACGTGGTCCCACTACCCTTCAAATACCACAAAGCCGTAAGTGCTCGTTGACTGCAGTTTTATTGAACAACAGGCTGTCGAATTTCCGCTGCATATATTCCTCGAGTCAGAGCTGCAAGACCTGCAAAAACAGTATGGAAATAATTAGGAACTTCTGCAATAACTGCACATTTTTATAAGTGAGTCTAGCATTTCGTCCAGGCGAAACATATCTCTACGGCAGCACGCCGCTCAACCCAAACGAACTACGGTGCGTGAATACGCCAATGTGGTCGCAACGCTTCTAAAATTAGACATTCCGTTTCGATTCCATCTGGATGAAACATTACCCGCGGCACTTCATTTGGTTAATCGCAACACAAAGTCTTACATGCATTTGTACTCAGTTCACACGTGGTTGCATCGATAGTGGCTTTTCCAAAAATGAAAGCGCCGCTTGTCGACCTGCTCTGCTATTTTTAATAAAAATTTTATCAGGAAATAAGAAGCTTCTACAGCTTCGCGGTGAAAAGGAATGTGTACATACCTTCAAATGCAAAAATCCGAGCTGCGTAATGCGTGCACGTTCGTCACCTCGCCGTGCGTGAAGACAATAATCCTTGAATACGAGCGACGTCGAAGGTGTCTTTACATTCTAGTGCTCCACAGATGATGTCCTCGTAACATTAAAACTATCAAATAAAATGTGAGGCACTAAAATTCACAAGCACGGTGGCTGGCCGCTGGAATGAATGCCCACGCCGGGGATCGTGCCGAAGCGCTGGACATGGAAGAAGCCATTTTGCTTTTTCTTGCATACGAAACCTCCGCCAGGTTCATACTTTCAGAGAAGCATTATTGAGCAGTTTTAATTAATGTATTTCACCTTAAAATTATGAAGCAATTTTAAAATGCGGGGTTAAATATTTTGGTGTTAATTTTGATTTTGTAGGCTTTACTTTCTGCAAACATAATGAAGTACGACACCTATCCTAAGAACCGGCCGTTGAATCGGCACCCAAAACAAATATGGCCGCTCCGCGGCTCAGCGAGTTTAGAAAAATTAGAGGCGATGATTATGAAGGCGAGCGCTGACGCTCGCCAAAAAAATTTATAACTACTGTAGGCACAGAATCACACGCGCGGTGTTTTTTTTTTTGCTTGTCGCAAGCATTGCGGGCAACCACCATGAGCCGGCGGCTGCAACTCGTTGCTGCCAGGAAATTTTTGAGCGCTACAGGGACGTTATTTTTAAGGCGTGCTAAATGCAAAATGCTTGCAGCTAACGTGAATCGAATGTCTTCGGGCAGAAACATTGCTTGCAGGGCTGCAGATTAATTTTGACCACCGGCGGTGTGTACCGATCGAGCGCCGCAGCGCGAGATCGACACACGGGCAGTTTTACCTTTCTCCTCGATCTGAAAAACAACCGCTGCGGCCGGGATCGCACCCCCGTCCTTGTGCTTAGCAGCACACCGCCTAAAAAAAAAGCTGACAGCTCTACTTTTTATTAGTGCCTGTAAATCAATAGCCCCGAACAATGTATTTGACCAATAGATATCCCCTATTGGTCTATTAGGCTGATACAACCAATAGCTATTGGTCCCACTATCCCAATAGCTTTAGATCCCAATAGCTATTGGTCCCATTGGGACCAATAGAACCAATACGAATTGGTCTATTGGACCAATACATGTCACTCTATCGGACCAATAGATTTTGTATTGGTCCTATAGATACTCAAATAGAACCAATAGCCCGACCTATAGGACCAATACATTATTTCTATTGGACCAATTCAAATTTCTATTGGAATTTTTGCTAGGGTTGTCTATAAGGGCCGCCTGCTTCTTATGAGCCGTGAACGCTGGGCGCGCCGAGTCTTCGAGTACCTGTCGCCGACGTGCCTGCGCACCAAGTAGACGCGTCGAATGTACAGGCTGGAACAAAAGTATGGACTCTCCCGAAAGCCTGTCGAGGCGAACTCGGCAACCTTGTGGACACGAGAAGTGCGGCTGCAAGTTTGTGCGGCAGAAGAGGAGGAGTGGCGCCGCAGCTGCTCCGAAAAATCTTCTTTGGCCCTCTACAGAGCCCACAACCGTGCGATCAGCTCGGTCCGGCTGTATGACAACAGCCTGGGCAGCACGCTCCTTTTTGAGGATCGAGCGGGGGCACTTCGTACGCAAGTTCGACAGAAGAGGCTGGACGATTCGGTGGAGGATGTCCTGTGTCGTGCGTGTGTGCATGAGGAGGAAACGATGGAACATGTGGTCCTCCAGTGTGATCAGCTTGGACCAGACCGCAAGGGCGTGGGGAGCGATGGCAACACTCCTCTGCATGTTGCTCTTGGGTTTGAGGAGGGTGGCTCAGTGGACATGCGCGCTGTGGCACGGACAAAGCGCCGCCTTGAAATGTGGAAGAGGGCGACCCTTGGCACACAGTAGTATGGGTCGTAGTGTGGCGTAGGACTAGGACGGTGGGTTCGGGTTCTTCGGCCACTGGGCCTTCACGGGTCCTGAGCTCTTGTATATAGAGTGCGTGCGTAGTGTTAAACTTTTTTTTTTTGGTTAGGGTCGAGACCTCTCACCCGCCCGCTGCAAAGGGTACAACCGCAATATCATCATCATCATCATCTCCGCGGCGGGGCCGCCATTTTTGTTGGCTTCCTCGGAGCAGACGCCCTCGCAACGCTTCGGACCGCTCGCTGCAGTTTTTCGTGCAGTTTGCTCTTGTTTTCGCGCCGCAATCGCTCTTTGGTAGCATTAATAGTATTTCTAGAGCCCCGTTTTACCAACACGCATTAAGTGAGGCTGTTTTGTCGTATATTTTTGTCTAGAAGGGGATATTTGCGGGGTGGATGCCGCGGGCGCATACGGACAGCGCGGTGTTCGTTTACGTGTGCGGCATGCTCAGGATAGTTCGTGAACGCGAAAGGATTGAACGTGGACGTTTCAAACTGCTCTGTTACATAATATTTCTAGAGCCCCGTATTACCAACACGCCCTAAGTGAGGCTGTTTTGTATATTTTTGTGTAGAAGGGGATATTTGCGGGATGGATGCCGCGGGCGCATACGGACAGCGCGGTGTTCGTTTACGTGTGCGGCATGCTCAGGATAGTTCGTGAACGCGAAAGGATTGAACGTGGACGTTTCAAACTGCTCTGTTACATAATATTTCTAGAGCCCCGTATTACCAACACGCCCTAAGTGAGGCTGTTTTGTATATTTTTGTGTAGAAGGGGATATTTGCGGGATGGATGCCGCGGGCGCATACGGACAGCGCGGTGTTTGTTTACGTGTGCGGCATGCTCAGGATAGTTCGTGAACGCGAAAGGATTGAACGTGGACGTTTCAAATTGCTCTGTTACAGTAATTCCGTTCTTGAATTTGCGTGATTAAGTTGTGGTCGTGCAAGCGCTGCACAGAGGGCTTGCGCATGGTTCGCGGTGACCTTGGTTCGCGGCAGTTCGAGCGCTGCAGCTGGCTTTTTTGCGTTCGCGTTTTTTGCGTTAGTTGTAGATAAATTAGGCAGCGCTCAGTATGCGTCCCGCATTAGCTACTGACATTCATGCCACCTTTATTCTGTGCACTTTCCGGTGCTTTGACGATGTTGCAAAATATGTCACCTTCACGCTGCTGTCAGGGTCAAAGTTCTCGCGTCTCCTCGTTGGCCTCGCCCATGACGGCTGTACTTTTGGCAGTGCGTCCGTGGCATAGCAATGTTCGTGCGATTGGCGTTCACAATTACTTCGAGTAAGGCCCTGTCGGGCATATCTGAAAAAGGCTGGCACAAAGAATTAACGCGTAGTTAAAGAATGCGCTCAGCTTACAGTTAGCTGTAGTGCCCAGTTCTATAATAACTACCGTATTCCAAGGCCAGAAGCGCGCTAACAAGCGCAATTGTGAATCCTTTTTATGCTGTACAGCTAACATTGATTCATGTGTGGGCTTTGATAAATTACAGCTTGCTACAGCCGAGCTGGCCGTGACTGCACTGACCTTATTCGAGCAGCCGAAGGCACAACAACTCGGCATCGCGAAGCTACATTAAGTAACGCCGACGTAACACTTTTGAAACGAGCAGCTGACTCTTCGGTGGCGGCTTCGATAAGACCTGCTCCGAGGCAGCTGAGCCTAAAATGGCGAATTTAAATGGACAGTGGCGGCGAAGAGAAGAAAAACAAACAACGCAAGGACGAGGTACTACGTCACTGGCCGTTGGCCAGTGGCGCGCGGCGTTTGCAAAAGAAAATGGCAAAAAGCGAAGGAGGGAAGGAGCGCGGGCGAAAGGCGGCGAGATCTAAAGATGGCGCTACCTTAGTAATTTCAGGGGGGGACCTTAGTTATTGCCAGCATGGAGCGACAGTGCGTTTTTGCTTGTAGCAAATGCGTTATTTGCTTGTCGTTTTTGCTTTGCTTTTGTGGCTTTCCAAGTGGATGTGGAATGCATTCATGGCTGAAACTAAAGGAAAGCTGGCGAATGGCCACTACCCCGCTGCAATGATGTAATTCCAGCGGTCGAAGAATTAACGTCAAGGCCAAGAAAGAGGTTAAAATCTTTTGAGCAAGTTTTTAAGTTACCTAATGGGCAAGAGCAGTAATTTTTGGCTTAGTATTTTGCGACCCCCTAATCTAAGTACTGGATGCGTTGGTTGACTACGTTTTGCAAGCATTTAAGACTTCGAAAAAAGTTGAAAGAAGTGTTGCAGGGTCTCTTTAATCATCCTTCTCTTCAGAAAGGGGTGTTATTTTTTAAATATTTCCTCGATACATCCCCCGCATGGCGTTAGAGGCTTAGCCATGTAGAGCATAGAGTTGATGTAGAGGAACTGTACTTCTCGATGATGATGGTGATGATGATGATCAAAGGCCTCCCCTTTGAATCGGGGTGACGGCGTGCGCCATCTAACCTATCTTAGTAGCTTGAATTTAAATTTAGTCCCTCAACTCGGATTTCTTTTTAATTCTGCCCTGCCGCTACCCCTGGCTGGGATGTTATTTAATTGACTTCCCTGTTTGTTTGTTTTTGTTTTTTTTTTCACCAATACTCTAGCCGCTGCTTAGTTATACCTACCGCTGACCAGTTAATGCTTCCATCGATTGCGAAGCCCAGTGCCTCAGAAAGTAGGACTTTCCCCCCATTTCTATCCGGCTGAATCTTTTGGCATCCTATTACTATGTGGTCGATTGTTTCTTTATCCTTGCCACATACAACACATGTCTCATCCTGGGACGAATAGTTTCTCATGTAAGTTCGAGTTCTCAAGCAGCCAGCCCGCGCCTCAAAGAGCAAAGCACTACCTTTATTGTTGTCATAAAAGTTCTCTTTCCGGATCTCTTTTTTGCTTGCTTTGTAGATTCCCAGCGATCCCTTCTTTTCCATCCACTCTTTTCACTTGAGCGTCTCTGTTTCCTTCACTTCCTTTTTAACTGCCCCCCCTTGTTTATTTGCCGCGGTCAAGGTATATTTAGTCGCAGCTTTCGCGTCCTCTTCCGCCATTGGGTGTCCACACTTTTAAGGTACACGTACCTGTGCTCTCTGGCTGCCCAGTTCTTCTCATCTAAATGTCTAAGCCGCTCCTCAAAACGTATCTTACTTTGCGCTTCCCTCGCCTCAAATGAAGCCCAACCCATATCGCCTTGTACCGCCTCATTTGTAGTCTTACTGTGAGCTCCCAGTGCTAATCTGCAGACTGCCTTTTGGTTAACCTAATGATGATGATGATGATTGCTATTGGTTTCCCCTTTGAAGCGGGGTGATGACGTCATCTTACCAAAAAGGACTAATATAACCATGTTTTACACTCTTGGTTTAATACTAGCGCTGCTTAGGGCAGGCACTAAAGCTTATTAGGCACGAAATACTTTTTTCCCCTGTTACAGGTGGTAACTGTCCTAGGCCATATTCCCCTCTCTGCTTTTCGTCCACCAGCATTCTAATCTTCTTTTCGTCCCCTCGAGAGCCTTGAAATTAACTTCCCCTGTGATACCCTTAAATCCCAGGGCTTCTGGAAGCCCAATATTCCCTTCATGTAGATTTGGATGGATACCCTCACATTCTAACACTATGTGCCGCATAGTTTCCGTTTCTTTTCCGCAGACCACGCATACCCCATCATTGTGTGAATACTTCCCCACAAAACTCTTAGTTCGCAGGCAACCTGCTCTAGCCTCAAAAAGCAAAGCACTGCCCTGGGAATTATCGTAGAAATTTTCCTTTCTGATGTTCATTTTCTCAGCCCTGTACATCTATAACGACGTTTTACCTTCCATTTTTTCCCTCCATTTATTCGTTTCAATCTGCCTGGCCTCTTTTTTGGTTACCTTGGCTGTTTTGGATTCTCCACTGTTCTTTCCGTATTTCATCGTTAGCCTTCTAGTCTTCCTTAGCCACTGCGTGTCCACGCTTTTCAAGTATAGGTACCTAAAAACCTTAGCTGCCCACCTTCGTTGATCCATTGCCCTCAACCTCATCTCAAAGCATATTTTACTCTGAGCTTCTCTAACTTCAAACGACGCCCAGCCCATATCTCCCTGAACTGCTTCGTTAGTTGTTTTTCCATGCGCGCCTAAGGCCAAACGTCCTACCGTTCTCTGGTTTACTTGAAGGCCTGATGAAGCATTCGCAATCGTGAGACCCGGAACCATTACTCCTTTCCACATTCCTCTTACTACTTCATATTTGTTATACCCCTACAGAGCTCTATGCTTCATTATAGCTGCGTTTCGCTTTCCCTTAACCTTAAGTTGCTCCTCGTAAGTTCTTAAGTAGTTATCCCCTTCGTTTGTCCACACTCCCAAATATTTATATTCAATCACTCTAGGTAATTCGCCTTGCTGGATAGACACTATGTCAGTGGTAGCATCATTGAAAACCATTATTCCTGATTTTTCTGCACTGAAATTTAAGCCGAGGTCGGTGGCTTCCTGGCCGCTAATATTTATTAGCCGATGCATATCGGTTTGGTTATCAGCTAAAAGAACAATGTCGTCTGCGTATAACATTCCCGGAATATACTGTTGTACCACTTCGCCTTGCAGCATATGGGTTAGGCTAAACCCTACTTGACTTTCTTCCAGTTTCTTTTCTAATCCTGTCATGTAAAGCATGAACAGTATTGGGCTCAAAGGGCATCCCTGTTTCAGTCCCCGATGTATGTTGACCTGCTGGGCGCATTTCTGACCTTCCCTAGTAAGGTGCACTCTATTGTCTTTATAGATTGCTATAAGGAACTGTACCAACTGGTCATCTAATCCATGGAGTTTCAACATTCTCCACAGCCGTTCTCTGTTTACGTTGTCATATGCCCCTTTAATGTCCAAGAACGTAATCCATAGTGGTCTATTCTGTGCTTTCGCAATTTCAATGCATTGCGTTATCACGAACAAATTGTCATCCAGTCGCCTGTCTTGTCTAAATCCATTCTGCAGTTCCCCAAGTATTTCATTTTCTTCCATCCATGCTTGAATTTCTGATTTTATCGCCTGCATTACGAATCTATACACCACTGACGTTATTGTGAGTGGTCTGTATGAATCAATACTGGCTTTGTCTCCTCTGCCTTTATATATTAAATTCATCCTACTTTCTAGCCAGTCCTCTGGTATATGTTTGGTTTCTATCACCTTATCTATTGCCCTCATAAACGATTCCTTACTTACCGATAATAAAACGATAATAAGGGTAACGATAAAACGATAATAAGGGTGTCGCGCTCCCTCTGGTGGTGATTCGTCAGTGTGCGTTGCGGTCTGCTCACCGTCCAACATGGCGGCGGCGTAGACGGCGAAGAGGATGAACAGCACAGCGGCGAGTCCAAGGAGGTAGAGGATGCGCTTGAAGGTGGACATTCCCTCTAGGGAGCCCGGGCTGATGCCCCCGCCCCAGTTGACGGGTCCGCCTCCTCCGATCCTGCCGCCGGGGTCCGCCCCTGGGCGCCCCGGGTTTCTGTCCCGGGGCGATGCCGCCGGCACCGCTGTAGTAGCAGAAGAAACCATCTGGCACCGTTACAAAATACAGGTTTGACTTATTTAGAAAAACCACTTTGTCCCGATAACAAGGACACCGATTTTAACGCAGACTTCGAACGAATAACGTATAGCATGTTCGATAAACCGCACCGGTGTGCACCGTCTGTCCTCGATAAACCGGGGCACACCGCGCACCAAGACAGTTGACGGGGCGGCGTGGTGCAATCCCAAGATGCATCGCGAACGACCGGCGTCTGCTGCAGCGATGGCGCATCGACGCAATCGTGTCAAGGCGTAAGTTGCTGACAATTAAGGATGACTTGCTTGCGAATTCATCGGGCAATGATGCGACAGGCTCTGAACAGGCGGTAACCATGGCCAGCTAGATTGTAAATGAGGACGCGAACTTCGTGTACTTCAAAGACGGCTCCATGCATTGCCAGCCAGTTGGGGATTGGCATTCGTTTCGTTCGACTGAATTATCATGAACTGTCACTGGAGTGCCAAGACCATGAAGACCTACTTGCTTTGCTGTAACGGAAGGGCGGAACAAAACAGGCACTCGCATTACGGCTCAAACCATTCCTCCGAGGCTCAAACGAAGATGAGGAGCCGCCTGTATGTAGCTGTTTAGTGGAAGCGGTAGAGGTACGTCCCGCATGTCTGGCGGATATGGGTTATAATTATTGGCCTTCAATAAATATCACTTTCTAGCGCTGTGTCTCATTACAGTGCTGTGTTGCCACTTGTGAACGTTTTTATGAGTCGCTTGCTTAGCTTAAGAGATGGCGCTTGGGAAGAAGAACTCGGTTTGTCCTCGATCAATGCTCCGTGCCGGTACGGACCGTCGTGGAGCACTGTGCACCGCGCCGGTTTTGGGGGCAACACCGGTGCGTGTTTATCGAGGACGCTACTAGATATTAAAGAAAATGTATGAAGCAGTGGGGAATTTACAGCCAGCTTTTCTGCGACTTCACACACCCTTGTTTGGGCGAGCGCACCGACCTAAACCACCCCCGAGAAACAAGACTGGGTGATTGTATGGGGGCCTCTGGTTCCATTTGATGGAATATCTCTTGAATGCTAACGTACGTGCAATTAACGCACTTAACTGTGTTTACCGCTTGCCCATATTACGTCACTACGCATATTGCGTCGCCGTACCGCAAATTTTTGAGCGTTTCTCAATGTTGTGCCTTTTCGGTAAAAAATAAAATTCCATTCGTGGACTGAAGCTCGGTAAGTTACCAAAAACGATTTTTTTTTTCAACATGAACAAAGCTTTGTTTCGCCATTGCGCCCTTAAAAACGCAATGAAGACAAAATGCAAGGGTTTTATTCGAAAGATTTCGTGTTTTGTCCCCAGCACTTGTTCGGAAGCAAACGATGCCGTATTCACTTAAAAATTAATCAATTTAGGTTAAAATTTTCATTCTCCCGACAAATCTTGTGTTTTCGTGACGTCTGCCCTGATGTCATGATGGCGGGTATCCAGTGCGTCATTAGGCTCTGCAGCCTTGCTTACCGTCATAAATCTCAGATGGCGCTACCATAGTCAGTCGAGACCGTTGTCCGCCGTTGCTTTGTTTGTGACCTCATTTGCTTATATGGCTTGTTTTTGTCACGGTAGAAAGGCAATGACTCAGTGGCTTAGGCGTTGTGCTGCTGAGCACGAGGACGCGGGTTCGATTTCCGGCCGTGGCGGCCGCTTTTCTGATGGAGGCGAAAAACAAAAACGCCCGTGTGCGCGAGACTTCGGCGCACGTTCAAGATCGCCAGGCAGTCAAAATTAATCCGGAGCCCTCCACTACGGCGCGCCTCATCGCCTGCGTGGCGTCGGCGCGTTAAACCCCACAATCAATCAATCAATCAATCAATCAATCAATCAATCAATCAATCAATCAATCAATCAATCAATCAATCAATCAATCAATCAATCAATCAATCAATCAATCAATCAATCAATCAATTTATGCTATGTTGATTTGCTTGGTTTTGAGGGTGGCATGGCCTCGTCAGGCATTTATTTGCCTTTAGCCTTGCCACCCGGGACAATAATTGTGTAAGAATTGTCTCGAATAAATACAACCAACATCAACTGGCCCGGATGTACCGTATACGCCTAAACCCGGATACGCAGGCGCCGAATTCTGTCAAGGAGGAGCGGATTTTCACGGGAACCCACACGTTGGGGCCCATTGTTGAAGCGCGGGGAGAGATGAGAACAGGCCTTAGCAGTCTGCGATCGCCTACGTTTGTTCTTGCATTTGAGAGCTTATCGCGTACGTGCGTTCACCAGCACGACTTCTTTACCGCGCAGCGGTGCGTAGGCATTACACTAGGTCGTTCGCATGTCTAGGCGCCATGTTTTAACACTCAGCGTGAAGGACCCCACGTCGTAAAAATGCCGGCGTCGTCGGCGGCGTTGACCATGAGCGAAAAATCCCGTAGCGACACCACGCGGCTCCCAGTGAAACCAGCGGGATCGTAAGGCACTTCCTACCCATTTTTCCCCAGGCACCAATATTCGCCGAAGCGTAACATGGCGTCTTTGTAGCCTTTGTAAATAAACATGCGTGGTACTACCGCGACCCAACAGATGGCGTGCGAGTAGGAGCGGAAAGTTTTCACCGCTCGCGGGCGCACGCGTATAAGTAAAGGAGTGGTGTCTGGACCATCACCTGATTGTGTTACTCTCTCTCTCGAGAGAGAGAGACAACCTTTAATAGAAAAGGATGACCACTGGTCACGATGGGGAAAGGAATGGGGAGGGAGGGTAAGAGAAAATAAACAAATTAATGCTGGTCGTTCTCAGTAGTCAAGCAAATGATAATGCGATGCGGATGGGGCCCGATAACGCGTTCCACGCTAAGGCTTAAGCGTGCTGTAGTTTTTATCTTTCAGAAACCGAGACTAATGGGCGTGTTAGGAGAGGTGCGGTCTTGTGGGAAGACATGGCGCTTACGAATCGGGGTGAGGTCTGGCACTGGCACATGCTCGGAGGCCAGCGGACGCAGCAGCGGTGGACCAGGAGGTTGGAACTGCGGTACAGGTACCGGGGCAGGAGGCGAGTACCGGGGAACAGGAGGCGTCGGTACTGGCGCTTGCCGACGCTGGATCGGGGAAAGCATGTCTAGGCGAAGAACTGCACACGCTGTTGGCTCGGATCAGGGCGGGCGCCTCGCGTGACTCACCCCACCCTCACTTACTGCTTCGTCTTCTTCGCTTTGGGCACTGCACGGGCTCACGATATATGGCCAGTCCCCCTCGTCAGTCATCTCAAAGGTAAACTCCCACGTGGGGACCCGGCAAGAAGACGCACTCAACTGTGGCCTAGCTGGTAACAAACCTCTACAACTACTATATTAGCGAATTTTGCAGTGCTAGAGAACTAACCATCACCATAAGAGAACAAAAGTGGGAGCATATTCCTCACCCAAAGATAGGAATCCCGCAGGGATCCGTATTGACTCCCACCCTGTTCAACCTGGTCGTGCTTAAGTGACACAGAGCGCTGACAACCATACCTGCCATAGGGCATACACTCTGCGCAGGTGGACCCTATGTTGCGAAGAATTACCGACAGAAACAGAGGGCTCTTGGAGAGGCCAGATATGCTTTAAGAGCTCAATCACGTCTCAGAGATTCATGCCCGAACTGCTCAAAAATTCTATATATCAATCCTCGAGGTGGAGGGCCGAGTTGCATGAGGCCGACACGCAAGGGCCGGACGGAAATTCGGACGTGAAGCGGACGGAGGGGGGGGGGGTGCTTTATTTGTACAGGTGCAAGAAAAGTAAGTGATGACCTTACCTGGCTAAGTGTGAAGATGGACAACAATGCCAAGTGGAAGCGATCTTGCTTTGCTCCTGTCTAGCCCCATTTGAGGTTAAAATTTCCCTGTCAGCCTTCAGCTAGAAAGGAAGTGACTAGGGAAGGGGGGTTCTGACGTCGTTCCAGGGGCCTCGTAGTACTTCCCCGCGGGACGCAGGTCGACGACCCCTGCTATACACAAATCTAAACGAGCAAGAGAACAAGCCTAACATACTATGAAAATAGGCATCCCAGCACTCAATTAATTTTGGATACGGCAACAGTATACACAGAAGAAGAGATCATTGTCACTCGTCGATATAATAAAATAGACTGCTTCAGGCAATTCCCACAGCGCCCTATAGGAGGCAGTGAGATACGCAATCATGAAGCATAAACACGGCATTGCAGTGTCGAGCTTGCCTAAGAGGATCTCCCCTCTTACAAAAATAGTCCGGGTATTCGACAACGTGGACAAAGAGTGACATGCCTCCACACTCAGAATAAGACGTTCACACTACGCAAAGAAAGTAGTCGGGGACACAAACTAGAAGCACGTGTTTAACGACGCTGATGTACGAAACAACAAAAAAACTAAAGCCGTTGCACTTAACGTGAAGGCTGTCGGAAGTGCAGAGCAGTGATTCGCGGTAACGGGCTGTGGCGCCATTTATCCGCTCACTGCTACCACCCATCACGTCCTTCACCTCCCTGTCTCACTCCTGTCTTGATGAATTGAACTAAGGTTTGCCTAATGCAATTCAAATTTCCCGCCTTCCCAGCGTTCGTGCGCCCCCTGCCTGGAACAGCGCGAGCGGGATCTCGCACGTGCCGGCGCCTTACTGCGAAGTTTGGAACGTGTCGTTCTTGGCGGCCACTTTTTTCGCTTACTATCGTAAAGACGAACCCAACGGGCGTTCCTAACTAAATGGACGTGGAGGCTGCTGGTTATGCGCACAGATTTTGCCTCAAATGTACCTGTAGTTTTCTTTGCGCTAAACAGCGGGGAGGTGTATGGCAAGCACTAGCGGTTCAGGAGTTTCGAACTGTTATGACTTACCTTATTAAACGGGCTCGTGCACAGAAACCTTCCCGTACCACCGAGGCATAACGGGTAACTGTTACAACTATGGGTAACTGTTATGACTATATAAACCGCTTGGTTTTCGAAGCGTCTTTGTTACGCCGTTACGGTACGCCGTGGGGCTCTACTTGGGCCCGTTGTCTCGCTGCGCCGCCTGATTCCGGCAGTCGCGTGACACTGTGACATCGCGAGCTACGACAAGGCGAGCCCCTTAAGTGCTGTGCACTTAATACCCCCGTAGCTTACCTTCGCAGTGC